>NC_069675.1:12062427-12363899 GCF_023699985.2 Odocoileus virginianus
GGTAGGCCTCATTGAGGGTGAGATTTGAACAATGACTTGTGGGAGACGATATAATTAGCCAAGCAGGTACCTGAGAGGAGAGCAGCCTTACAGGTGATGGGAGAGCCATGATTTATCATTTAAAATATGCAGGTATTTTTAAATTTGGTAATTTGATATAGATTGTTTTATTCTTCTTTTTCAAGTGACAAAACTAGATATACTAGCTGAATATCAGCTCTGGCTTGAAGAGATTGTCAGTTGAGATAGGTTTTAGAGGCCATTGTCTTGGTTTTACAGATGGGAAAAAGTAAGACATAGAAAGGAAAGAGGAACCAAATTCCTTAGAGTCATGAAACTGAGCAACATGAAACAGGCCACAGTCTTTTAGATTAGCACTGCAATAGTATATCATCACAAGGTTTGTCTTCCTTGGAGCTTAGAGATTTCTTTCCTTGTAAATTTATTTCAGTTCTTTTATTTGATGTATTAAATTTTCATCAGTTTCCCTATGTGATAAGATGTACCTTCATCTGTTGTAAAGCAAGTTAAATGAATTTCAGTGAAAGGTGGCGGAGGGGTGGGGAACTATAACATGAAGACCTTAGACATAGGCCTAGGTCATTTCTAAGCAGCGTTGCCACACTGTACATGCTTTGAATGCCCTGGAAATTATTAGGATGTTTTCTTAGAGGTCAGAGTGCCCATCTGGAAGGTCTGTAGGGAATCTGCTTGTGATCATCTCTGCTGCTTCAGGGGGCATGAAGAGCCAGCCCTCCTGCAGTATTTTCTCACCCCTGGCTGGATAGAGAGCACCCATCTGCTTTGGTTCAAGTGAGGAGGGCCAGCAGAGTGAGGGCTTACAAGCAGCAGGGCCATCACCAGGAGCAGTTTAGAAAGAGCTGGGCATATTCTATAAGCTCAATCCAGTTGATATACTTTGTAGAACCCTGGAAAGTATGAACACTTAGAGATAAATTCACATAATTTCCATGCTTGGGTACCTAATGGAGCCGTAACATTCAAAGTTAATTAAAACATTTATGTAACACTTGAAATCTCCAAAACCCTTTACAGTTACGTATTGGCTGATTAAAATCTGCAGCTTCCCTGGGAAATAAATTGGTACTTTCATCCCCATTTTAGAGATTAGACACAAGTAGATTAAGTGGCTTATCTGAGGCTGTTGTGTGAGTTGGGTCCCTAGTAATTCCACAGAACATGAGCCAGTATACAACCGTGACCCCCCAGCATAAATCACTTAACCTCTCTGAGCCTTAGTTTTTTCATGTATGTATGAGATACTAATGATCTTCGTCCTACCTATTCTGAAGAACAGTTGTAAAAATAAGTCATTGTATCATTCAGCAAACTGAAAGTGCTATAATGCTTGTTATAATCAGGTAATGGATTAAGGCAGAAAGAATCAGCAATTTCATTACTTAGTCTTTAGAGAGTGCTACTTGTTTGGGGCCAGAGTGAAAGAAATGGGAAAAGAGACCAGCTATCGCTGACCCTTTAAAAAAACTGAGTCCTCCTACTTGTTTAACTCAGCCTTGATTAGAGTAGGGAAGAGAAGAAAAACAGTGAGTAAATGCTGCTGCTGCTAAGTCATTTCAGTCGTGTCCGACTCCGCGTGATCCCATAGACGGCAGCCCACCAGGCTCCCCCATCCCTGGGATTCTCCAGGCAAGAACAATGGAGTGGGTTGCCATTTCCTTCTCCAATGTGTGAAAGTGAAAAGTGAAAGTGAAGTTGCTCAGTCGTGTCCGACTCTTAGCGACCCCATGGACCGCAGCCTACCAGGCTCCTCCATCCATGGGATTTTCCAGGCTAGAGTACTGGAGTGGGGTGCCATTGCCTTCTCCGGAGTAAATGCTAGGAGGAGTGAAATGAAAGAGCTAAAACTGCAAGTCTTCCCAAGATTAGCAATGAACTGCTAATCTCAGCCTAAGAATCATTGTCTGAACTTGGGCAGTATTTCAGCATACAGGGAGAGGCTTAACATTCCAGAGCAGAGGACACTAGCTGGATTCTGCTGTCTAAACCATTGGTCTGTGTCCCAGATCTGGTAATGATCTTTCAAGATCATGTAGTCCTGCGCTCTTTCCCTCCCCACTCCCCACCTCACTCCCTCCTGCCACTGCCTAAGCCAAGCTTTAGAAAACGAGACCATTACATGGCTGTCAGTGTCCACACACTGGCTGACCACTTGATGATTGCAGCTGGCGTTCCCTTCAGCCCTCTCTAGTCTGGCTTTGAGAATTCCAGACCAGCCCTTTCTTTCAGTATCATGACAGGTGAATGCAAGTGTCTCTTGTTGCATGTATAAAGCAAGGCCCCCAGATACAAGCGACTGAAGGTACAATCAAGTTGCTAAACTTGAGCCTTCTTTTCATTCTCTCTGGGTTTTTTTTTCTTCATTCCTTTTTCTTTTTTAAGTTGGTCCATATAAGAGCAGAATTGAAGGTTTAAGTAAACATAAAAACTGAAGTAAGTCTTATGGACTAATGCAAAAGAAGAGGTCCTGGGAACAAATGAAAACTCAGCAAGGTGATGAACAGTGTTGGAGGACAGTGGACAAATAAATCATTGCTAATTAGGTTGTTTGTTATGGACATAAATGCATACACATGCATATGCATTTTTGTATGTGCACCATGTTATGATACCTTTGTTAGATGCTCTCCTTATTCTAGGTTGAGCCCCTAGAAATGAAGATAGAAACAAAGAATTCATTCATATGCATAAAAGCTAAAGTGTAAAATGTCTTATGCTTAGGATTAAAGCTCCATAGCTACTGGAGCAGGAAGCAACCTGAAAAATTCACCTTACTGAGGAGCTGAACACTAAGTAGCCGCTCTGCAGACCTTACTGCACACATCCACAAAAAACAAACACATTTATGAGATATTTTTTTGATTGACACAAGGCAAGTAATATTTTTCCTCTGAGTGCACACTGACTTGTTAATGGCAAAGTTTTCTTCCTTCATTGTTCCCAGTAGCATGCATTTTCCTTTTCCAAAGAGTCCTTCGGTGATTTAGAGCAAGTTACTTAACCTCTCTGGCCTCATTCTCTTCAACTATAAAGCGGGCTTATTAATAAACCCTGCCTCATAGGGTGTTTTGAGGATGATTAAAATGATATATAAAAATGCTTAGCACAAGGTCTGGCATGTCATTTCCATATTAGCACTTATCACTTGCTGAATGCCTGTTATGGGCTAGGTTCTTTACAGGGCAGTTGAGGCACAAAGGAGGTTAAAGCATAGTCAAGGATGCTTCAAGATGCTTGTCCTCTCTTCAATTCCTGGAAATTCCTAACTAAAAATGCCTGATATCAGTTCTTTGAAGCAGACCCAATGTGCCTAAACACTCAGGCACCCACACTCATACCGCGGTTTTCCTGTCTCTTTTTCCCTGTCTCCCACTCTTCTGTCCAGCCTCTTGCAGGCAAGTTCCCTCTATCCCACCTTGAACAAGGGATACCCCAGTGGTGGAAGACTATGTCTTGGCCACTAGACCAGAATCTCCTCAGTTGGAGAACCTTTCCTTCCTCTGCTTCAGGCACCTGGTACATGGTGAGTCTTACACAGTGAGCGCTCTGAGTGCACCCACTCCTTTCACACTAGCTCTATTTTGTAGCTGGGGAGCATGTGGCTCCACATGCATTTGGACCAATACCTTCCCTCCATGTCACTGACTTTGGAAGTCCACCCTGGATATCCATGCTACCCCAACTCAGGAAACCCTACTTCTTGACCCTGCTCTCTGTGTGCTGTGTGTTGGTTCCTTATCCTAATTCAAGCAAGGGGCAGGAAGTGGCCAAGAGGGAGAGACTGAGAGGCAAAGATTGGTGTTGTCAATGGCGGACCTGCAGTGGGAAAACGTGGCATAATAGTAGGATTCTGTGGGAAGCGTGGTTCAATCCCTGGGTTGGGAAGATCACCTGAAGAAGGGAAAGGCTTCCCACTCCAGTATTCTGGCCTGGAGAATTCCATGGACTGTATAGTCCATGGGATCACAAAGAGTCAGACACAACTGAGTGACTTTCACTTCACTTCACTTCATGGAAATCATACAATGTACGCCTTTAACCCCCAAAGTTAGGCCTATAGGAGAAGATGAAGACATCTCAGTTCACACCACCTTATTCCCTTAATCACACCATTTGCTGCAACTTTTTTTCATGGTCTTCCTGCTGCCAGTCTTACTGTCCACTGGGTGATGTTCTCCATATTGCTGTTAGATCTCTCACTACACAAAGATCCCATAGCCATAGGTCTCTCCTTTGCTGGTTATTGCTTTCTACCTTGTGTGTAGAACTGTGTGTGAATATCCTGTCTTTGCCAGATTAGAAAGTTACAAGGTCACTGTCCTACAATATCTTTCTCTTCTTTGATTATCAGTCTTCTTTATTTTATGAACTGCCCAGTCTATACCAGTCTATGGAATCAACTGCCTCTGTTTAAATCCTGGCCCTGCCACATGCTAGCTGTCTGATCATGAGTTAACTTTTCAGTGCCTCAGTTTCCACATTTATAAAAAGAGGATGATAATAGAATCTTTTAGAGCTACTAAAGATCAAATGGAGCTTCCCTGGTGGCTCAGAGGTTAAAGCATCTGCCTGCAATGCGGGAGACCTGGGTTCGATCCCTGGGTCGGGAAGATCCCCTGTAGAAGGAAATGGCAACCCACTCCAGTATTCTTGCCTGGAGAATTCCATGGATGGAGGAGCCTGGTGGGCTACATTAGTCCATGGGGTCTCAAAGAGTCAGACACGACTGAGCGACTTCACTCACTCACTCACTCAAAGATCAAATAAGGAGATACATAAATAATACCTGGCATATAGTTAATAGTTTATAAATGAAACTGCCGCTGCTACTACTCTGCTGCTAGTAGTCAGAGGACAGTGCTTTTCCCCAGGGCTTCTGAGGTTCTGTGCTTGCTTTCTTTCTTTTTTTTTTTTTTGTTTTAGAAATACTGAGTTTTGGTTTGTTTTTTTTTTTTTTTGGTCTTTGCTTTTTTTTTTTTTTTCCATTTATTTTTATTAGTTGGAGGCTAATTACTTTACATCATTACAGTAGTTTTTGTCATACATTGAAATGAATTAGCCATGGATTTACATGTATTCCCCATCCCAGTCCCCCCCTCCCACCTCCCTCTCCACCCGATCCCTCTGGGTCTTCCCAGTCCACCAGGCCCGAGCACTTGTCTCATGAACCCAACCTGGGCTGGTGATCTGTTTCACCCTAGATAATATACATGTTTCAATGCTGTTCTCTTCAAACATCCCACCCTCGCCTTCTCCCAGAGTCCACAAGTCTGTTCTATACATCTGAGTCTCTTTTTCTGTTTTGCATATAGGGTTATTGTTACCATCTTTCTAAAGTCCATATATATGTGTTAGTATACTGTGCTTGCTTTCTAAGGTGACGACCGTCGCGTAAAGAAGACTCATTCTTGGTCATGGGTGAGAGTACCTGCTCTTGTACCAACTCTTTAAAAGCAGGATCTGTCCTTACTTAACTCTTTGTTCTTTACAGTGCTGTGGAAATAGATGCTGACTTATGTCTTATGGTTTAGTTTTCCAATTTTAAAACTTCTAAATGCTCATTAAATAAACTTAGAGTATGTGACGTATAATTCAGAAAGAAAAAGTATTACCCATTTTTGTACAACTCAGAGAGACTCGTTGCAAATATTTTGGTGTGTCTTCTTTCCTCACTGATATGGAATACGTATGATTGAGCTGATTCTATATATATAGTTATATATGCTGATTTTTAATGCTATTTTAAGAATATTTTCTCCTATATTTTTACAAACATAGCTAAACTTGTTATGGGTGTACTATAAATTACATTAACATTCCTTTATTTTTGAATGTTGCTAATTTTAAGTTATAATGAAGAAGTCTATAATGATCAATTTGGTATATGCTTTTTCTAAAGTATGTCAGGGGACTCAGTACTTTCAGCTATCAAGAATAAAATTATAATGTCAAAAAATATCAGTGATAATATACGAAATGTCAGTTTCATTTTCGTTTTCAACATCTGTTTTCTTCCCTTTGGTGAAAGTTGAGACATTTGGTCAACTCTAGGCTTCTATCATTCTTCTTATTTTTTATATATTATAGTTCGTAATCATTTATATATTCAAAAAATAAAAAGTGAAGAGGCGTCTGCAGAGGAGTGGCCTGGCGGGTATGTCAGAGTCTGAGCAGGATGAGAAGGGTGTCTGCGTAGAAGGTGGCCTGGCGCAAGGATCAGGGCCCAGGAGGTGAGGAAAGCATGCCCACAGAGAGGTGGCCTGCGGTGGGCTGTCAGAGCCCGTAAAGTGAGGTCAGATGTGTGCTTGGGGGCAGCCTGGTTCCCGGTGTCAGAACCCACGCAAGTAGAGGAGCGTGCACACGTCGGGGAGTGCCATGGCCTGGGCCATCAGAGCACAGGGGCAGTGTAAGACGGGCTTGCCCTTGGGAGAGCTGCTCAGAAAAGGGGGTCAGAGCCAGACAGGAAAAGGAGGGTATCCACATGTGGAGGAGGTAGAAACTAAAATATGAAAGTTTTTACATAAAGGAAGATGTACTAAATAAATAAGTGAATATATTAAGGATAATGGAAGCCAGTTTCTGCCAGAGAAGGGGTTTACAGATATAGAAAGGGAAAAAAGTCAAATGAACCCTATGGTGTGAACTCATGGTTTTTTATTATAGATAAATATAGAAGTAAGTAAGTATATGTGTTATGTATGCATTCCCTAAGTTTGTCTGGGAGTAGTAGTACCCCCATGGAAATGAGTAAGCATGTCTAGTGCTATATCTTGGCCTCTCAATGTAATTTTCTACTAAAAGGAATCAGTGCATTTTGGACAAATGACTAATTCCTGGGTCATGAGTCTGTTTCTAGGCTCATCATGAGCCTAGAACATCTTCTTGTACCAGAAATGAAGTGCTCAAAGAATATGGAGCTATGTCAAAATGATACAAAAGCAGCCTAAAGGGGCCACCACTGACTAAATTGGCAACAATTTGAGCAGTTAATTAAATAATTAAAAATAAATTGTTATAGTAACAAATTTTGTTGAAAAAATAAGAAATCACAAGGCAGTACAAATACAAATAACAAACTGAATACATTGAAAGTTTGATGAATGGTATATTTATGTAATTTCAAAGTATGTATCTCCCCACAAAATACTTACTAGTTAAGAGTGGGAAAATATGCCATTGCACCAGAGAAGCCTAGCAGATAGTGCCTTAATCAAGTGATCAAAGTGAACATCATCAGTAACAGGGCAACTTGAAGTATTTGATTGGATTTGAAATCTCTCGATAGGATGCAATGAGGAAAAAAGCAAGATCACTGATATAATATTATTGACCAAAATAAATTATCTGAATCTAGTCATAGGAGAACATCAGATAAATCCAGACTGAGAGACATTCTACACAGTAACTGATCTGTAATCATCAAAAAATCAAATAAAATCCAGGAGCTAACAGTTCCAAATCTAAGAAGTCTAAATAAATGACAAATGCAACTCATAAATCTCAACTGAATGCTTCTGGTGTGAAAAACATGGAGACTAGTGAAACTTGAGTGGTATTTAAGGATCAGATATAGTGACTTATTGTAATTTTATGACTTTGATAGCTGTACTGTGCTTATGTAGAATAATATCTTTGTTTATAGGAAATATAAATTAACATATTTGCTAGAGAGAGGGAATCAGATTGGCATTTTACTCTCAAATGGCTCAGGAAATTTAAAAAAGTTGTACTGTATTTCCAACTTTTCTGTAAATTTGTGATTATTTTTCAAAGTATAAAATATTAATTCAAAAAGGGAAAAAAAAGATTCAAAAATTACATGAAAACCAAAATAAATTAACCTAATTGTATATTAAAATGATAATATAACCATGTGAGACAAATAGTAATTTCAAGTTACTTTTGGAAACAGTTCTATTCTTTCCACAAAAGGACTGCAAAATGTTTTTAAATTTTTGCTCATAGGTTCATTATAGTTGGTAACATTGATGTTATACTTTGAATCAACTTTATGTGTATTACAAGTCAACAACTAAACAGATCGATGTTATTAGAAACAAAGATTTTTACCAAAGGAAAGAAACGAATTTAAAATAAGTGAAAGAGGTTTGAGGGCTGAACAGTCCTCCGATGTGGTTTTTTTCCCCATGTATTTAATGAATAATCTTATTTAATGTATTCCTGTGCAACACTATTTAAATTATATCAGAATTTAAGAAAAACAGAACGTTTTCCCAGTTCACCTTTTTTAGTCTAATCAAATTAGACTAATTACAAAAAAGTTGCATTTCCAGAAACACACAAACAAGCAAACTAACATTTTAAATTAAAACATTTATTTTTTTTTAATCTGAAGTAAAATATTACTGAGTGAATTCAACAGCATTTTAAAAGAATAATCTGTCTTGACCAAATAAGATTTATCTGAGAAACACAAGGATATTTCACATTATCAGTAGATGAAAATAGAAAAATCAATAAGTAAGATAATTAAATTGCTAAATAAGAATGCCCACTGTCATCAGTATCATGGTACTATATATTCCAGTTAATGAATATGACTAGCAGAAATACGAGGCAAGGAAAAGGAAAAAAAACTGTCCTTAATTATAAACAATGTAATTGTCTGCTAATAAAACATATGGGAATAAATTTAAAACTAATTGGAGTTTAATGAAAACTTATAAACCAGAGTTAAAATACAAGTAACAGACTAGAAGAAAACATGTTCATACCTGTAATTGACAGATTAACATCCAAAACATATAAAGAGCTCTCACTAATCAATAGGAAAAAGCCTACAGAAAAGTGGACAACAGATGTGAACATGTGTATATATTGTTCTTCTTGTTTAGTCGCTCAGTCATGTCCAACTCTTTGTGACCCCATGGACTGCAGCATGCCAGGCTTCCTTGTCCTTCACCATCTCCCAGAGCTTGCTCAAACTCATGTCCATTGAATCACTGATGCCAGCCAACCATCTCATCCTCTGTTGCCCCCTTCTCCTCCTACCTTCAATCTTTCCCAGCGTCAGTGTCTTTTCCAGTGAGTTGGCTCTTCACATCAGGTGGCCAAAGGATTGGAGTTTCAGCTTCAGCATCAGTCCTTCCAATGAATATTCAGGGTTGATTTCCTTTAGGATTGACTGCTTTGATTGTCTTACTGTCCAAGGGACTCTCAAGAGTCTTCTCCAGTACCACAGTTTAAAAGCATCAATTCTTTGGCACTAAGCCTTCTTTATGGTCCAGCTCTCACAACCATTCGTGACTACTGGAAAAACCATAGCTTTGACTATATGGACCTCTGTCAGCAAGGTGATATCTCTGCTTTTTAATACATTGTCTAGGTTTGTCTTAGCTTTTCCTCCAAGGAGCAAGAGTCTTTTAATTTCATGGCTGCTGGAGAAGGAAATGGCAATCCACTCCAGTATTCTTGCCTGGAAAAGCCCATGGACAGAGGAGCCTGGTGGGCCTCCATGGGGCTACATGACTGAGCATGTGTGCATGAGGGTGGAGGGAGATGGGTTGGTAGCAATAAACTGGTAGAACTAAAAAAAAAATAATAATAATTTCATGGCTGCAGGCATGTATATGTGTGTGCGTGTATGTATATACAATGTGTGTGTGTGTGTGTTTGTGTGTGTATCTATATATAGTGCAATACTACTCAGCCATAAAAAAGAATAAAATAATGCCATTTTGCAGCAACGTAGATAGACCCAAAGATTATCATACTAAATGAAGTCAGAAAGAGAAAGACAAATACCATATGAAATCACTTGTATGTGGAGTCTAAATTATGACACAAATAAACTTATTTATGAAACAAAAACAGGCTCACAGACATAGAGAACAGACATGGTACCAAGAGGGAGGACAGGTGTGGCAGGGATAGATTGGGAGTTTGGAATTGCCAAATGCAAACTGTTATATATAGAATGGATAAACAACAAGGTCCTACTGTATAGCATGAGGAACTGTATTTAATATCCTGTAACAAACCATAATGGAAAAGAAAAAAAAAAAGAAATTATCCAATATAGAGCTTTTTCAGTCTGGCTTCTTTCACTTTGGGGCTTGCCAGGTGGCGCTAGTGGTAAAGAATCCGCCTGCCAGTGCAGGAGACTCAGGAGACATGGATTTGATCCCTGGGTCGGGAAGATACCCTGGAGAAGAAAATATATGCATTTGAGATTCATCCATGTTGTAACATGTATCTGTAGTTCATGCATTTTGTTGCTGGATAGTATTCCATTGTATGGGTGTACCTGTCTGTTTATCTACTTATAATTTAAAGGACATCTGAACTATGTCCAGTTTTTTGCAATTATGAATAAAGCCATTGTAAGCATTCACATACAGGTTTTGCTCTGAAAATAAGTTTTAATTTAGAGTTTATAAATACCTAAGAGTAGGATTTGTGTGCATGGATTGTATGCTAAGCCTTAATGAGAAATTGCAAAGGTATTTTCCACAACGGATGTATGATTTTGTTTTTAATTTGAGCTATTTCAGTAGGTGTATGGTGATCTTGTTGTGGCTTTAATTTCTATTTCCTAAATGACTAGTGATGTTGAGCATCATTTCATGTGCTTATTATCATCTGTGTACCTTCTTAGGTGACATGTCTATATAAATCTTTTTCTCATTTTAAAAATTGGGTTTTTCTTATTATTCAGTTTTGAAAGTTATTTTTTTATTCTGGATACAAGTCCTTTATCATATATATTATTTGAAAACATTTCCCCCCAGTTAGTGGCTGTTTTTCATTCTCTTTTAAAGGGCAGAAGTTCTTAATTTTGATGAAGTATGATTTATCAGTTTTTTTGAGTTTATGGATTAGGCACTTTGTATTAGGTCTAAGAAATCTTTTTTTAAACCAAGGTCACAAAGATTTTCTTCCGCAAGTTTTATAGTTTTAGATTTTTTTGTTTAGGCATTGTGCTCCATTTTGAGTTAATTTTTATACATGATACACTGTATAGATTGGAATTCTCTCTCTATTTGCATGCAACTTTGGTGGCCTCAGTGATGGTCCCCCCAAAGGTATGTCCCCGTCCTAACCCCCAGAACTGTGAATGTTACTTTATGAGGCACAAGATGTGATTAGGTTAAGAATTTTGAGAGGAGGTGTTTATCCTGTATTATACAGGTTGGCCCTAAATGCAATCACATGTAGGAATTTTTGAAACATACAGAGAGAGAGGAGGTGGTGGTATGACCACAGCAGCAGAGACTGCAGTGATGTGCCCCTAGGCTAATGATGCTTCCAGAAGCTGGAAGAAGCAAGGAACAAAGTTTCCTCTAGAACTTTCCGGGGAATACGCCAGCATCTTGATTTTGGACTTCTGGTCTACATAACTGAGAATGAATAAATTTTTGTTGTTTTAAGCCACCCAGCTTATGGTAATTTATTACGGTACTCATAGGAGAAACTAGTATAATGACTATCCAGTTCTTCTAGCAGCATTTGCGGAGAAAGTTCGTCTTTCTCTGTTGAATTGCCTTTGTACTTTTATCAAAAACCAGTGGCCACACATGTGTTGGGTCTACTTCTGATCTTTCTCTTCTGATCTACTGACCTGTATATCTGTAATTTCACTAATACTACTTGGTCATGATCAGTGTAACTCCATAGTAAGTTTTGAAAGTAGGTAGTGTGAATCTTCCAATTTTGCTTTGTTTTGTTTTTGAAATAGTTTTGGCTTTTCTAGTTTCTTTGCTTTTCTATATAAATTTTAGAATCAGCTTGTCAATTTCTGCTAAAAAATTCCTGCTAGAACTTTGACTGGAAATGTGTTTATCTATAATTTGGGAAATTTTGACCTCTTACCAACCTTGAGTCCTCTAATCCATGAGTTTGGGTATTTAGGTGCTCTTTGATTTCTTTCATCATTTTGTAGTTTTCATCATACAGATCTGGTACCTAAGTATTTCATGGGTTTTGGTGTTTTTTAAATAAATTTACTTAAATTTCCAAGTATTTATTTATATAGCATGAAGGTTTATCTTTCTATAGAGTGACCCTGTGTACTGTGATCTTACTGAATTTGGTTACTAGTACTAGTAGCTTTTTTTGTAGACTTGGGGGAGATTTTCTGCGTAGATCATCTTATCATATATGAGTAGTGCTATTTCTCCCTTTCTTCCATTTTTTCTTCCCTTGCCTTATTGCATTGCCACTATGGCGTTGAAGAGAACAGTAGGGGTGGTCATTCTTGTTTTGGGTCTTCACTTTGTGCTTCATCTTCGAGTGTCTCTCCTCCAGCAGTTTACTACTGATGTTGGCTATTTGTTTCTTGCTAGTTTGGTGGTGAGGAGTCAAAGTGTTCACATTTCCTATTCTCAGTGATCCTGTCCCTCCCTTAGCAGTAAGGGCTATAGACCTTGGACACCCTCCTTTTTTTGTCTCTCCTCATAGATACACGGTAGGGTTTTTTCTCTTTGCTTCCCCCAGCTGTACTAGATCTTGTCCTGTGCCCTGAATTCTGCCGTTTCTTTCCTAAATGGCTCAAGGCTTTTTTTTGCAGTTGAGAAAGGGTAGAAGTGCCTAGGGCAGAGCTTTGATCCTTTCTTGAAATGGCTACCACACGTCTTCCCCAGGCCTCCACAGTGAAGGAAGCCTTTTCTCGTCTCTCCGTTCTACTCCCAGTCTCTCTTGAGTGGTGACATCTGTGAGAAAGAGTCTCCTAAATTCCTCTGGTGTATGTTGTTCCCAGAAGTTCTGTACTCTTGCTAGTCCACACTCAGCCTTTAGGAATGTGTTAACAATTTTAGCTAACGTCTTACCAGCTTGCCTGGCACCTAGCATCTGCTGCAGGTAAGCACGTGCTTGTCTTCCCTATCTCCTTGAAGATGCCTGTCTTTCTTTGGGATTCAGGCTGGTTGGTTCTGCAGTCTCAGCTGTCTGATAGATTCAAGAGTTGTTCCTTCCTTTGACGTTTTTACTCTGCTTTGATTTTCTTGGGCATTTTTATGTAGTATAATGGTTACTTTCTTGGACGTAAGTTTAGTTAATAAGCATGGTGTTTAGTAGGGAGTGAGCTGTGTTGCAGAGGTAATGTGAGGCAGAAGATGCCTCTACTTCAGCCTTCTTGATTCCTGGATGATGTTAGGGTAGTAAATCAAAGAGAGATGATGAAACTTGTGTCTGGCCAAGGCAATCCCAGAGTGAAACGAGATTTCTCTCTACAACATCTTACCTCAAAGGAGAGACATGATACTATAAGACTTATTAACTTGAATGTCCCTGCCCTCTTTCTGTGCCCAGCTAGGCAGGTGGGAAGAAGATGAGATTATTTGGCCCTCTGTCACTATTCAGCCAGCTCATGAGTTTGCACCTCATAAGTAGCTCTTGCTCCCCATTTCCAATGTAAGCCAGACTCCTATGATTAATGTGATGGGGCATTCACCAATGCTTTTAAAAGATGGATCATTGTGAAAAAGCCCAACCCTGTTTGCTGCATTTCCTCCCTAAAAGCAGTCAGTCTTGACAGAAGCTATGCGAGTCATCCTGTCTCCCATTAACAATGACCTCAGCTGTTTGTTTTAAAGAGTTCACAACCCCAAAGCAAAATTTTCACATACAGAAAAACATAGCATGAATCAAACCTTTTGGGAAAGCTTCTCCTGAGCCCTCACCCTGTGTTTCTGTTCATTAAATCCAAAAAAACCCTTTATAGTAGGTGGGAATCTCCCACTAGTGGCACTGGTATGATCTTAAAGGAAGCTTGCAAATGGCCACCTCTCCATGTGCCTGCAGTCTAACTGCACATCAGCTGATGGGTGGAAATTATGGCAGAAAAGAAATAGAAGTGATTCCAGAGAAGCAGGGTTGATTGGCTAGGGATTCCTAGCCAGAAACAGATGCTGATAAGGGGCTTGGGCTACCACAGGGGTGTGTGGTAACAAATAGTCGTCAGGGATGGCACTCGTGAGACGTCCTGTGTCCGAGGCACCAGCAACAGTTCTCAATAGTAGCAAGTGACTGGATGAACAGAAATGGCTCATTCTACACTTAGGCTTTCCACAACAGGAAGAGACTCGTTTGAGGGGGTGGTGGACAAAAGAACATCATCAGAGCCCTCTTTTGAGCATGAATGGAGAGTTTCTGTTTCAAGAGCTACCAGTCTACAGATAAAGTCAATTTTTCCTTGAAGGTTAGTGCCACCCAGAAATCCTGACATGACTTACTACAGAGAGTCTAAGGGAATTCATTCCTCCTTTTTCCCCATGTTGAGTGGATTGGTAAAACCAAAAAGGTGAATTTGAGGCTTTAAACTGTCTCTGAGTTCCCAAAACAATGACTATCTAACTTGTTCCTATAAGTGATCTAGGAGGGAGATTTCCACCTGTTTTGATTATCATTTGCTAATGTTAACCATCTACCCCCAAATTTAGTGACTTCATTCAACAATCATTTTATTTGTTCACCATTCTGGAGGTCACAGATTTGGCCAGAGTGCAGCTGGGCAGTTCTTCTGCTTTACGTGGTATTAACTAGTGTCTTTTGTGAGGCTGCAATCAGATGGCATTGGGGCTGGAGTCCCAGAGTGGCCTTACTCATAAGAGTGGCACCTTGGGAGGGCTGACTATGAGACTAGGGTGTCTCTCTGCTTCCTCACATGGAGTGCCTGACTTCTTCATGACACCTAGATTCCAAGAATGAGTATTCCAAGTAGTGAAGCAGAAGCTATGATCTAAGGCCCAGCCACAGAAGGTACATACACAGCATCGCTCATGATAGTCTTTTGATGGAAACAAGTCCTAGGGCTAAAAGGGAATATGGGGGGGTGGAAGGGTTAATACACAAAAGAGCACATGCATGGGAGATATCATTGCAATCATCTTTTGAAACCCAGTCTACTACACCACCTAATGCTGTCCTTCCACTGCCTCAGATTCTGCTCTGTAAGAACTGTTTTGTATTTAACCAAAGTGTTATGTACTGCAATTGGCATTCATGCGTTTTTGCTTGGAGAATATGGTAGTCATTGCTTCTCCATACATCCCTGAAAGACTGATTATCCAATAGACTTGAACTCTGCTTAAGTAAGATTAGGAGTTGTGAGAAATAACTTGGAAGGAAACAAGATGCAGATTCCTGCTTCATTTCCCCCATTGTTATCTACATCAAATGTGTTTTTATTATTATTAAGTTAAAGGTGTTTTATTATCCACACAGGGATTTTCAGTTCAGTTAATATGCTTGATACTGACATTTAATTTTTTTTATTACCCTATTCTTTTATCCCTTCTCAGTACCAGCAACTCCAAGTCCTCTTTTATAGGGCTATTATTTTCTAGGGTTATTCTATTCCTATGTGTGTTAGAAATTGGGTTTATTTCTATGAGACATTAGTAATTAAAGCAAATCTCTACAACAAGCCATAAAATAGCCTGCCCTGCCCCAAGAAACTGGAACTATGGAGGGGACTAAAAGTTGAATCAGACGAAGATAAAAAGTTCTGTGGTAGCTGATCCACCTACCATCACATCATTTGAAACAGTTTCTGCTCCCTTCATCTAGACATGCTTCAGGCCCCCTTTCAGGCAAAGATGTCACCTTTCTACAAAGAGAGGTACCAACCTAGGCCAGACATTACCTTTGAAACAGCACTCATTTTAACTCAGTGTTCTTGGGCCAAAGGGAGAAACACCATCAGCATATTCCAAAGCAATGGAGCCTTTTTTTTTTTTTCCATCTCAGCACACCTAAGGGATTCCACACACTCCTATCAGTGGTAGAGACTCATTAGAGCAGTGAAGGGCTTTGTGGTTTGGGAAAAGTCCATTATGGAGAATCACAGAAATAAAACTTTAAATAGCTTAGGGTAACACTGGATGGCAGAGAAAGCCAAACCAAAGGAACAGTCAACCAAACTGATATACAACCTCCTAAATCCTTCACACAGCCTCTGAGGTTAACAAAACAATGACTACTTTTATCCAAACTCACATTGGTTTCCTAGTAATCCTTGATAATGCTACCTGACCACATAATAAATTCACAATGAGAAGTGGGAACTTGGGTAATTAAAAATCATTCATAACTCTGCTCATCACCTTGTAGTAACCTTGCCAAGCATGGTGCCTCATTAAAATCTTCATAAAACCTGCCCTATGGTGGGTGTGGTATAATGTTTCATCTCAAGCAGTGACCAAGTTTTTGTTTCTGTTATGTTTGTGCTCTTTGGGGCAAGTGGGAGGTCTTCATTATGGGTCTTCATTAAGTAGTAGATGAGAAGATGAATGCATGTGTGGAAATAATTCTGCCAACCTTAGTCCTGACCTTGTACCTGACTTCTCTAAAGGCTTTACTTTCCCTGGCAGTACAGCTTTAGTTGAAGAGGAAGGCTCAATTTCCCACCTCAGTCTCTCATTGGAGAATATGGCATATTTAAAGATTAAGTTTCAGAGCTCGAAAAGGGCCCTTAGAAATCAATTAGCCCCAAAACTTCATTTTACAGATGGAGAAATTGAGTCCAGAAATACTATGACTTTCCCCAGCATCACCTGTCAGTACATCTGTAACTGAATCTCTGCAAGGGGGCAGGGGGGCATATAAACTGGTTCATTGAGGACCGAGTCTTAGAGGTCACAGGTGCCCAGGCATTTGGTGCAGACAGGACACATTTCAAGTGGAGAAGGAGGAGAATAAAACTGCTAACCCTTTCCTGGATCAGTTCTGGCAAGAGGAAACAGCGGCTGCCTGGGGAGGGTGAGAGGTGGTGTGTTTGCCTTCTACCGAGACCATCTGACTCAGCCTGCTACTCTTTCATCATCAGCACCCTCAAATAAGTTCTAAGTGAAAACACTTTGAGAAAAAGCCTTTGTAAACTCGGTTGCTCTCTTGTAACCCAGACATCATCTCAAAGATTTCACGGCTGAATGCCCTCTCCCGGTCAGCAAACAACTGATAGGGGTGCGAGCCACAGGGTTTCTAAAGGGATGTGTGCATGCTTTGCTGAGGAAACAAGCCTCTCCATTGCAGACCACCAAAAAAAAAAAAAAAAAAAATTCTCATTAGTAGTGCAAACCAAGCTCCTGTGGGCACTGTCCCTGGAGAAGCAGTGCACACTGACTTGTTACGTGAAGCATATCACCCTCTGGGACGGCTGCCAGAAAACTGCACAACCTTATGGAAACTGTAATGACTTGAGGGCCCTTTGGGAAAGGTAGATGTCCTGGAAAACACCTGGTCCCTTAGCTTTGAAATAGATGGCTGGTCAGGAGAGGGGGGAATTCATTCTATAAATATTTATTGGGTGTCTATTATGTGTCAGGCACTGTTCTAGGAAATAGGTATCTAGTATGAACCAAATAGTATTATTGTCCACTATTCTTCCTTTCTAAACCTTCTGTAGTGATCCATACCTTCCTGCACAATATGCTTATCTTATTTAGCATCAAGAGAAAATTAACAACATGCCATCCATAAAATAGTACTTCTATTGACAAATACATTGGTCTGGATGCCCAATTCAATTGTAGCCTCCTTGAGGGCAGAGGTAGTATCGGTTCTTTTCTTTGTAGCCCTCACAGCATTTCACATGATGGTGAATGCAGAGAAAATATTCAATAAAGGGTAACTGACTAGATCCCTAAGAAATTATATCTGTAAACAACCAAAGAGAATTAGGGATAGCCAGCAAAAGTTTAGGATCCGAAAGAGAGGGTACCTACAGATACCCACCAAAAGAAAGCCTTATTATTTATAGTAACTTTAATACCATCATTGGGTGCATCATATTCAATTGTAAAGAGCAGTCATAAAATACGCTATCACTGAAGACCAAAATTAAATACCATTTATTTTAAGAAAGAAGGATTGCCTTTATTATGGCCATTGTATTCAGGTGCTCACAATTATATTTTCAGTGCACTTAGCTTGATTTTAACACTGAGGACACAGGTTATAGCACTCATTGTCTGATGCAGACATAAGCCTTTACTTCGGCAAATACTGTAACGATGGGAAATGTAACTACAGCCCCATTTCTTAAACGAGCCACTTGTTCTTTTCTTCTATGAGCTTAAGTCTGCGTTGGCTCTTTGAAACATATATAGCCTGTGATGGAGTGGAATTCTTACACTTCCTATTAGCAGGAAAGTATGCTAAGATGGAGAAATTTAGAAGTCTTAAAGACATCAGGCTGAACTTGGCTTCTTTAGAGACCTGACAGATGAAGAAGGAAGGGAGTTACTATGGAATAGACAGAAGTTGCTATGATTGTAAGAGAAAATCCAAAGAGAAGATGGCTCTAAATCCTTGATTAGTGGCAGTGGAAGACAAGAGAACTTTAGAGAATTTTTGATGATTTGCAGTGAAGGGTGCGGGCACCCTGAGTGTATAGCATCGTGAGGTGCAGGGCTGGGTCTAAGATCTAGAAAAGAGTAAAGAGGAGACTAGGCATTCATTTTATTTTGTAACTTAATCATCCCTCAGTTGTTCCAGTTGGAGAGTATGAGTTTTCATAGCCAATAACTTATTAGTGTGGAAAAGTTTATACTTCAAAATGAAAATATATTTGAACACATTGTACAAATCATAAAGCACTAGATAAATGCAGGTTAGCATTCTCCTTACAGAATGTCCCAGGTATTTTCAGCGCATTCACTGGATTTTCAGTACATATATATGATTTAGGCATCAGGGCAAGAAAGAATGGCATCTAATGGTAGATAGGAATCACTGAGGTTCCTGATTCATCTAGGCTCTATTCAGTTATTTCCATTCAAAAACACTTTGATATATGTTAATGGAGAGTAAGTTGATACACCATTTTGGAGGACAGTTTATCAATGAATATAAAAAACTGTGACTGAGAATTCTGCTCCCAGAAATCTGTCATTAAGTATCATTATCGACATCATTATAGCTAACATTTGTTGTGCATTTACTATGTGAAAGGCACTGTTCTAAATGCTTTGCATGAATTAATTTATTCAGTCCTCACAGCATTGCTATGGTGTGTGTTATTATCCCTGTTATATAGATAATGAAAAACTGAATTATAAAGAAGTTGGATAACTTGCCCAAGATCACAAAGCTGGTAAGTTGAAGAGCTAATAATCTAAGTTAGGCTGTCCAGATCCAGAGTCAATACATTTAACCACTGTACTATATTAGGACTTGTGTTATTTCCTAAAGAACAATGGAAGAAATGCACAATGATGTATATTCAGTATTTCATCAAGGCATTGAGTAACATAGGAAAGGATTAGGGGGAGCCCAAAATATCTGCCAACAAGGCATTTGTTCAACTTAGTATGGTGTATAGCCATTAAAAACAGATACTGTGTTGTCTTTACAATGATTAAGTTCATCAGTATAACTTCTTTTTACTATCAGTAAAAGATGTGCTGTATTAGTGAAAAAATCAACCTTTGAAAGTACATATAATTTGCTCTGTTTGGGTAAGAAAATAGTCCTGAAGGCTGGATACCAAGTCATTGTCAGTTATTATCCCTCAAAGATGAGATTATGGATGATAGCTTTTCCACTGTCCTTTTTTTTTTTTTTTTTTGAGTTAAAGAAGTTTTTCTTAAATTTTTTTGCAGAGAGCATTTTTTGTTTTTGTAAAGAAATACACAGTAAAGCGACATCATTTATGAAAAAAAATTATACTCCAAAGAAGTAGGTCTCATTCTACTCCCTTACACCCTCTGCTCCAGCGCAGTCTGCTGATAAACAACTCTCTGTGTTATAAAATGCTCCCTCACTTTGTCCAATAAGAGATTTCATTGGTTTCTGGGGGCTTAGGCACAAACGTGCTGAGGCCCCACTACGTGTGCCTTGGCGTGTTAGGCGTTCTGGATCTCAGATTGCAAAGAACTGACTTTCTATTCTGGGAGACTTTATCTCCTTAGGTTTGGGTTTCTCTCTGTATCAACATCTGGTTACTGACATCATCAACTGTTGGGTTGTGAGGGACAAGTAGTTGGAAGAATAGAAAAGTATGTGACACAGTGCTTCCTGTGCCCCATAAACAATAGGTGCAAATGGAGTTCAGAAAAGGGATAAATCTAAGAAGCCGATAGCAGTATTCAAGTTTTCCTACAGGAGATAAGGACTTAAGCAGGATCTTGAAGGATGGTAGGAAAAGGAGGACATTTTATCCAATCTTACCAACATGAACTTTTATAGATTTCCTTCCTGGTTCTAAGATTCTGCTCTCATATTTAAAGATGCATTGAATCAGATAAACCTGAGTTCAACTTCTGACTTGTTTCTTTATTGGCAGTGAGCTTTTAGGCAGTTGTTTATTTGCTCTGTGCCTCAGTTTCCTTATCTGTAAAATGGGCATGGTAATAGTATCTTCCTCTTAGAATAAAATTAAATGAGACAGTGCCAAAAAAGCATTTAATATAATGCCTGGCCCACTTTCAGCTCACAACAAATGTAATTTTTATTATGCTTCCCAAACCCTCACCCCCAAGTTTCCACCCAGTGGTGTAATTTCTTATTTTCTATCTCTTGGAACATAGTTGCCTTTTTTCCTCCCTGAGTTTACTTTTTCAGTTCCTAACTGACCTGTTGAGTCTGTCTCATTGCCCTTGGCTGGTATCTATGTGTTATGCAACTGTTTGCCTGATTTCAGACTGTCGGCTTCATTACAGCCTCCTGCTTGCTCACTCTACTTTCCCATGATTCTCATATCCCAGCCTCCATATGTCCAGACTCCAGGACTCACCACCAAACACAGAACCTGAACTGAGAGGCAAGAACCTGTTTTCATTCTTCACCAAGTCCAGGCTAAAACTATGGACACCAGTTGCCCCCATGACTAGAAGCTGACTTCAGAATCCCCATGCCAAACTTAGATATCCCCCAGTACTGTCCTAGCTCCATGGCCATTTCACTTCCCCATTCAGCTCTGAGTGTCAAAGGCAATGCCAAAGCGTTTCTGAAGGCCTGATTCTTTTGAGCAGTGAGAGGTCTTGCCTAGAGTGGAAGCTGAGCTAAGCCACCAGCTGCTTCCCTCATGTCATGGACCCTGGGTTTTGCTGCTTTTATGGTCAAGGCCTTGCCAACTGTAGAAACAATGAGCCTCTTTAGCACCCGTGTCTCTGCCACAGGGTAACCAGAGACAGAATGACTCCTTTCCAAAGGTGACTTTGCTGGCCAGAGCCTATCACCTCAGTCTGGGCTCCCTGACCACATTTTACAATTCTTTTGGATCAAACAGAGTACTCTGTGGCCTTTTCTGGTTATAGAGGTCTCATTGTTTAATGGTCAGTACAGGCCTTTTGCAAACGTATCCTGGCTTTGGAATCTTAGAGGGTTTAGCAAACTTTACTTCAGTGGAATATCCTTTTTTTTTTTTCTTCAAGCATGAAACAGTGAATCATAGAAATAAATGTTGTTGGGTCATCTGGTCAGTCTCCCAGGTACAGCTACAGGGTGTTTCCTTTAGAGTCCGGTCTAGTCTCTGTCCAGTCACTGTTTAAATGTCCCAGATGTCAGGGCATCCTCATCTCCCATAGCAGCTCAAAGAACAAAGCAAGCAGTGTTTTCTTTCAGGCTTCTTTCTCCTGCCTGCTGCCCTTCAGTTTGCCCCATACTGTACAGCAAACCCAAGGAAGAGCATCTCTCATACAGGCAGAAGCGTAACTTCAGGAATACCCTTAATGACAAGCCAGGAGTCAGGGCAGAACAGGTTCAGGTTCACGTGCGAACTTGCAGACTGCCTGGAAATGCGACCAAGAGCAGCTCAGCTCTTCTGTTGAGTTTGGGGCTTTGGGAGTCTTCTAGAGCTTTAATTTCTCTCACATGGGCAGATTTCTCTCCCCTTCTTTCTGGATACCTATGCAGTGTTTTCTTTTTTGTTCGGAGCTGTGAAAAGGAACTGTTTGTTTGACTCTGAGTTTCCCTTTTTTTAACTCCCCCCACCCTAAACCCATAGCTCTCTTCCTCTCCCAAAGAAGAAAGAGGAAAGCAAGCCACAATAATACTTCTGTAAATTTATGGCCACTCTGTAATGTTTAATCACAGCTACGTGACTGGGGGCTTCAGAGCAGGCGTACAAGTTCAGCGCAAGGTGAATCTTGTCTGAGATAATCTGAAAGTTCATTCAGAGGTGAGGGCAGCAGCCTCTTGCAGACGGGTGAGGTTAACAGGAGGTCACCTGCTTTTTTTTTTTTTCTTCTGGTCTTCTCCCCTTTAATGTGTAAACAAAGGGAAAATGTAACTTCCAATGAACTTGGCATATGTTGTGCTCACGCTAATCTTGGCCTGGCCAACTGTAAACAGTCCAATATCCTGTGGCTGAGCCTTTCCACCCATTCTCCGCCCTTTGGAGAACATGAAGAAACATCAGCAGAGAGCACAGATCAGCACCTTGTGGAGGCAGACTCCGGTGCCCCCGGAGAAGCCCCAGGAGCCCAGCGGGGAGGCCCTGGCGAAGACTGCAGACTGACGTTTTTGCTGTGATGTATTCAAAGGCCTCCAGCACATTGGCCTCCTGTGATGCTTTCTGACAACCATCAGTCAGCATGCATTTATTGAGTTTCTTTTCTGCCCCACTACACAGTGCTAAACACTAAGAAGTAAGCATGCATGGGCCCTAAGGTGCTTTCGAGTTGAAAGCCAAGGATACCTATGATCTGGCCCTAGAGGTATGAGGATGAGGGAGGGGACATTGCCAGTATCCGGAGAAGGCTGACCACAGCTTCTGGATAGAACCCTGTCAGAAGTTCCCTCTATTATAGGGCTGTGCTTTGGTTTCCATCCCATTTGCGGACAGACATGTCTCCGGGCTAGAGGATTCCTTATGAGATATATATTCCTTATAAGATACTGCTTATGGAGGCAGTATCTCTGGGCTGTATGGGGACCCATAGCCTAAGCATCAGCAGCTTACAGTAGAGCAGTGGTTATTTGATGATTTGTTACCAGCTCTCATTTGCCATAAACCCAATTCCTTGGGCCAATATAGATATGCTTGGGGAACATACCTCTGCTGTACCTCAGCAGCTCTCTTGGGAATGTGGGAATGTAATTAGTATTCCAATATCCAGAACAGGAATTACTAATTAGTGAATTATCTATTCAGTTCAGTTCAGTTGCTCAGTCGTGTCTGACTCTTTCCCATGGACTGCAGCATGCCAGGCCTCCCTGTCCATCACCAACTCCCAGAGGTTACTCAAACTCATGTCCATTGAGGCGGTGATGCCATCCAACCATCTTATCCTCTGTTGCCCCCTTCTCCTCCCGCCTTCAATCTTTCCCAGCATCAGGGTCTTTTCCAACGAGTCAGTTTTTCGCATCAGGTGGCCGAAGTATTGGAGTTTCAGCTTCATCATCAGTCATTCCAATGAATATTCAAGACTGACTTCCTTTAGGATTGACTGTTTAGATCTTGCAATCCAAGGGACTCTCAAGAGTCTTCTCCAACACCACTGTTCAAAAGCATCAATGCTTCGGCACTCAGCTTTCTTTATAGTCCAGTTCTCATATCCATACATGATCACTGGAAAAACCATAACTTTGACTAGATGAACCTTTGTTGGCAAAGTAATGTCTCTGCTTTTTAATATGCTGTCTAGGTAGGTCATATCTTTTCTTCCAAGGAGCAAGCATCTTTTAATTTCATGGCTGCAGTCCCCATCTGCAGTGATTTTAGAACCCCAAAAAATAGTCTCTCACTGTTTCCATTGTTTCCCCATGTATTTGCCATGAAGTGATGGGACCAGATGCCATGATCTTAGTTTTCTCAATGTTGAGTTTTAGGCCAACTTTTTCACTCTCCTCTTTCACTTCCATCAAGAGGCTCTTGATGAAAGACAAACATGAATTATCTATGGCAAGCATTAACTCTTAAACCAGCTTCTAGAACCCCTTACTCATTTGAGGAGTATTTAGGGAATGTGGGCTTTCCCAGCATTCAGCCAGCATAGGACTTCTTGAGTAGTATGAGACAGTAAGAAAAGCTCAGAAATCCTGAGCCGCCAACAAGACACAGCCTTCAGCTGGGAAATTCCCTGTGTGCTGTTCTTGGTAGCCCTCTGTGCCGAGGAAATAGAAACCTCTGTAACTACTCTTAATACCAAGTATTTCACAGCTAACATGGGCCCAGGCTTGTGTCAGGTAGAAGCAAAGGGAAAGATCCTGTGCTTAAGGATATAATCTCCCCGAGGAGGCAGGACAAAAAATAATAATTATATTTAGGAGTTTAAGCTGGGTTTTGATACTATCAAGTGAGCCATTGTACGCGGAGCACCTAATAATAATTAGGAGTTTAAAATGGACAATGATACTACCAAATGAACTATTGTGACCAAGGCTTCTTAAAGGGTCTCTTTAGAAAGGGAAAGAGACCATCTATGTCTGGATGGGACATAGAGAAAAGGGGAGGTATTCCACATGAGAGAACAGCATGAGGGCATTGTGAGGGCAGAGATGAATTAGTCAGCTTCGTTGTCATTTTCTTCTTTTCCTTCTTTCATCATTATCATCATCATAACTAATATTTGCTGAGCATTTACTGTGTGCCAGGCACTATGCTAAGTACTTTGCCAAGGTAGGCATTAATATTTCCACTTTCATGAGAGCCCAGGGCCACAGAGGTTGAGACACAGTAGAAATTCTGAACTATAGCTCCTAGGTAAATTGACTTGGATTTAGCTCAACACCACTCCTCTTTATAACTCTGAAGATCTCTTAATCCCCTTCCCTCTGCTCCCAGCCCAGTGTTGTAAAATGTTTGATTTTGAGACCCATAATGGGGATGGGGGAAGATGTTGGGAAAATTTAGCTGCTGAAGAGGACACTTTCAGTCAGGAACGGGGCTAGTCTGTGGGGAGGACTAGTTAAGGGATGACAAGATGGCGGTGATTTGCCAGGGCACTGTGGTAGCTCCTTTGGGGTTATTTTATTACAGACATATGAAAGGTCTCAGGTAGAAAACTAGATTGTTTCTCCCACAGCTTACCCACTGTATTTAAAGTGTGGGTGGTCCCCTTTCTCTGAAAGCCACTGCTTATAATCTGGCCCTTGAAGGAACTCAGCTCCCAGGAAACAAGCCACATGGACAAATGCTAATCTGGAGAATGTCCATCTGCCCCTGGCTCACAAATAATATGGATGTGAAAGCCCTGGGGTCAGGAGAAGGGAGTTGTAGCTTGAATGAAAGCCAGGGGCTCCAGCCTATATTACATTGAAACAAAATTTGGACAATTTTTGTTGCTTTAAAGTTCATGAAGGGTAATGTTTAGTTGCTTTTTAGAAATATCTTTGAATAGTAATGACGCCCTGTGATAAGAATGTTATTAACTAGAATAACAATGTGAAATTTTCAAGTGGTTTCACTTACTATGTCTCTTTTTATACCTTTATCCTTTATTCAATAAATTGGAGCAGTTTTTTTTTTAACAAATTCACATCACTGATTGATTCAGAAAACCATAATGATTCGTTTGAGACCTTACAACAAGCCATACTATAACCCAGAGATAATAAACAGGAAGATCTTCTGTAAGATAAAGGTTCCCGTGCCATCAAAGACCTTATTACTTTGGCCATCCAAGAAACCAGAAGGTTGATTTATCTTTGCAAAATAACAGAAGAATTCTTTTCATTCTAGGATCTCGGAGAATGACACTAAATTCTCCCCCAAGGAGGCTTCTTTCTTCTCCTAATTTCTCCTTCCCACCAAGTCAATCACTAGCTAATGGGCATTTAGGTGCTTCAAGTTCGAGACAGAAGAAAATAGCAGAGTTTGCCATTCTCTGCTACCCCAGGTCAACCTCATTTTTGAAAATACTGTAGAAACTTCCTGGTCCATTCCCAGAGGCTCTGAAATGAGAATGTAACTTCCTGACTTTACTATTCAGAGAAGAATTATTTTGTGTTTATCTTCATTCTCATCAGAGTGGGTGTGCTTCTTTCTTTATTCCTCTGCATGTTCTTTCTCAAGGAGAGATGGAGACCCTTTCAGTTACTCTTTAAGAGCCTTAGCCTGGACCGAGATTCCTCTGTGCCACTGGCTGTAGTGTCAGGTTCAGGAGGTATTTAAATTGCCTGTTAAGTGACCGGACACTTTGCTATCATTTCATGTATGTATGGTGGTAAGAATGAACTGACACCCCTTTCTATCTATACTCACCTAGAATGCTGCCTATTCCTTGCCAGCACTGCAGGTTCCCTATCAGCCGGAAACACTGGCTGGTACACAGTTTGTGCAAATTCCCATCAATTAATGAGTTTGAGAAATACAGTATAGTATATTTAAATATGCTTACACAGTGGAGAATACTCCTCAGCAGTCAAAAATCAGTGAACTCGGTTCACATAGATCAGCATAGGTAGATCCTGAAAGCGTTCTCTCTTTTTCACCAGTATATAGTTTCCTTACAATGTTGCATTAGTTTCTGCTGTCAACAAAGTGAATCAGCGATGTGTATGCATATATCCCCTCTCTCCTGGACTATCCTCCCACCACCACCCCCATCCCATCCATCTGGGTCATCCCAGAGTTCCAAGCTGAGCTGCCTGTGCTATGTAGCACGTTCCCACTAGCTATTTGTGACTACAAAATACTGAATGAAAAAAAATAAGCCACAGAATGTTGCATACAATATTTTAATATATATGTAAAGTAAAACACAAAACATTACCATATATTGTCTCTCTAGTTGTTATTGTTGTTTAGTCACTAAGTCTTGTCTGAGTCTTTGCGACTCCATGGACTGCAGCACACCAGGCTTCCTTGCTCTTCACTATCTTCCAGAGTTTGCTTAAACTCATGTCCATTGAGTAGGTGATGACATCCAACCATCTCATCCTCTGTCACCCTCTTCTCTTCCTGCTCTCAATCTTTCCCAGCATCAGAGTCTCTTCCAGTGAGTCAGCTCTTTGCATCAGGTGGCCAAAGTATTGGAGTTTCAGCTTCAGCATCAGTCCTTCTAATGAATATTCAGGGTTGATTTCCTTTAGGATTGATTGGTTTGATCTTGCAGTCCAAGGGACTCTCAAGAGTCTTCTCCAGCACCACAATTCAAAAGCATCAATTCTTTGGTGCTCAGCCTTCTTTATGGTCCAACTTTTACATCCGTACATGACTACTGGAAAAACCATAGATTTGACTACACAGACCTTTGCAAGCAAAGTGATGTCCCCTTTTTAATACACTGTCTAGGTTTGCCATAGCTTTTCTTCCAAGGAGCAAGCCTCTTTTAATTTCAGTCACCATCTGCAGTGATTTTGGAGCCCAAGAAAATAAAGTCTGTCACTGTTTCTACTTTTCCCCATCTATTTGCCATGAAGTGATGGAACTGGATGCCATGATCTTAGTTTTTTGAATGTTGAGTTTTACACTAGCTTTTTTATTCTCCTCTTTCACCCTCATCAACAGGTTTTTTAGTTCCTCTTCACTTTTCTGCCATTAGAGTGGTATCATCTGCATATCTGAGGTTGTTGATATTTCTCCCAGCATCTTAATTCCAGCTTGTGATTCATCCAGCCCAGCATTTTGCATGATGTACTCTGTATATAAGTTAAATAAGCAGAGTGACAATAGACAGCCTTGATATACTCCTTTCCCAATTTTGAGCCAGTCTTTTGTTCCATGTCCAGCTCTAACTGTTGCTTCTTGACCTGCATACAGGTTTCTCAAGAAGCAGGTCAAGTGGTCTGGTATTCCCAACTCTTTAAGAATGTTCCACAGTTTGTAGTGATCCACACAGTCAAAGACTGTAGCATAGTCAATGAAGCAGAAGTAGTAAAAGCATAGAAGCTTGGGCTATGTGTATGTTAGGGGCTTCCCTGGTGGCTCAGATGGTAAAGCGTCTGCCTGCAATGCAGGAGACCTGGGTTCTATCCCTGGGTCGGGAAGATACCTTGGAGAAGGAAATGGCAACCCACTCCAGTACTCTTGCCTGGAAAATTCCATGGACGGAGGAGCCTGGTGGCTACAGTCCATGGGGTCGCAAAGAGTCGGACACGACTGAGCAGCTTCAGTCACTCCTGGGTGTGCTGCGTCTCTTCAGTCATGTCCAACCCTTTGCAACCTTAAGAACTGCAGCCCTTCAGGCTCCTCTGTCCATGGGGTTCTCCAGGCAGGAATACCAGAGTGAGTTGCCAGGCTCTTTCCCACCCACTGATAGAACCCGCATCTCTTACGTCTCCCACATTGGCAGGAGGGTTGTTACCACTAGTGCCACCTGGGAAGCACTTAAAAAAAAAAAATCTAGGAGATTGCATAATTAAATCATGATGGTAGTCTCCTCCAAGAAGGCATAAAGGAGGGGGTTTCACCTTTACTTATGTTTTATTTCTTGAAAACAAAGGATCTAAACTAAATTAGACAAATTGTTAACGTTCGTTCACTAGGGCTAAGATGGACTTTATATATTTTTTTTACTTTATTTTTTAATTAAAAAAAAAAAACCTCTTTCCTTCTCATTCACCTGATCTAGGCATTTGTTCTCATAGATTTTGGTTCTTCACTAGCTGGTTAAATTGCACCACATAACTGAAAGAAAAGTTGACTAGAAATCAAGGGCTTATGTTCTAATCCTGCCTGCGTTCACAGAAGCTTTGCCTGTGACCATGAAATCTTTCTTGACCTGTTTCCTCCTCTTCAAGACAAAGACATGGCCATCTTCTCTGCAATTCCTCACAATTTGCCGTTCTAGCAGGCTCATTCCTGCTAAGTGATGAGAATTACTCTCTGTGTACTATAGTTGTTTACTTCACAATAAGGAATTTTCTGGATTTAGAATCTTAGACTTAGAAGGGACATTAATGTTTCTGGTCATCAGTAAGTGTGATTTTTAGAGGAATCCTACTTAGTAGTAGGACTGTCTGCTATTGGCAGATCCAGGGCTGTGATGCTGGGCCCTGATTGATTTTCCTAGAAATTAAAGGAAATAAGATGAGTAAGTTGCCTGGCCCAGTGGAATCTATTGCATAGTAAGTGTTCAAGAAATGTCCGATTCATTCTTCCCTTGAACACATCTTAGCTACTCCCCTTTCTGCACCTTGACTTCCACTAGTCTTTTTGTCTGAAATTCCCTCTATCCTCTTCTGTATTTGATCTAAACTGTGCCCATCCTTTTGAAAGACTGAAACTTGAAATCATCTGGGCCTCTCCCGTCTTTCCTTGTCCTGAATGCCTTCATTTGGCTCCCAAGGACAAGTGACATGCTCCACAGCACTTTTTATCAAATTTGTTTAATTCCACTATTTCCAAAATGACCTTGAGGTGGCTCATTAAAATGATACATAAAATATAATTAGGAAAATAGGGTTGAAAGGAAGGGAAGAAATTTAATGAAAAAGAACCAGCAAATACCCCAACCACGTGGGACTGAGCCTCTAGCCTTCCTAGGAACTAGTGTTTACTTCACACAATCTTTAGGAGGCAGAACCCTTCTGTGGCTTGGAGTTTATAGAGGGAAAACAAACAAAAAGCATCCCTTGGTGATTGAAAACCATTTATCATTTAATATTTCTTTAATTGGTCTATTGGTCAGTTCCAAAATTGGCAGTGGAATATGTGTTGCAGTTTTACCCGATTTCAACCCCTCACACACAGAACAAAATAGATTTTAAATGCATACCTCTCTGGGCAAAGGGCCTTCAGAAGCTAACCGTCTAGTGCTGAGTCTTTTGTCCAGACCCATGCATATTTCCCAGACCACTGAGATTCTAGCTTTTTCTAAACTTATCCAGGGTATAAGGATGCTTCCTGCTTAACTACCCTTTTGATGTCAGATATTTTTTCTTATGCCAATCAGGAAGTTCCTGGACTATAATTTGTAATGACTCGTATAAGACAAGAAATAGTGTTCTATAACTAATGTTTCTAATTTATCCACTTACAAAAGAGAACCCAAACCATTTTCATTATGAATTTTGATAGTTTTTCTTACAGGTTATCTAACCAGTATCTCCAAAATTTTTTGACTGGCCACTACTGTTGACAAAGACATCTTGAGGACTCACCCCAAATATATGTATATGTATAACAATTTATTAACAAACTGTAATTAGATACTGAATGACTACAAAAGAATAGTCCCATACACACCCTTTTCCCCACCTCAGTTTAAAAAACAGAAATTGCATTACCTTTGAAAGTCTATGTGTATGCCCATGTGCATGTACACACTCATGTTACTATCATTAATATTTCAAGGCACAATATGTACTTAGGCTAAGTTAAGTTCATTGTTCACAATAGTGGATATGAATCATTTTTTAAATAGCCTTTTTATAATTTCAGGTTTGGCAAACTGCTTTATCAAAGTCATCATTGTTTTTTCTTTGTAGTGTGGATGATAAAGAACTTGCACATGATCTGCAAACTTGTATACTCTGCCATTTTCTTGATGCTGCTTACACTTTATCGTTAATATTATCTTCAATTCATGGTGTCTTTACAGTGGTATTTTTAAACCACTTATTTATTTTGACCAGAGAGGGAAGAAGAGTAGTTTAGTTAAAAACTCAGCAGTATAGTGCCCAATCTGCCTACCTAGCAAACTTTAACAGATCACAATATGCTGGAAAGGAACTAGCCCATGGCTCCCACCTCCTTCTACCACATCTATGGCAGCAGTCCGTCCAAACCAACACCTGCCTGCCTTCCCCCTTCCCCATCCCAACAAGGGGCAACTCAGCCCAGGGCAGTCTCCCATCCTCCCCTTGAACATGTATATACAGCATGGTTATTGTCACCCTGCGGCAGGATAGATGCTGTCATGAATGAGAAATGGCCTTACAGTACAGTCTCAGACACAAAGGAATGCTTAATGTTAAAATTTTTTGAATTTTGGGAATCTTCCCTCAGACACCAATTGATGACAATGGGAGAGCCGCAAGCCTCCCTGTCTCTCCTTTTCTCTTTACCAGGGTGTTATCAGAGGTGAAAAGTTTAGATAGCAAACCTATAACCCATATTTATGAGGCAAATAAATATTTCCCAGAGTGACGTTCCCTTCCAGGCGAAGCTGCCGATGTGTAATGGGTTTCTGATAAAGAGCTGAGTGGAGCTTCCACCCACCTGGCGGCTGGGCTGGAGGGAAAACAGGGAACTGCGTAGCCACCAACTGCCCCTGGCCTGCTGCGCTCATCCGGGGGAGAGAGGGAGAAGGCAGAGCTTTCCGGGGGGCCCCAGGGCCAGGCTATAGAGTGGCCATGGTTGCAAAACTCAGGTTTAAGCCAGAGCCCTTGAACCTATAGAGATCCAGAGAAACTTGGAACCTCTCCCCACTCCAGTTTCATAGCCTGTGGAAAATCCAAAGACCTCTTTCAGATTTCTGTGGATCCCTAGATACCTCCAGGCTTCTTGTTTCCTGGGTTCCCCTTTCCACAGTGTAGCTATGCAGCTTTCTAGGTATGAAACTCAGCCTTAAAAAAAAAAAAAAAAAGTCATTCACCCAAGCAACTAAGAACAGATCTACTGAATTGTCTTAAGATTGGAATTGAGGGTATAGATTTTTAGGGGCGATTTATATCATACACTACACAGCAAACAGCTTTGAAAAAGTCAGTTAATCAGCCATCCCAGATTTCCAAACTTGGTTGGGGCCATAATAACAATAACAATAAGAATTCCCTTCTTAGCCCTTCTCACACATGTTAGCTGTCTCCTCTCTTTAGATTAGCTCCCTGCCTCTCAGAAACCAGAGCAACAAATTCTGTCCACTTTCTCCACTGCATGTCTTGGCATCCTTGGGGATCTCACAAAGCAAGGTGTTTCACCCAAACACATTTTTCTATCCTTAAAAAATTATGCCAGATGTTAAGAGAATGAAGTTTTTGCCATCACATTATAATCAAAATTGTCTCCCTGAAGCCATTTTCTTTCCTTCTTTTTTTAATTTGGTGGCTATTAGGTATTTTACACCTGAGAAAATTTCAGACCACTCTGTCCTCCCTGGCCTGAATCTAGAGGCAGATTTTCTCTGTGAAGGACTAGGTGGTGAATATTTTCGGTTTTTAGACTATAATGGTCTCTGTCACAACTACTTAACTCAGCTGTTACAGCACATAAACATAGACAATATGTTAAGGAATGAGCATGGCTATGTTCCAATAAAACTTTATTTGCAAAAACAAGTGGTGGCTGTAGTTTTCCATCCCATGATCTAGAAGAAAGCAGATAGCAGCTTTGATGAAAACAAGTAGAGAAGGCTCCAGGCTAAAATTCAATCTCCTTAGTTTATTAGCATATGAGGCCATTTATCATTTGCTTCATTGGTCCTGCTTATTCACTAAGGCAGTCTCCACCTACCTGGCTCAGGCTTAGATGCCCTTCTTCTGAACTTTCTTTGTACCCTGTTAGAGTACATCTCATAGTGCTCACATCACTCTGTATCTGTTATTTACTAGACTGATTTCTCAGAAGTAGAAGTGTCTGCTTCATCCTTTCATGTGCCTGGAAGAGTACCTGATACTTTGTTGGTACTCAGTTTGTGTTTGTTAAAGTAACTGCTGCTTTCCCTTTCCTGTGTTTGCCTGGATTTTTGTGTCGGGAAGTATGGGAGGCAGACAGATGGTCTGTGAATGAGAGGGGCCCAGCACCAAGGACAAGGGAACTGGGGGAACCCAAGGAACTGGGGGAACCTTGGGCAAAAAACACAAATGAGTCCTTAGTCAAGTCTGTGCTTTTTGGTGGACTTTCTACAATTGTTCTCTTCATCTGCCCTTAGCTATTGATAGGAGCTCTTGTATTTCTGTATCCAAATGAGAAAAACAGATTTGGTGACTTACCTGGGGTCACACTGTCAGTTGGGGGACCTCCACCCTGAGGGTCTTTTATTGTGCTAAACTGCCTCTTAAAAGGCTCTGGGGCATTGATGTTTATGAAAAATACTTCGTAGTGATATGATTGGTTTCATCCTGTCAAAGGCTAGAAGTGCCCCCCCCCCAAAAAAAAAACCCTGGCTTAGTGTTCTATATGTTTGAAAAATGACAGTGAAAGTGTTAGTTGCTCAGTTGTGTCTCTTTGCAACCCTATAGACTGTAGCCCACCAGACTCCTCTGTCTATGGGATTCTCCAGGCAAGAATACTGGACTGGGTTGCCATTCCCTTCTCCAGGGGATCTTCCTGACCAGGGATCAAACCTGGGTTTCCCACATTACAGTCAGATTCTTTACCATCTGACTGCACTTTATATGGTAGCCGTGTTCTGAAGAGGTAGCATATTTATAATTTTGTCATTTAGACTATATGCTGAATGTTCCAGAGGAGTGTATTATTTGAAATCATTTTGTCATCTAACTTGTTTAACATGAAGTATATATAAAGTGCAAGTTCAGATTTTCGTGTATCAAGTTTACTTTAAGGACATACTTTGGGAGCACAATTCTCTACAGGACTCAGTGTGCCTTTTCAATAGAAAACATGTAAAGAAAATCAGTTCTAGGCAAAAGAGAAATGGCTCTGGTCAGTATGTCTTTGTGTCTGTCTGTGTGTACCTTCACTCCTGTGGTCCTTTGCTGCCTGTGAAATCTTTAAGAGGAAGCTCTCCCTAACGTGAGGTAGGCCCCATGCTGCCTGCTGGAAGCCAGCCCAGTTAACTCGTTGAAGCCAAACATCTGCTGAATTCCCATCACTAGTCACAGGATCTTCCCCTTCATTCCCACTCATCTGTCATAGCTCTTATTGCTCCCATTTGATGTTTCCTTCTTGCCCAGACAACCTTCTTTCTAGTGCTGGTCAGAAGGAGCCTAGGTTTGGTCTATTTGGAAAGTTTGTTCTGAGAAATAAATTATAAGTCCATCCCATCATCTAACCAATATTGTTCCAATAAAGTGTCAGTTTTACCTATTTTAATTCTATTTAACGTGTTTTTACTGACTACCTGCTGGTAATCTAGCCTTATGCCAGTCCCTGTTGTGGAGTAGTCAGAAGGAGGAAACATGATCTCCATCCTTGTGAAGCTCCCCGTCAACATGGGAGATGAGACTCATATCTCAAGAATTAGCAGTGAAGGTGAGAATATATAGAACAATTCTCCTCACCAAAAGTAAGCATGGTGTGAACTGGTTTAGTAACAAATACTAGTCTAGTAGTGAGCAAACTTTGGGAGATAGAAGGACAGGGAAGCCTGGGGCACTGCAGTCCATGGGGTCGCAAAGAGTGGACATGACTTGGCACTAAACAACAACAGTGGGAACAAGCAGGGCATTCTTCACTAATCTTTTCATTTTTACTTTCTGAGCTTGAGGGGGATGAACACAAGAGCACCCTCAGGACCATTTGCTTGATTATTAACCTGTAATTCTCCTTTACCCATGAAGAACTCATCCATTTGAATCACTTCTGCATGTTCTGTTGGAGAAGTATGTATGTTGATAAGCATGAACAAGTATGTATGTTAATATGCTTATCTTGATATCTCATTTCTAAGGTCTTTCCTAGAAGTTTGCATTTGTTCTACTATTATGATGCTATCTACACTCTGTCCAGTTAACTCACTGTCTGGCTTTGAACTAGTTTGCACTTTGACGCATTTGAATTTTGCTAGTCTTTCCTAGCTACCATTGCAAAAAATGAAGGTCTGTTCAGAACTTTGACCTAGCCTTAGGCAAGTGCTTTACCCAGAATCAATGAAGATTTTTAAAACTAGACAGCTATGGCGTCTTGGGGAGTAGAAGTCATCAAGCCATGTCTACTACTTATCTTCTTTGTGACTTTCAGCAATTTACTCATCCTTTCTGAGTCTTTGCCCTCCCCACTCTGCCCACCCCCCACCACCCCATGAAATCAGAACTGTAATTTGAGTCCTAGAAAGCCATGAGCATGTTCTGAAACAATGAAAATGTATTAGAGACAGCTTTGGAATTGTCAGAGCCCTAGTTAGAAGTCATACAGCTAAAATCCATTGAAGAGGGAAAAAAAAAAGTTATTCCTAGAATTAATAGCTTGTTTAGTATAACCTGATATCTTGCCGTGTCATATCCTTTCCTACTGTACACAGTTTTGTATAATAACCAATAATCACATAATTTATAATTTTTTATTAAACTTTGTAGTTTATAAGATGTCACATCAACTACTACACTAGTTTTTCTGATAAATACCATAAACAAATAACTCTGTGTTAGAGGTCAAAGCGTCACTGATGATTGGTTGAGTTTGCTTTTGATTGAAGAAGCCGTAACATTTATCAGTATGTTCTGCTCTGAAAATATCCAATACTCCTGTTCCACCAGTTAAATTATAAAATGCCCCCCAAAATAATGTTTGATCCATCCTTGAAAGTGGCTTATATAGCTTATAAAAACTGCACTAATATGAATAAATCAAGAATATGATTAATAAGGAATTAGCATCTTTGGTGTGAGTGCTAGGAGTACCATTAAGTGAAAAAAGCAAAAGTGCAGAAGAGTATCTATAGCATGCTACCCTCCCGGTGAAAAGGAAGAGGATATAAGAAAATATACATGTAGCTTCTCATTTGTACAAAAGAAGTAAAAGAAGGATAAACCAGAAGCCATATTGGTCACCTGTGAAGAGTCAATAGAAAAGATGTAGAAAGAAATGCAGAGAATAGAGCAGCTTGGTTGGGATGAGGAAAGAACGATACTTCTGAGTATACTTTTTATAGAACTCTGATTCATTCACCAAAATAAGTTATTTAAACCAACTAGAATGTGAGGGGGTCCAAAATGGAACACAAGCAGTGAAAAATAAATCTTAACTAAATTGTGAAAGAATAGCATAATCATACTGAAAGGAGTGAGGAAGAAAACAACTAACCTAAGTAATTTTGAGATGGCTGAATGGCATCACTGACTCAATGGACATGAGTCTGAGCAAATTCAGGGAGATAGTGATGGACAGAGAAGCCCAGTGTGCTGCAGTTCATGGGGTCACAAAGGGTCAGACACGACTCAAAGAACTGTATAAAGTACTGAACTACAGTTAGTAAACTTGCTCTTCTCACATGGGTGTGGATTAGCAATTCTGAAACTACTTTAGACTGTACCAGGATGAAACCAGTAAGTAAAATACAATGAGAACCAGGTTTCTCATTGTCAGGGAAAGAAGTGATAAATAAGGAAAGAAGGAAAGGTAGACTGAATCCTGTGGTGTTGGCCTGGAATATGAACTGACATAAAATATGAACTCATGATTTTAAAATATATTCACAAAGAGATACAGAAGTAAATATAGATATGTTAATAAATATACATGTTTCCTAGCTATGTCCATTGATAGAGCTTAGAAACAATAACACCACAATAGGAATGAGCATGCTAAAGGCCCAGATCTTGGTTTCTAAAAACTATTCTCCAATACAAGGAACCGGAGCTCCGGAGAAGTGACTGGTTCCAAAGCAGGGACAGGGAATGTGTAAGATGAGCTTAGCACATCTTATAGCACCAGCAAGTAAGGAATTGTTCAAGAAAGGATAGACAGATGGAAAATACACAGGAGAGCCAGTCTGCGGGCATCCCTGATGACCAAAGCTGGAACAGTTTGGGCAACAGTATGAATAATGATTGTATTAGATTTTAACCCGCAAAATAAATACCTGTGAGGTCATACTGATATAAAGAAATGGACAAATAAATGGAGGAGAAGGGACAACACTTTTCCTCACAGGAGGATTTCATTTAATAGCCTATATATATTAGCATTATTAATTTATCATAAATGTTGTTACAGACGATCTACCAGTGGATGTTAACATTAGTGGACAAAAGTTTGAGGAGAAACAGGATATTTTCTTAGTATCAAAGTATATCTCCCACAAAAAAATATTAATTACAAAGGTAAAAATAATAATTTTGCAATAGAGAAACTTAACCACCTAAACTAAGTGATCATTATTGGTTAATATCACCAATAGTGAAATATGTGGATATCATGTACACCTGATATGATGCACTAAGAAAGGGACAGTTTCACTTCTATAGTGCTTTTGCAAAACAAAAATGGATAACCTCAATCCAAAGTTTGTTAACCTTGACACTACTGCCATTTGGGATTGGTAATTCTTTGCTGTAGGGGCTGTCCTGAGCACTGTAGGATGTTTACCAGCATTCCTGGCTCACTCAATGCCAGAAACATCACCTCCACTACCACCACCAGCCTTGTTACAACCAAAAATGTCTCTAGACATATTGCCAGGTGTCCCATGTGAGGCAAGATCTCCCCTTATTGAGGACTACTGCCTCAGTCTAACCATAAGTAAATATTGGGCAGACTCAAATTAAGGGACCTTCTGCAAAATAAATAACTAAGTAATTTATAAGTGTCAAGGTCTTCAAAGATAAAAATGAGAAAATATACTGGAAGAGTTGTAGAAGAAATGATGGTTAAATGCAGTGGGATACTGAATTGGATCCGAAAAAGGATGTTAGTGGAAAATCTGGTGAAAATAGAATGAAATAGTTAAGTAGTATTGTACCAATATTGATTTCTTGGTTCTTATCATTGTAATATAATACGTGGACATTAGAGAAGCTGGGTAAAGCTGGGCATTAGAGGAACTGTCTAAACTATTTTTGCAACTTGTATGTAAGTCTAAAATTATTTCAAAATAAAATTTTTTAAAAACAAAGTCTGTGACTGATGGTAATAAAATGCAGGCAAATTTGCATATCTGACTCAGTGATAGAGATACAATCATGACACATTTGTTTTTGCTGATGTGATTCTTATCACCTCAAACACTGTCTGGTAATCAAAATAAATTTAAACCCAATGCATATGTGTGTGTGTGTGTGCACATTCTGAACCACAGTTTATATATGCTGTTTAAATTTTGTTGTAAATGAAAAACCTTGTAAAATGTTCATGTGATAGTTCAAAAAGAAGAGGAATACTTAATAGTATTTAAATCACTTGACTTGGATTATGGTTATTTGTGTTTTTCTTTTATTCTCCTTTGTGGGGGGAAACCACATATTTTAACATCACTTGGAAAGCCAGTCCCTGTCCTTCTACATACTAGATGCTTCTAAAAACATTTGCTGAATTCAGTGGTTTATGTTTTCATTAAGACAATCTGAGACAAACAAATATGCTTTATTATTTATGTTTCAAATCCTAATAGTAAATATTAGAAGAAGCCACTCACTTGAACTTTTTAAACTTAAGAAGGTTATAATTTTTATGCAACTCTTAAGAAATATAAATAGAATGAACATGGTGCAGGCCCACAACGTGGTTCTGTGAATTCAATGAGAAGTCATCACATGGAAAATCAAGAATTTTAACAATATTCTGACACAGAAGTAAGAATTCATCAAAAGTCAATTACATGGAAACCCACTCTCTAATGAGGGTTCCTGGGGATGAGAGAAGTGAACGAACGATTCCTGTGGTTGTGTTAGCATGTTGCCCCAGCCCATCTAGCCTCCCAGGTCTTACCAACCAAACCAGACCTTTGGCTGTGGACCCTCCTGACCATCCCAGGACACAAGGCCCATGTGTGCTCTGATCTTCTCTCATGATGAGACTAATTCTTGCTGAAAACATCTGTTACAGGTGCTTCTTTGTGCCCATACACCACTTAACACTGGTCCAGGCACACAGTCATCACTCAACTCTTGGCTAAAGCCACAAACTAATACCAAAACAGAGGGTGGATGGAAGGCTTCCCCCATAGCTCAGTTGGTACGGAATCTACCTGCAATGCAGGAGACCCAGGTTTGATTCCTGGGTCAGGAAGATCCCCTGGAGAAGGATAGGCTACCCACTCCAGTATTCTTGGGCTTCCCTGGTGGCTCAGCTGGTAAAGAATCTGCCTGCAATGCGGGAGACCTGGATTCGATCCCTGGGTTGGGAAGTTCCCCTGGAGAAAGAAACAGCTAGAGAATTCCATGGACTATATAGTCCATGAGGTTGCGAAGAGTCTGACACGAGTGAGCAACTTTCACTGTCACAGGTTGGATGGAATAGCGGAGTTACAGCAGGCCATCTGAAGTGTCTCTTGAGTTGTTGCTTTAGTCGCTCAGTCATGTCTGACTCTTTGCAACCCAATAAACTGCAGCATGCCAGGTTTCCCTATCCTTCACTATCTCCCAGAGTTTGCCCAAACTCATGTCCGTTGAGTCATGATGCTACCCAACCATCTTATTTTCAGTATCCCCCTTTTCCTCCTGCCCTCAATCTTTCCCAGCATCAGGGTCTTTCTAGTGAGTCGGCTCTTTGCATCAGGTGGCCAAAGTATTGGAGCTTCAGCCCCAGTCCTTCCAGTGATTATTCAGGGTTGATTTCCTTTACCATAGACTGGTTTGATCTCCTTGCAGTCCAAGGGACTCTCAAGAGTCCTTTCCAGCACCACAATATGAAAGCATCAATTCTTTGATGCTCAGTCTTCCTTATGGTCCAACTCTTACATCCATACATGACTATTGGGAAAACCACAGCCTTGACTAGAGGGACCTTTGTTGGCAAAGTGATGTCTCTACTTTTTAATACACTGTCTAGCATTGTAATAGCATTTCTTCCAAGGAGCAAGTGGCTTTTAATTTCATGGCTGCAGTCACCATCCACAGTGATTTTGGAGTCCAAGAGAATAAAGTCTGTCCCTGTTTCCACTTTTTCCCCATCTGTTTGCCATAAAGTGATGGGACCTGGTGCCATGATCTTCTTTTTTTGAATGTTGAGTTTTAAGCCAAATTTTTCACTCTCCTCCTTCACCCTCATTAAGAAGCTCTTTAGTTCCTCCTTTCTTTCTGCCGTTAGAGTGGTATCATCTGCATGTCTGAGGTTGTTATTTCTCCCAGCAATCTTGATTCCAGTTTGTAATTCATCCACCCCCACATTTTGCATGATGTACTTTGCATATCTAAACTGAGTACAGGTTTAGATAGTACCGAGATGCACATTAAACACGAAATCATAAAAAAAAAAAAAAAACACGAAATCCGTTGTAAGAAAGCTATCCCTTTGTAGTCTTTGTGATGATAAAGCGAATATCTCATTGTTGCACTGATGTTTGAGTTATCTTCTATTTATGACAAGTTAGAATGGCTTCCCATTTATGATAGTGGTGTAAAGTGTTCTTTTAAATTTTTTAATACCAAAATGTGAATCAATGCAAAAATGTTAAATTAATAATTACACTTGTAGCATGAGAATGTGGTAAAAATTACAAATTGATACTCAGTAAAGTTTGAAGAGTAGTTCAGTCTCCTGCTTTTGACACTTCTCATTTTTCTTCTTCTCCATCCCCTGCCTGCTTGTAAATGTGAAGAAATAAATTATCTTTAAGTGCATATATAGTATTCTACTTTCTGTGGAAGAAAGAAGAGGAAATAAGGAATAAAATGTGTATCTGTTTGTCTTTACAAATAGAAACATAGTAAGGGCAAATTCACAAACAATGGAGTTGGGCACCTATAAGGCATGGTAGATATTGGGGTAAAAGGGATACAAGAAGGAAAGACTGACACTTCTTCTGAGTTAACGTTTTTGTATAGTTTGACTTTTGGAAGCATATTAGTGTCCTACATGTGTAAAAAAATAAATTACAAAGGATGGGAGGGAGGAGCCTAAATGGAAACAAATGAACCCGGTTTTATTTAGATGAATACCATAACCAAACTGAAGGGAGAATTTTAAAAAAGACTAACCCAAGTGGCTTATGAACATAGATTTTGATTGTACCCACTCAGGTTGGAGGGAGAACTTCAAACAAATCTTGACCTTATTTTTTAGTAGGTTTATTTTGCAGTGGCTTATACAAACAATTCTGAACCAATTTTAGATATATTATTGAGCAAATTAGTAGATGAGATGATGTTGATAATTCTAACTGTGGACATGTGACGTAGAGAAAAGCAAGAAAGAACTCTCTGAGAATGATTAGAATTGGAGGTATTGGTGTAAACTCATGATATCTAAAATATGTGTACATATGTACACACATATGTATGTGTATCTGTGGATATATTTATATGTATATATTTCCTAGCTGTGTCTCCTCAGAGGACTTAATACCCCATAGATTGTCCCGTAGTAGCAATGAGCTCACTTAGCACCCAAATCTTGATCTCTAATAACATTCCCACTAAAAGAAACCAGGGCTGATTTCAGAACTGAGCATGGTAGATACAGGATGAACCTGCACCACCTTAATATGCCAGAAAGTAAGGAAGTCCTGAAAAAAATCATGGGGACGTGCGACAAGGGCACAGGCTCTAGCTTGAAGGATCTCCCACTGCTAAATCTGGGACAACTTGAGCACCAAAGTAATTAGGTATAGTAATGAATATAAACTATTAAACAGTGGAAACCCATGAATCCATACCAGTAATAAAATAGATGAATTAATAGTGGAGCAGAAGTGAGCACTTGCTTATGGTCAAATGCTGAGTGACAGCTGATAAACTTGGAGGGAAGGATGGAATCAGTTTGAAACCATCGTAGTGAAGACTAAATTGGAGAAGCATCTTCAATAGATGCTAAATCTAATAGAAAATTTTAATCAGGAACAGTATGTTCACATGATCTCCTAAATTGCTTCCTAGTTACAAAAGAAAAAATAATATCTGGACAGTGGAGAAATCAGACAACAGCTTATCTTGACTGGGTGAACAAAATTAATGTCACCGTTGAGAGACGTGTGAACATTGTGCACATCCAGATGTGATGCCCTGAGGGGGACACAGCATCACATGTAGGATTCTGGCCAGATAGGCGTATCTTATATCTTATGATGAGAAAGCACTAGGAAAGTCAAAACTTAGGATGAAAAAGGAGGCAGGGAACTTTTGAAGAGTTGATATTATTCAAAAATGTCAATATCATATAAGAAAGGCTGTGGAAATAGCACAGATTAAAGGAGACTCAATAGCTAGCTAAATGTAATACATGATCCTGAACAAACAAAGAAGCTATACAGGACATTATTGGGTCAATTTATAAAATTAGAGTATGAACTGTATCAAAATTAAATTTATTAAAGTTAAAAGCCATACTGTGATTATGTTTGAGAATAGCCCTAATTCTTAGGAATGTTGACGTATTTGGGGATAAAGGGCCATGATATGTGTAATTACTCTCAAGAGACTCCAAGAAGAAATACTATATACGTGCAAAAAAAGAAAGAACACAAATGATGGAGCATGATGGGTAAAATATTGATGATGCGTGGATCTGAGAGGAGGGTATATAGTGCTCCTTATACTATGCCCATTCTTAGAACTTTCTGATAATTGAAATTATTTCCAAAATGAAAACTTTTAGAAATAAAAAATTAAAATGTGATCATGATGACACACGTTCAATGATGACAGAATGTTCATCCTGGAAGAGACTTTATTGAGATCTTACAAGGCAATTGCATGCAGCGAACTAGGCTGAGAGGCCTAATTTACCTCGGAATATCATAGTCTGGAGATCAAAGTGCCATGATAAAGAGGCCTACTGATTTTCTTGCTCTCTTATTCTAACTCTGATCTAAGGAATCCAGTAGAGCTGCACCCCAGAGCAGGTTGACTTAGCTAAATCTTACCCAGACTCTAGTTTATGTCCATCTGTCTCAGAGGAGACCACCAGATCTAGGTACAGGCCACTGAAAAGGACTGGAAAGCAGCATAGACCCAGAGTGTCAGCTGTAGGCTTATGCTGGTTGAGCTTAGTAGAGTTGTTTGGCTTCCAGGCCAAGCGAGGGATAAACTAGCTAGCTTGTCATCCCAGAGGTTGTAGGCTCAGTACTGGCATTGAGAGACTTTGGCAAGAATTTAAAAATAGGAAACCTTGAAACTAAGTTATGAACTGCCCTCTACACCCTATTGGTGATTTACCCAGGTTTTATCATCCAGAAAGACATGGTGTTCTTTGCAGTAAATCAGAAAATGCTGATACCATCAATTCCATCACTGAAATTAGGATTCTGTTAATAGAGAACAAAATGAAATTAGTTTTACTAAATGTATATATATATATATATGTGTGTGTGTGTGTGTGTGTGTCCACATCTGAGAAATAATACCTAAAATAGCTTTAAGAAATCAGGTTTTCAAATTTTTCCAATTAAACTTATTTGTTATTCTTTCATGTTTCTTTTGCTAGGTCTCTAGCATGCAAACAGCAAAAAGCTCCCAACATTTTTTGTTTAATTTTCTAAGAGAAAAAAAACTAATTAAGAAAATGCTATCTTTTTCCATAGTTTCTTTCCTTGGGGTTTGAGGGAAAAGCACAATTTTACTTGTAGAAGACCTTTAAAACAAGGGACACTCCAAATGCCTATCACGTTCCCTAGGAGGAACTGTCTCTAGGGGTCTTTGGGCTGGAAATACCAAGATTAGGATAGGAAGTCAGGGAAATTTTTCTTCTAAAAGAGAGCTCTGTAAGGCCTTGGGGCAGTGAAAGGAAGTGGTAGAAGCCCTTTTACTTGCCAACTAAAATAAGCATGACCTAAAAGAGGCCTGAGAGGGCCGTTGGGGCCTTGCTGACCCAGGCCAACCAACATGTCTGTCTCTCTCCCCGTCTCCTCTCATATTTAGTATCCCTTTGTTGGCTGAGGGTGTAGGGGCTTTTCTCTGTTTTAGTTTTGGGACTTCAGCCAATTTCCATCCTGAGGAAGTTCTTAACATCTATTCTAAGAGAATGGATAGCAGAGGAGACGGCCAACAGAGCAAGGCCCACACTGCCTGTTTGCCCAGCTCCCCAGTGAGGAAGACAGAGGAGGAAGGTACGCCTAAGAGCCCAGACTCTGGCGTTGAATTTGACTCTTGGCTTCTCTGCATTAGTTCTGCACAGAGAGATTGTCATCTACTTATCTTCATCAACTGTTATCTCTTGGAAAAGGAGAAGTAGGGAAATGCCCTGAGTCCAGAAGTACTTATATGTATCTCATTGCTAGAAAGACTGCTTGAGGCCCTTCTTCTATGTAATGATGTGAGTCTGGGGCAGTGACCCCCCTAGAAGTTTATACAGGGGAGCAAAGAGCTTCCCTTTCATCACCCCTACCCCACCTTTGAAAGACACTGATTTTTTTCTTTTTTAGCTTTATTTAGTTATGAGTTTTAAATATTTGTTAGACTGATACCTGAGGCTAAAGCTGACTGATGAGGAAAGCCTTTGACAAAATGTATTTAGTTAGCAGATTTCTATCTGTTCAACCAGTGTCCTCACAGGTGTTGTATATTGCCTTCATGTAAATATTATATGGTCCATTTATGTCTTGGTTCAGCGTGTTTCTGTGCTGTCTGCATATCCTGTTCGTTTTTGGCATATGTCTGTATCAACTGAGTAACTTAGCAAAGTCAACACAGCAAGTCATGAAATTCATACTTGAACCCAGACCTTTCAACCTGAAAGCTCATCTAGTTGCATATGGGTCACTGGACACACCCACCTTTATTTGTTCATGGCTGAATTCTGAGCTCCTAGAATGGTGCTTGGCACATGGAAGACATGTTGTAAGTATTTATTAAGTGAATGAGCGATTATTATGATAGCCTGGTGTTGTGATTCAGCCCAGGGCCAGTTTCTTTCCAGGCCCGCCTCTGAGAGCTCTCAGAGCCAGCATCAGCAATGCAGTGCTTCCGGCAGAGATGACTCTACCTTGCAGTGATTACCTGTTTGTTTTCTTAGTTTTGTTACTATAGCCATTTTTTCTGTTGTGTGTGTGTTAGTCGCTCAGTCATGTCCAACTCTTTGCAACCCCATGGACTATAGCCCGTCGGGCTCCTCTGTCCATGGAGTTCTGCAGGCAAGAACACTGGAGTGGGTAACCATTCCCTTCACCAGATGCTCTTCCCAACCCAGGGATCAAACCCAGGTCTCCTGCACTGCAGGTGGTTTCTTTACCATCTGAGCTATCAGGGAAGAATCATACTCTTTCTCATATTACAATTTTAATTTTATTTTTCAAATCTAGTGGGTAGTGAAGGGTGCTAGGAGTTTTTGAGATCCTGATTTGTCTTATCTGTCTGATTAATTACTGGAGTGGGGGTTTGGATATTTTACAGCTCTTGGATCTCTTCATCCAGTGGGATTGGTCAACCTACCTTGCGGACTATGGTCAGCCCACCTGCAAGTACCTCCGGGTAAACCCTGTGACAGCTCTGACCCTGCTTGAGAAGTGAGTACCCATCCCGTGGTCTGTTTTGAAGGGTGGGGTCTTGGGAAGGGGAGATTGATACAGAGGATAATTTTCTCTTTGCCCCTACCTTGAAAAGATGGCAAAGAGGCCCCACTCTTAAAGCCGCCACAGGTACTGTCAGCAGTTTCCATCACTGGATTTGGCAGTTCAGTCTTCCTTTTGGAGCCTCTTAATCCCTGAGCCCCAGCAAGCTAAGGAAAGTGTGGGTCAGGGGAACTGTGACATTACCTCAGAGCTTACCTAGAGATGACAGGAGGAGAAAGAAAGATGCCTTAGCTTGGGGCTCAGATCAGCCTGGTGAACAGTGAGCCAGCCCCAGTATTCTGGGGTGTGATGATGGATGGAGAGCATCCCCACAGAACAGATGGCTTCTCTGGTTCCTGGCAAAGAAGCTCCTGAAATTATTTCAGCTGCCCCACCAACCCTTGCCTCTGTCAGATTGAGCTTTCTTATGCTGAGTAGCCCAAGAAAGCTGCACTGGAAGTGTCTGACTCTTGCCTTCAGTAGTCACTAGCCAGCAGAAGTGGTTGCCGTAGGACTCTTGCATCTCTGAAGCAGAGTTGCTGCTGCTGAGATTGAGTTGGCCAGCTCCAGAACATCTCCCTAACCGATGTGTCACCCAGATGCTGGCATCTGCACTGCGTTGTAGCCTGGCCCTGGCTTTAGCTTACCTAGTTGAGAGCTGGCAGACCAGAGACAAAGACCCATGTAAAAAGGAAGTTTTCCCTTGTCATCAAACTAGATAAAACTCTTAGCTTCTTAGAAGCTTCTTAGAAGAGTGCCCTGCATCTAGACAGTGTAGTGTTTATATATAGCCAGTCAGGCAGGTCTCAAACCCTAAGAAGGCAAGGGTCAGAGTCCAGGAGGCCAGAGTGAAGCCTTAGGCAGAAGGAGAGGCTGAGGGGCGCCTTCCTGCTGAAGGCTATCATGGAGGAGAGGAGGAGGAGAGGTAGAGCAGGAGGCAGAGGTGTGTGTTTGGAGCCAAGTCACTAAGAGCCCAGAATTGACTTTTTCCAGATCAAGACAGAGACTCATGTTTCCATTTTAACTCTGTTTCCCATGATTCTCTCTCCCAATGACCTTCTTCCCTAGGATATCTAGAGAGTAAGTATATTATTCACTTGGGCCGTTTCCACTACTTTGAGGCAAGTCCTTCTGGTTTCCTCATTGACACTAATGACTACACTAAAATCCCTACCCCGTGAGTTGTCCCCACCCTGACATACTAATCTGCTAAACCAGCCCGGTGCCAGCTGGCTGGCTGCCTCCTCTCTCCTTGGTCCTTCAAGTGACCCTTGGCTTACCAGTTCCTTTGGGGCTGGGAGTGGTGACAGGGATTTTCCCCCATCAGTGCCAGGTAAAAGGTTGCTCCCGCCCACCTTCCTGGCACACTCAATATTCTTGCTAGTCCAGGGCCTGAAATCCAGCCCTGACACAAGGGAGCTTCCTCAGCAGTCTTCCCGCTGTCCCAGTGGTGAGGCCCGGGCTTCAAGATGTCCCATAGAAGACTCTTTCTTAGAGGCAAGGCCTCACCCACGTTCTCAGCACCCTGTGGCTTTTGCGTTGCTGCTCGGGAGTCCTGTTCATTATGTGCTCAGATGGGCTCTGGGATTCCTTTCGGCCAGGTGCCTCTCTCAACAGTTCTTACTCCTCTGTTCCTGAGAATCTCTGGATCCAGCAAGTACTGGCTTATCTACTTCCTGTGGCTCAACAACAGGCAGAAATAATCAGCCTCTCAGTAGCATTCTTGAGGCCTAGCCAGTGATAATGCCATGTACTTACCCCAGGTGATCAGCAGGATTTAAAAGCTCCCTTCCAAACACAGTAGGGCCAGAGGCCACCCAGATCACTGAAATCCACATTTCCCAGCCTCATAGGAATCAGTCTCTCATCTTGACCCTCTCCTGCTTTCCCCACAGCTCTACCTCCAGAGCTCAATACTCTCTCCTTTCCAACCTGACACTTCTTTTTTTTTTTTTTTTTTCCATTTATTTTTATTAGTTGGAGGCTAATTACTTTACAGTATTGTAGTGGTTTTTGCCATACATTGACATGAATCAGCCATGGATTTACATGTGTTCCCCATCCTGATCCCCCCTCCTGCCTCCCTCTCTACCCGATCCTTCTGGGTCTTCCCAGTGCACCAGGCCCAAGCACTTGTCTCACGCATCCAACCTGGGCTGGTGGTCTGTTTCACCCTTGATAATACTTGTTTCAGTGCTGTTCTCTCAGAACATCCCACCCTCGCCTTCTCCCACAGAGTCTAAAAGTCTGTTCTGTACATCTGTTTCTTTTTTTCTGTTTTGCGTATAGGGTTATCGTTACCATCTTTTTAAATTCCATATATATGCGTTAGTATACTGTATTGGTGTTTATCTTTCTGGCTTATTTCACTCTGTATAATGGACTCCAGTTTTATCCATCTCATTAAAAAAACCGTGGTTAGATGCCACGAAGTAGGTGGCAATGCCTTAACCGTATGCGTGTTGTCAGGCCTGAGAGCCTCTTCCATCCTTGTCAAGGGGAGTGCTAACCTTCTCTCCTTTCATACAACACCAACCTGACACTTAGCAGGATGAGATGTGGAAAGATACAAAGACCTGAGGACTTTCAGGAAAGAGAAGAGGCCCCTGCATCTTTGAGAGGTGTCCGGGGCCAAAGCAGAGCCAGATCCTGGGCGCACAGAGTGTGATGAGGTGGAGGCTCTCCTTTGGTCTCAGAGCATTGCCAGATACAAGCCAGCATGCCACCATCAGCCCTCAGGGCACCCGAGTTTCTCCTTCAAGTAATCCCCACTGCCGGCCTCAATGGCTAAGAAATCCTGGCCTCTGGGGCCCAGAGACTACCCTCTTCTCCTGTTCCCTCCAACCTTATTTCTGGACCTCCCCTAAGGGAGTTGAAAGCCATCTCTGTCTTTGGGCTGCTTTGAGGAGTCATGAAACTAATGATCACATAGGATGTTAAATTAAGTGCCCTATAAAGGTCAGAAGTACTTTTCTTCCTTTATTATTCTTTTTGTTTTGTTTAGTGTTGGTTTTATTTAGATTTATAGTATATCCAGCAGAGGAGTTGCTGTCTGGGATAAATAATCCTAAGTCAAGCCAGTTCCACAAACATCATGGTACAGTTACTGTCTGAGGGACCAGATACAGTAATCATGATAGCCTGGAGGTCCTTTGTGCTTTCTTTTCAACCTAAACCTCTAAACCTCTGTCATCTCTCCTTCTTCCTTCCTTTCAAGCACGGACCTCCACATGTGGGTGGTTGTACCTTATATGCCGTCTCTAAGTGTGCTTGATGAGTAATTCCAGGCTCAAGGCCCTAAAGCTTAGATCAGAGAGAGTAGTCTCAATTGGCTTGTGGCTGTCACCATCAGCCAGAGCCATAAAGCTGGGATGCTCATCAGAACCTCCCTACCATATGGATATAAATGTCCTTACGGACTCCCTGACCTTCTGACCTACTGGCCTCTCTAGTCCATCCCTCTGCACGGGGCCTCCCAGAAGGAAAAAGTGGTCCAGGATTAGCCAAAGGCCCCTGGGAAGTCTTCCTGGGAGTAGTTTACTTCTTGGTGCCAGGTTCCTTCCATCCCCTCTCCTCACCCATCTCCATGCAGGGCAGGGAGCTGTGAGGTCAGAGAGCTGGCCGAGCTCCTGAGGGATGGACATGAGGAGCCACCTCGGCTGACCCCAGGGATAAATGAGTCTGGGCAGTGTCCTTTCTGTACCATTAGAACTGTCTGTGGGCTGGAGATCCAGTGTGCAGAGGCTGGGGCCAAAGTTGACAATCACCAACAAATACCAGGGGCTGAGACCCCTTTCAGGGGAATGAAAGATTCCTGGGATCTGTCACAACGGCTAAGTCAGGCTTGGGGTTCCTCTGAACCTCTGCCTAGCCTTGCCTTTCTCCATCCATGCTTTCCAGTTAGGTCTCTCCATCTGCAGAATTGATGGCCAGAACTGCCCAGGGTTTATGCTTTAGGAATATGCCATCTTGGGAGCTTTAGCAGGAGCCAGTTAAAAAGCTTTCCAAAGGTCAAGATCTGAAGGTGTAGCAACCGTTGAGAACTCAGGGGCTTCTCTTGCATAAAGTCCTGGTTTTTCAAGTGAGAGAACGGCTCAGCCTTTTGGCACCTGCTTCCTCAGCACCATGCCCTCCGAACCACCTCACTGTCTCTGGGCCTCTATTCTGAGGCAAAGGAAAAGAGATCAGTCAAGCCCTTGGTTTTGTTAGGAGTAGGATAGAATTACCAGCTAAAGTAATGTTTAGAAATGCATAGTGGCTTTCAGTTACTTGTGTTCTCTTGAAATTGCTAGTTAAGAGCATTGTCCTGCTTTCCCTTTCAAATACCAGCTGTAAGGTCCCAGCAGGATTTAGTAGGTTCAGGGGGTAATGAGAAGACCTTAGACATTCTCTGAGATCCTGTTGTCCATCAAGGCTGCAGGAGGTGCCAGATACCTGTAATAGGCTCATGCCTGGGCATAGGAAGGAAGGAAGTAGGTAGGGCGAGTATGGAGAGCAAGGGGGCTGGCCAGAGGGGACTGAGTTGGGAGGGATGGAGGTGCCGGCAGGCAGCTTTCTGAATAGTAGGTGAGTATGGGCCTGACAGTGGAAATGTTCTGGACTCTCTCAACTCCAGGTGGTGGTTAAGACACAGTGGCCACCATTGCCGCCTCGAACGCTTTGCTCTCTTTCTTCCCCTCTCTGTTTAGGATGAAGGACACCAGCCGCAAGAACAACATGTTTGCACAGTTTCGGAAAAATGAGCGAGACAAGCAGAAATTGATTGACACTGTGGCCAAGCAACTCCGGGGACTCATCAGCAGCCACCACTCATGAAGACGGGCCTCAGGCCCACAGAGGCTGCTGGCTGCAGCCCCGGAGTCCGGGACCCAGCGCTGGCTGGCCCTGCATTTGTGCATTCTTCTTCAAAGAGAACAAATGTATTTTTTTATAATAACCTATGTACAGTATTCGCATAACCTTTCCCTATAGTAGAAGAGGCACAAGAGTAAGCAAGTCCATGAGATGTTGCTAGGCTGGGCTTCAGGGGAAGTCAGGCTGCACTGTATTTTCCTAGAGACGGTGGTGTCGTCAGTCCAGCATGAGGAACCACCTTTCATCCGTGGCTCTAGAGCTTAGGTCTGGGGCTCAGAAACTGAACAAACAAAATGGGTACTTGGCACTGGGAGGTAAGGTGAGTAGGCAGAAGGATAATGAAGTACATCCTGTTCACTCCTAGGTTCCCCATTCATTGCATAGGTGAGGCTGGTTGTTCCTGACGCAAGGAAGGGGCCTGAAAGACATTACTACTTGGTCTATAAAAGACCAACACACAGCTGTGGAGTTCCAGAGGTTTCTTCCCCTCAGTCCACTGACTTTCCCTGACCAGACAACAAGCATGCCATTGTGACCAGATGACAGCTTCACCACAGTCCCCCCAAGGGTGGCGTCTTTTAGCCTAGATCTGCCCCCAGTGCTTTTACTCCTGATTTTTCTGGGGCATGGAAGAGCTGAGTGCGCAGTGGGACTAACTAGACCTTATGACTAGCTGTAGGTTGCCCCCACACCAGGAGGAGGTCTTAAAAGCCAGTGTGAATGGGATTAGAGCCCCAGCCCCTTCCCCATTCCTCTCACTGCCTTCTTTCCTGGTCAGGCGCTTGGTTCAGGGCATAGGTCCACAGTTATTCCATAGACAGAGAATCTCAGACTTGGCCTCCTCCAGCAGTGTCATTGGGATAGTCAGATTGCAGAAGCCTGAAAAATGACCTTTTGCTTTCCGCTTAGGTAAAACCTGAAGATTACTTGGAATCGTTCCTTTGTGTTTTAAAACCAACTTTCTGGCTACCATCTGTATAGGAAATGCCACCAGCTCTGTGCTGTGGGGAGAGCTTTAGCTGGACTAGATGCCTCGGGATGGAGCCACTGTCACCGTGAAGTAGAGCAGGTCAGCCGTGTCTAATGGTTTGTCACCCCGGCCTTCCCTCACCAAGTCATACCCTGGATAAGAAGCTCCTGCTCAAGCCTAAAGCTTCCGTCCCCTTTTGAGGTCCCCATAGCTATCTTTTGGCTTTGTCTGAGAAAGATTGCCTGTAATCCTATCCTTCAAGCTCTGGAGTTTGCAGAGGAGCCTGAACCGGCTGTCCTCTGTCGCAAATGGGCTCCAGTGACTTAATGCAAAGGCTTTGCTATGAGGTCAGTCAGCGGACCCTGCCCTTTAAGACACTTCAGGAAGACACTATTAAGGCTACTGGCGAGAGTATAATTGTGCATCACCAAACAATGACAAATAAGCCACACAGGACTTTCCAGCTAGGATTAGTGGGAGGAAAGACTCATCAAACAGAATTCTTCACTACCTTTGTCAGCTACTGAGTTGCTTCTAGGGAAGGCAGTACTTCCTTTTCACCCCACCCCCACCCCCCTGCCAAATATTATGGCACAACTTAAAAACCATGGGGAAGAAAATATGCACGCAGACACACAGACTTCCTCAAAACTGGAAAGACCGGGCTGCTTGTGGACTCTGCAGAAGATTTCTGAGGCTCATTCTTGGGGCTAATCATCCTGAGGGCTTGGTCCAGGGTCTTAGAATGAGGCTCAGAGATGAAGGCTACCACTCAGAACTTCCATAGCCAAGGGAAGGCAGGGGTCCACGGGAATGAGACCTAAAATGGCATCTCTCAAATTCTGGACTTTATTATAAAAGAGCAAGAAATGATCACTCTAATCCTATTGCTTAAGAAGGGCCCCCAAACACCCTCCTTCTCTAGACCCCAATTACGGCAGGACCTCTTTTGCTTTGAGTGCTGAGACTTTGAAGTGGAATGGAGGGAACCTTAAGTATGTCACTTTCAAGCATTATCATTGTTGGTCTGGTCTCAGACCTGTACCCTGGAGAAACAGTGCTACAAAGAGAAAATGAACAGGGTGGAAGAACAGGGTTACCTTACCCCTTGCACACAGAAGTCCCTCTGTAGAAAATCACTTACTCAAGCCCAAGACTCACAGGGTAGATCCTTTGTTAGACCCCGTCTTTCCTCTTGGTCTGCCTCCCGCCTTCCCTAACAAAACCAACATGCACCTATGAGTTGTCTGTGGAGACACACCCTTGGTGACCAGGGATGGGTGAAAAACAGGGACTGGCAATGTCTAAACTGTTTAAATTGGTGAAGTCGGAGTTTTCAATTTTGTCTATAGGCTTCAAGCTAGGTCAGCCCTGGAGAGGACTTGTACAAAGCATGGGTGCCTGCATCCCCCAGAATCCTGAGATCTGGCCTCAAGTGCCCAGAGATGTAGATACGCCCCAGAGGCCTCAGTAAGAGTCGAGAACTTGGGTGTTTGGAGGCCTTTCCATCTTCTAGTTGGCTGAGTTCTTGGGAAAACCAGATCCATATTCCTGAAGGGACAGTCAGGTTGGGGACCCTAATGGGTTGCAAGTAGTAATTTAGACAGCTGGAATAGTTTTAATGTATCACATGGCAAAATCTCTGAGTAGACTAAATGACGCTGCTGATGGTGGGGAAGAACAGGACGTGAAAATTGGAAGCAGCAGAGTTCCCATTGGTCAATGGAATATACAGCATCCAGGGAGCAATACCCAGCATTTGCATTGTCTCCCAGGCCTCCAAGTCAGCCTAGCTTCACTGCACACTTGACAAGTGCTTGCTCAGCTAGTCCCAGACCCAGGCCCTTTGTCCCCAAGATTGGCATTGGCCATGACTCTGCCCATGAGGCCTCTGAGCACACTCCCCAGGGTCTGCTGCAGAAGCCCGGTCACCAGAGCCGCACTTCTTCCAGGATGCTGCACCTGGCTGCTTTTGTTGCCTCTTTTATCTTTTTCCTTTGCCTGAGTTTGCAATTACTTTTCACTAATGTGTTGGAAATGGCCTTTTTATTTTGCACAAATAGTTGCACATTTATGAGGGAAATTTAGGAAAGTCCGTTTTTAACTCTAAAGGGAACTTTTTTCTTTAAAACTCAACCAGTAAAGCTACTGATTCAGATGGGCCTCGTGGTTAGTAGAAAACCTCTTACGTGGAAAGAGCATGTCTATTCCTCCTGTATGTTCTCTTTTAATTACTATTAAATAAGGGAGCCTACGTACCTGTTCAAAAGCCACCGTGTTGTCTCATGACTTTTGTTCTCCCACCCCTTTCACACCGTGGAGCATGGTTGGTGATCTGGATACAGACACTGCACCCCTTCAGCCGCACTGGGGACTGAGCAGGCAGAAGCCTGCTGGGGAGGAGAAAGCCGCCTTCGAGACAAGGCAAGAAATTGAATTGTGGCCTTGGAAACATTCCAAACCACTGGCCTAGGCTTTCCTGCCTGTACCATTAACACTGGCATCATCGTCATCAAGAGGAATAACCCTTGAATTGCCTGATTTATGAGGAGTACCTGGCTAGGCAACTTGGGGCTCACTGTTCTGAGCACTGGCCCTGCCATGGAAAGGCTCCTGGTTAAGATGGAGCCAGGAGGGATTATCTAGAAGAAGGAGTGAAATGAGCCTGTCTTAGAGCTTGGTGGGGAGAGGGACAAGCATCACAGACTGCTGTGGGAATGGCTCTCATCAGGGAAGCAGCACAGAGGAATGTGAGTCAGTTATGTCCAACTCTTTGCGACCCCATGGACTATACAGTCCATGGAATTCTCCAGGCCAGAATACTGGAGTGGGTAGCCTTTCCCTTCCCCAGGGGATCTTCCCAACCCAAGGATCAAACCCAGGTATCCCACATTGCAGGCAGATTCTTTACCAGCTGAGCTACCAGGGCACAGAGAAATGGGGGTGTTAATTAGCTGGGCCTTGAAGGAATTAAATTCAATGTGGTGCAGATCACATTAGAGTGAAAAGTTGGCACAAGTCTGGTGTGTGCACAAATCTGGTAGGCATATCTGAAACCTCGGTGAGTAAAGCCTGAAATGTCTGTGCACAGCACCCAGCCTTCCTGGCCCCAGGCTGGCACGGAATGGGAATAGGCTGGAGAGAATTTCTTCAGTAACAAGTCTGACCACTGCAACTGGGCATCAAAGCCTGAGAGACCTGGGCTTCAGTTCCTGCTGTACCACTTACCAGCTGAATGACCTTGAACAGTGAACTCCCTGAATCTCATAATCCTTATCAATGAAAGCAGAACCATAGTCGGGCCTGATGTACAGGCTTGCTGTGAAGTGTAACTGGGCTATGGATTATCAAAAGGCCTAGCCATTTCCTAGCCACACACAAAAGCTCTTCCAGGCCTTTCCCTCCCTTGCCTCCAATTCCACAATGTGCAGTGACAACATCATATGGAATTGTCCAGAGCATCTCTGCCTCCCAGTTTCCCCTCCCCAAGCCCATCACAGGCTTCATGGCACTGGGGTCCACCAAACTCCTGCGTAGACACTGAGATAGAAGCCATCACTTCAGACAGCCAGTTACCTGGCTCAGAGTAGAGCCAGTCATTCAGGTGGGATCTGCCCCTCAATTCCACTTGGAACCTCCTCTGCCAAAACTTATACCACCTTCTAAAGTTTAGGAGTTCTTGACCAGAATTCTGTGAACCCTTGAAGTGTGTATGTGGGGGAATATATGTACATACACACAGGCTTGTATCCAGTCAGTTTTCTGGCTAGAAGGTATATGGCTTTCATCAATGTCTAAGGAAGATTCAGGACTGAAATCTTGAATAATAACCAGATCCCTTTGGAAGTATAGATCTCCCTGAAGGAAGAGCCAGACGCTGAGCAGTCACCTCCTCTCCCTGCCTCACAGAGTTCTGGCAGGAGATTTTTCAAGACCTGCAGCTCTGCTTCCCACCTCTTCCGGGAGCCTCCACATGAACCTCGGGTCACACCTAAAAACCAGTACAACCACCATTCCTAGCTTGATCTCCCTGAACCAGTTTAGGGTCCCCAGGGGCACGCGAGCACCCTGTACTTCTGAGAAGAGAGACTTCCAACTGGTTGAGGGAATCGCAAGCAAGAAGGTCCAGTCTAGAGGCTTGGGCTGTCGAAGCTGAACTGAACCCAGACTGTTTCCCACAGCTTCTGAGCCTGAGCACTGACTGCTCCAAAGTCTCACCCATGGCCTTGTCCAGAGAGGGCCCAGCAACCCTTGTGGTGTGCCTGCACTGCGGGGAACCGCCCCGAACCAGGGACAGATGGGAGCTGTCTCCAGCTTGCCCCTTGTCTCATCTGCTCACCAGGCAGATGAGGGTGGGGAACAGCCAGTGGGAGATAACCGGAGGGAGGAGAAGAGTGCCAGTCCCTTTACCCCAGAGGCTCAGCTTTGATTTAATGGACACTGCTTGCTGGGAATGAGAGAGCCTCCAGGCCCAAGAGACCAGAAGACAAAGGCTCTCGAGGAAGTGCAGGGAGGCGGAGGGGAGTGGTGGGGCCCGGCATTGTGCTGGAGCACCACCCCTCTATCTGTTTCAATCACTGCTAGGGTTAGGGTTACCCTGCCTTTGGGGCCCCGGCTCCTCTGTGGGGTCTGTGACATCAGCTGTTGTGATGTTAATGGAGCCTCCCCAGCCCCTGCACAGGGGGTACCCCCACACTGACCAGCCCACCTCAGCTCCTGGGGAGGATCCCAGCTCCTATTCCCTCAGGGAGGGGGCAGTCTGTGGGCCCAGAACCCAACCCAAGACAACAGCGCCCCTCCCAGTCTGAACCCACTGCTAAGTGTACCTTCCAAGCCCAAGCTGTGACCTTCCTCTCTCCAAAGCTCCAGAAAAGGAATGAAATCTGAACATTGAGACGCTTTTCTGGCCCTAAACAATCCTTCCATTCTCTAGGCTCAATGATGGGTCTATTCCCTCCTGTAAATGGGTCTCGTAATCTTCAACTTTTACCTTTGCTTCTAAGGGTAATTAATTGCGTCTCCCTCTTGTTCTCCCCACACACTCCCCTCTCTGTTACAGGGCTCAGGTTAAGCTGGACGGATGGCTTTTCTTTCTTTCTATTCCGTAGAGTGCTTATTTTTAAAGCTGATGGAGTAATGCCCTGCCCTCTGCAGTGAACCTCTTTTCCAGAGAAGCCTGCTGGGAAAATGGCACTTCCCTGGGCACAGGAAAGGGGGCTTACGTCTGGCCAGCTTTTCAGAGAACCAGCTTGGAGCTACCTTTTCACTCCTTCCAACCCCCAAATGTGTTTCCAAAGTTTTAGGAAAGACATTTTGAGGTACCACTCGGGAGCCAAGTGTAGGGTTAAGAAGTGATCTGGGAGGTAAAGATGGGCATGGGAGAAAGCAAAACCAAAGGGTCAGAGTCTCTTTTTTTCCAGGATGAGGAGAAACAGTAAGGTTCAAGCGCAGGGCAGCTTGAGGACATCCAGGCTGGAGGTGAGGGTAAGACGCATGAAGGCCGGCTGGCAGAGAGACTGCCGTGGTAGCGGTAGGTCATGCAAGCAGGAAGCTGAGCCCCTCAGAGGCTGGTGGTTCCTAGTGGCGGTGATCTTGGCTGACGCCTCTGCTCTTCGAAGGCCGGAAGGACATCACAGGCCTGTCTGAGGCCCCCGCAGTACCTCAGCCAGCAGACGGCATATGGGCTCTCGTGGCCACATCAAGTCACACTAGTGATTCGCTACCGAGAGAGGGGACTGTGAGAGCAGCTCTCCTTGCTAAGAGGAATTCTCTGTCACTGACATTCTTGAGAAAGCATATGGTGATAATAAAAAGCAAACCAACGTTTAGCCAGGTTTATTACCGTGTAAAATTCTCTGCAGATATGTTCCATTCCACTCTTGGTATGCCACGGAATAAGGAACAGGTTGAAAACAGATTGAATAAGGTGAGAAATCAAAGTAGCATTTTAATTCCTGATGGGCAGGATGTGGTCCTGGCAGTGATGGTGAATGTGTTCATACATGCCTGTGCACATGTGCACACAGATCCGACAGTACTACTGGTGGTTTCCCCACTGGGCCCGAAGGCCATTCCCCACATTTAATCACTGCTCACAGGATGGTGATGTTCATTTTACTACATATATACTGACTTTTTTCACAAAAAAGTTATGGTGTATTAAACTACAGGTTTTTTTTCTACACAGTGTATCTTAAACATTTTTGTGGCAACATATAGGATATCTTCATCCTTTGTGAAGCTCATAATTATTTCTAGTGCACAGATATACCTTGAGTTTATTTAACCAATTCCCAGTTGATGGATATTTGGGATGTCTCCAGTATTTCACAGGCATTTCACAGTATATCAAGACATCTGTATACATCTTTGCCTTGTTTAGGTATTTCTGCAGCATACAGTTTCAGGAGTGAAATTGATTGGTTAAAGGCTATAAATACCATAAATATTAATAAAAGTGTGTCTTACTTTCTAGCAAATCACCAACTTATACTGTCTCCAATACTGTATGAGTTTGCTTGTATTCTCAGCCCTAAGGAATTTCAATATTCTTGATTCATTTTTTGCAAAAGTAAAAAATCATTTCCTTTTGTTTTATTTATACTTCCTTATAGTGAGCCTAAGCATCACTTATATTGTTTATTGCTCATTGTATTTCCTCTTGTATTAAGTAGCCATCCATTTATTGTGCCTTTAAAAAAATAGGTTGTTTCCTTGTTCATATGATTTGTAACTCTTTGTCTATATGGGATTTCAATTATTTGTCTTTTGCATAGCAAATACTTTCCCCAGCTTTTCTTCTGAATTTGTTCACAGTTCATATCTTTTAGAACTCTTCATTCTACAAGTAAAAAAAAAACCAACTCAGAAGAGGAGATCTATTGATTGAAAGTCCAAAGTTAGTTCAAGGTTGCTTTGTTTCAATGGCTGAAAAAAACCAAGGTTCTTTCCTCTTCTCTCCTATCTTTTCAAATAGCAAGGCCATCCTAAATTTCACTTTCCTTCTGGTGGCTGACTGTCATTTTTCCAGGTTTCAGGTCACCACACCACACTGTGTGGAAACTGACTTCCATGGGCCCTCCGAGATGAGTGAGGAAGCTTCTGTCCCAGATGCCTCCCCTATTTGGAGACCTAAATTTAATTACACGTCATTCTTTCTGATCAGGACCAATTCATGAGTTTACTGCTTAGGCCCAGAGTGACTTGTACCAATCATGGTGGCAAAGGCAACAGGGTTACCTTGGTAGGTTAAACCAATCAGTTCTTACCACTAGAATTTAGAGTAAAGAGATATTAACACTCACCACGAAGCAAACCGCAAGACATCTGTGCAATGGGGAAGAGGTGGGTGGAATATTGAGGAGACAGGCCACAATATTCACTGCATGGTGCTTTTTTGTCATATAGAAAGTTTTTTCATTTTTGGAACGTTAATTTATCAGAATTTTCATTTATGATGTTTAGATTTCACATCATACTTAGATTTTCCCCTCTTCAAAACTGTAAAAACATTGACCCATGTTTTCTTCTGATATTTGTGTTTAATATAGCAGCCATTTATCAGTTTGAATTTCACTTAGAGGTGAAGAATATGGCAGAGACCCAGCTTTTTCTCTTTTTCCAAATGGCTCACCAGTTGTCTCCCAACATCACTGATTTCTTTTTAAATGTTATTTTTTATCATATATAAAATTCCCATTTATTCTTGGGTCTATTTCTGGACTTTCTACAACGTTCCATGATCATTCTGTTTCTGAGCCACTACCACATTGTTTTAGTTACCATTGTCTTTGTAATTTGTTTTAATATCTAACCTACATTGTGGAGTAGGAAATGGCAACCCACTCCAGTATTCTTGCCTGGAGAATTCCATAGGCAGAAAAGCCTGGCAGGCTACAGTCCATGGGGTCACAAAGAGTCGGACATGGACTAAAGCTACTGAGCATGCATGTGTGCATGCAACCTACATTGTGGTTTCCTTTTTTCAAAATGGTCTTCAATATTTTGGGAACTTATTCTTCCCAAGTAGTTTTTTTTTTTTTAATTGAGGTATAGTTGCTTTAAAATGTTGTATTCTCCCAGAGTAGTTTTAATCTTTAAAAAAATGTTTAAAGGTATACTGTGATTTTGACTGGAATTGCACTGAATTATAAAATAATTTACAGGTAAACGATACCTTTATAACATAAAGCCTGTCTATGCAATGATGAAAATGTTTATTTACTCACCACATGTATATTCCTCTGACATTTTTAACATTTTCTTCATTTAGATTCTTTGCATTTCTTATTCACTACAACCATAGATGTTTTATGTTGTCATTATTGTTATAAATGAGATCTCTCCTTCCATGTTCTATATTTTCTTCAGCTTTTAATTACAGAAGTAATATGTAAACACCTATAAAACTAGAAAAACTCCTGAAGTCTGATATTACCTAATATTGGTAAGGATATGGAGAAACATTTGTAGGAAGATAAATTAATACAACTACTTTAGAAAGTAGTTTGATGATGCAGATCCAAACCCCTCATCCACAACTCAGAAATCCAAAGAGCTCTGAAAACTGAACTCTCTTTCCTAACTCATTTGGTGGCAAAACCTGAGCTGATGTGAAGCTTTTTGTCATCTTATTTGTCTCACTTAATGTGAATATTTATATTTTTCACCACAGAAGAAATAATACATTTGTTATAGAATATGTTCCCAAACCCTACTGAGAGTGTTATGTATAGCATATATACTATATTGCCTTTCTAAAATCCAAAAAATTCTTAATCCTGAAACATATCTGACCGTAAGGCATTGAGCAATGCATTGTGGGCCTGTATCTAAGAAAGATGCACATATCTTAAGACCCAGCAATGTTACTTCTGAGAATATTCCCTTGGGAAATCAATCCTGTGGGCACAAGGAGACCTAAGACTGTTCATTCTAGCATTGCTTGTAATGATGAAAAACTAGAAATTACCTAAAGGTCCACCAAGCAGTGAGTAGATAAATTGTGATATATTCATCTAAAAGGATATATCACAGCAGTTAGAATGAACTATAGTTACATATGTCAATATGAATAAATCTTTTAAAAGTTGTTGAGTAAAAAAGCAAGTTGAAGAATGATAACAGTGCCTTGTAACTCTGAAAACATGAAGGAGAATGATAAACAGTAAGTTCCTTCTGCAGTAGGAGGAACAAAATAAGGTCCACTGGGGTACACAGGGTTTTTTTACTTTATAAAGTCTAATTTCTTTTTAAAAAATCTGAAACGAACATGGCAAAATGTTGAAATGTTTTTACAAATAAATTTGTAGTCTACATAATGGTCCTAACCCTTTTTGTGGCTGCATGGTATTCCATGGTGGGACTACTCCTTAATTTAGCCATTTCCTTACTATTTATTGATATTTAACTTGCTTTCACCTACTTGTTATAACCAAAACTGCAGAATCAAGCACATGTGATATCTTTTTGCATTTAAACAAACATTTCTTTCAGATTGCTAGTAATTCCTAGGAGTGATGTTAGTAGATAAGGGGTATACATTTTAGGTACTCCCCAGATGGCACTAGTGGTAAAGAACCTGCCAGCCAATGCAGGCTACACAAGAGACATGGGTTTGATCTCTGGGTTTGATCAGTGGGGTTGAAAAGAGTCGGACATGACTAAGCAACTTAGCACACATATATTTTGTATTTTGTTAGATGATGCCAATTGTCTTTCAAACAGGCTGTACTAATTTATTTTCTTACCAGCAATATAAGAGATTGTCAGTTTCCCAACATCATCAGTGAGACTCCAACTGGAATCAGGAGAAATGGTTTATTAATCTGCAGTTGCCAGTTTCTGTTAAGCTGAATCATCTTTTCCTATCTCATTAGTCAGTTACAGTATTCTCAAGAAATTGCCAGTTGATACTGTTTTCAGTTCAAAGTATGTTCAGCTACAAGTAATTGAAAATGGACAATGAGTTTGGTAAAGAATTAAGGTAGGAATTTTTTTGTTCCTCATTTGGTTTCCATGTTTTGTTTTGACTAAGAATAATTTTGGAGGCTTAAGCGCACGCGGTACAAGGCCAGAGCAGCTGAGTGGCAGGGACCTAGGTACTTTCTGTCTCCCTGTCCTGTCTCCTTAGCATGCTCACCACTTCATAGGCACGGGGCAGCTGTGTCCCTACAGACATCATGTCCACCTTCCAGGATAGAGGAAGAAAAAAAAATAAAGAGATCAAGGCCTGTTCAGGTCAAATCTCTCCCTTTCATATGTGCATGCATGCTCAGTCACGTCTGACTCTTTGTGACCCCATGGACTGTAGCCCTCCAGACGCCTCTGTCCGTGGATTATCCTGGCAAGAATACTAGAGTGGGTTGCCATTTCCTCCTCCAGGGGACTTGCCCGAAACAGGAATCCAACCTGTGTATCCAGCATCTCCTGGCAGGTGGATTCTTTACCCTGAGTCACCTGAGAAGACTGTCCCTTTCTTAGAAACCTGTAATTTTCATCTTTCTTTGGGTTTGAATATTACCCTAAAATTATGCATTCTCAGAATTATTTAAATTGCTATTTAACACTATCTCTTCATGTTACCTCCTCTTACATCATATTGGTCAAAATGTGGCCACTAAACAGATCATGGCCAAAGACAGTATGACTATGGTTTAGACCAACGATGGTTCATTCCCTGTAAGCTCCATCAGAGCAGAGTGTTTTCTTCACAGACTTATTCTTAGTGTCTAGAAGAGTTTTTGCCACATAGAATATGTTCAATAAATTTTGCTGAATAAACTGCATGCATGAATGAAAAGGTAAATGGAGCTGGGAGTCAATCTGAGTCCTGTCCACAGAAGTCGTTAGGAATAAATACTCTCAACAGAGGGGGTCTGTCACAATATCCTGGATCCACTGAGCCAATTGATGCTAACTACCTATGTGTTTGTATACATGGGCAACTATTGTCTCCCAGTCTTTCACTTATTTTTTAAATAAACTTAATTTTCAAATAATTTCAGGTTTATAGAAAAGTTGCAAAGTGGTACAGAGTTTATACCACTCACCCAGATTCCTCTGTTAACAGATTATCGTGTATATGTGTGAAAATGTTAAAAACCAAAAGAGTTTTCCTAGCTCCTTAGTCTCCTCTGGTCCATGACAGTTTCTCAGTCTTTCCTTGCTTTTCACGTCCTTAACAGTTTTGAGGAGTACTGGTCAAGTATTTTGTAGAACATCCTTCAAATTTATGTTTGTCTGATGTTTTTGTCTTGATTAGCATGGAGTAATGGGTTTTTTGAAAGAATATCACAGAGGTGAAATAAATGTACTTCTCATTGCATATCAGAGCTTACACGATGTCCATGTGAGATCACTAATGATGCGAACCTTGACCACTTGGGTAAGGCAGCGTCTGCTATGTTTCTTCACAATGAAGTCGTTATTTATCCCTTTCCATATTCTGTTATTAGAAGCAAGTCACTAATTACAGCCCACACTTAAAAATGGTGACAGGAGAGGTGGAGTGTTTTTACCTCCTAGGAAGGGCATCTAAATAAATTCTTTGGAGTTCTATAAGGATTTTTTTTCTTTTTATTCTCATTTATTATTTTAAATTATTTATGTATTTCAGTGTAAATGCATACTCATTTAGGTTTTTTCTTTTTGAAATCTTTTATTGTGATATAACTCACACAATGTAAAGTTCATCATTTCAAAGTAACAATTCAATGGATTTTTGTATACTCTCAATTTCTGTGCAGCTATCACCATCTAATTTCAGGATATTCCCATCAACCCAAAGGAAACACTGTATTTATTAGCAATCTCTTCTAATTCCCTCTTTCTCTATCCCCCGAATTTACTTTCTGTTCCTATTAATTTGCCCATTCAGTATATTTTTATGTAAGTGGAATCATATGTGCCCTTTTGTGTCTGGCTTCTTTCACTTAGCAAAATGCTTTCAAGGTTTATACATGTTGTAACATGTATCAATACTTCATTCCTTTTATGACTAAATAATATTCCATTCTATAGATACTACTACATTTTGCTTATCCATTCATCTGTTGATAGACTTTTGCCCATCAGTGAATAGACAAACAAGTCCAATAGAAGAATAAACAGCTTGTTTCCACTTTGGGGCTCTTGTGGACAATGCCGTTGTGACCATTAGTGTACAGTTTGTTTGGACATGTTTTTAATTCTCCCAGTACATACCTAGAGGATCCGCTAGGCCATATGATAAATCTATGTTTAACTTTTTGAGGAGCTGCCAAACTATTTTCCAAAGTGTCTGCATTATTCTATAGTCCTACCAGCAAAGCAAGAGGGTTCAAATTTCATCATGTATTTGCCAGCACTTGGTATTTTCTGGTTTGCTTTTTTTTTTTTTAACTGCCATCCTGGTAGGTATGAAGTGATATCTCATTGTAGTTTTAATATTCATTTCCCTAATGACTAATAATGTTGAGAATCTTTGCTTGTGCTTATTAGCCATTTGTATATCATCTTTGGAGAAATGTCTATTCAAATCATTTGTTCCTTTTTGAACTGGGTCATTTGTCTTGTTTTTGAGTTGTAAAAGTTTTTCATATATTCTGGATATTAGACCCTTATCATATACATGATTTGCAAATTTTCTCCCATTCTGTGGAACTTTTCACATTGTGATGTTGCCCTTTGATGCAAAAAAATTTTTAAATGTTGATGAAGTCCAAATTTATCTTTTGTTTTTGTTGTTGCTTGTGCTTTTGATGTGATAGCTAAGAATGTAAGAAAATGTTGCTTCATCCAAAGTCATGAAGATTATGCCTCTATTCCAAGAATTTTATAATTTTACCTCATGTTTAGGTCTTTAATGATCCAGTTTGACTTGAATTTTTGTATGTGGTGTAAGTTAGGAGTCCAAGTTAATTCTTTTATGTGTGATATCCAGTTGTCCCAGCACAATTCATCGAAAAGACAATTCTTTCCCCATGGAATAGTCTTGGCACCCCTGTTAAAACCAATTGACAATAGATGTATGGGTTTATTTCTAGACTCTCAGTTCTGTTTCATTGATCTATGTATTTACCATTTGAGCTTATATATTTATTTCACCTTTTAGGTTATAATCCAATACTATGTTATTTATTTCTTTTATTGCTCAGATTATTTCAGGTTGGCAATACTTTTGGGTTGTCTCCAGAGTACCTTTGCTAAACCCCCATTCTTTTGTTAAAAACATTTCCTTGCTTTATCAAACTACAAGATGCTACAAGTTTATCTTCTCTTTTCCCTGTTCCAGCCCTAGAATTAACCATTTTTTCATGGAGCCCTGATTCCTTTTATGAAAGAATGATATTTAGAAACTAAGATTTGGGTGCTTGGTGTGCTAATTGCTATTGAGATGTCATTTTTTTTTGGCTCTCAGCAGACAGAGCTAGATACTTTATTATATATGATATTTATATATACACATGTTATATATATATGTACATATATATATATATATATATATATATATATATATAGTTCCAGCATCTATACATCTGTTTGTATATATATATAAGATATGAGGCTTCTGTATTTATTTATACTACACATCAAACTCTAGTACCATAGGAATAATTCTAACTTTTCTTTATTGCTTATCTCTCTCCAACAGTGAGAACCTGGCTCTCATCCTCTACTAACCGCTAACTTATTTATTCAACCCCAGTACACAGTTTCAGAATTATTAGCTCATACACTCACTTTTACCTATTTTCATTGTTTATACTAGCTTTCCTTATACAGAATTTTGAAATTTGATATAGTTTAATTGTCGATTCTTTCTTTTAAAAAGGAAGCTCCTGAGTTTTGTATCTTGCCTAGAAAAATTTTCCCACCCACCCCCAGATTATAAAAAATTTTAGTTTTGTTTTACATTTAGATATTCAGTCTTTCCGAATTTTATATATTTTGGGATTATATAAGATGCAGATCTAATCTTTTTTTCCCAAATGGCAAATAATAAACACATGTTATTATTAGTCAATCATTTCCTTACTGATTTGTAATGCATGGGTCTATTGATATTCTACTGGTCTATTTGTCTATTTCTGTGCCAATAGGAAACATTTTAATTTTTGTAATCTTAAAATATGTTCTAACATCTAGTAGAAAAAGTCTCACATCAGTGATCTTCTCTAAAAATTTCTTGGTTCTTCTTGTATGTGTATTTTCACAGATGAGCTTTAGAATTATTTTGTAAAGTTTTATTTTTAAAATTCCATGGAAATTTTGATTGGGATTACACTGAATTTATTCAATATTGGAGAAACTGCCTCCTAACACTGTGAGTCTCTATCTAGGTCTTATTTTATTTCCTATGTAAAGTTTTGTGTTTTCTTCCCATAACTACTGAATTCATGAATTCACTTTATTTCCATTAATTACATAAATCCACAAAAGTATTCATATTATTTATTATATATTATAAATTAAATTTCCAAATTTAATAATGTTAACATACATGAAAGCTATTGGTTATATATTTGTCATGTATCTGAACAAGTTACTGCATATTTTATTCGACTGAATAGGTTTTCAGTTGATTCTCTGGGATATTCTATTATAGGCAGTCCTAATATCTGCAGCTGATGACAGTTTCATGTTTCTTTGTAAATCAAAGAACTGTCTGTTGGTGGGAGGATGAAACACACAAATCACTAAGCAAACCTAATCAAGGAAAAACAATGTAAAAAAGCACAGACACTACTATCCTGATTTCTAAACAAAACTAAGAAATAGAAAGTGCAAATTACCACAGAAAAGGGCTTAAATAATAATTTAAAATTATAGTTTAAGCAATGTTGAGAATAATTAATGTAATTTTGTGGAAATAAGTCCATAAACCTAAAGAAACATGACTGATGCTTCTAGAAGAGTGTGTATTACCAACAGTGACCCAGGAAGGGAGAGAAACCCCCGCAAATCAATAAACATGAAAGAAGCTGAAAAAATTGTCCAAGAGCTATCTCTGGCATTTATACTCTTAAAATTTGTATTTACCCTCGCATTTCTGACTTTTTCTTCATTTAATTAGCTAAGACAACCAGACAGTGTTGCCTGTTAGTGGTAATGGTAAGAATTTGTCTCTTTTCTTGCTTTAACCAAAATCCATCTAATGTTTAGTTATTAATTATGAGGTTTGTTGTAGGCTTATAAAGTTAAGGGAGTTTTCTTCTATTCCTGGATTTTATAAGAAATTAGTGTTGAGCTTTACTAAGTGCTTGTTTTTTTTTTTTTTAGCTATTTCCTTCACCCATTCATACAATTAAGTACTAATGTTTTGACATTTTGGTTCATTTATAGGTTCAACCCCAGTTGGTCGTGATGTCTTACTATTTTGAACTTCTGGGCTTTATTTAGCAGCCTTTGTTTTAGGATTTTTGTATAAATATTCATAAATAAGATTTGTCTGTATTAACACTGTGTTTATACTGCCTTCAAAAGGTTTGCTTTGGTCCTCAGGAAGATTTTTTGAGAGATCTTATCTTCTTTTTTGCTTTGGTGTATCAAAAGTTATCTGTTCCTTGACATGACTTGTAAAATTAACTCCATCTGTGACAGGTGGAGGTAGCTAGCGTGCTGGTCATTGAGGTTTGTGGTTCCTATCAGACACCAGATGAGTGTGGATGCGGAGATGCAGTTAGTTAGGGTGGGAAGTAACGTGAGAAAATAGGTTACCAGCAAACTTCATTTGTATATATTGTTTTTTAACAATCTCTTCTCTATTCTGAAGCTTCCTCTACTCCGAGGACAGTGGGAATGGGAATAGAGATGAGAGGTAGATTTGAGAACCAACATGGAAGGTGACTCAATTGACTTTGGCTAACTAAACAGCCAGGGAGATGGGAGATGGCAAGTTAATGTCTTCTTGACTCACTGGAAAAAAGTAACAGGATGGCTGGAAACAAGAGATTCCAGAGATTTAGTTTTAGGGAAGATGAGAAATTCAGTTTTGGATGTGTGTGGAAGATATCTTTCAGAATTTGAAGAAGGAAAGAGATTGGGCACAGAATGTACAGACTGGTAAACCAGAGGTCTGGAAAGATTGAGTTCTTCAAGTTCTTTTAATTCTAAAGATCATGTTCTTTTCAATGCATCCTTTATGAGATATCAGCTTAGAGTTCATTGGCATCAAGGGAAAGAGTTTTCAGGCTAAGAGAGATATTGGTTTGGTCACAGGCAGAAGGAAAGAAACATTTAGAAATGACTAGAATAAAGTTGCTTGAAGTCTGAGTGAGGTTCTGGAGTACGTAAGACAGGACTTAGTTAGGAAAATACTTATTGCGAGTACAGACAGAAAAAGAAGTGTGTCGTGATTGCCTGATTTCCCCATTCTCACAGATACAGCCCACCCCCTCCTCCAGTGGTTCCAAAAGGCAGGAACCTTATCTGCCTTAGCGGCCGAGGCAGAGGGTGGTGCGTGAGTGAGAGACAGGAAGGACTATGGTGAGATGGTAAATGCTAGGGTGGTACAGAATGTTCTGGAGAACCGAGGAAAGGGTGACAAATGAGAAAACTCCAGACAAGGATATAATTCTTAAATTGGGCTTTAAAAGATGAGTAGACGTTTACTAGTCAATGAAAGGGGGGTAGTCAAAACAGTGGTAACTGCACCAGATCAAGGCTTAAGAGACTTCATTCTGATCAAACTGGCAAAATTAGAAATGAGCAGAATGCAAGAGTCGTTTACAGTGTGAGGAACCAGGCACCTCTGTGCACCGCTGATGGAAGGGAGCCAGTGCAGTCTGCCTGGAGTCACACAACCACACTTAATTTACATCTGCACATTCCCTAGGATGCGCTCATTCCTGGTTAAACGCCCAGAGAAAATACATTCACTGCACGATGTGTGCAGAAATAGGAAGGTGGAAGAAATCTGGGTGTCTGTTACCAAGGTAAAATGTGGTAGATACATATTTTGGAATATTTTACAGCAGTTATAGAGTAACAAACTAGAAATACATAAAGCAACATAAACAGAATTTTTAAAAGATGTTAAAAATTTTTTAAACCTGAAATAAGATCTACATTGCAAGATCATTTGTGTTAGTTAAAGACACATACATACAAAAGATAATACTATCTTCAAAGATGCATACACATCACTGGCGATATACCAACACAATGGCAGGTGGATCTGGGGTGAGGGTGGGGGTCAAGAGGAGGGCTGGGGATCAGAGGGGAAAAGGAAATGAGTAGAGGCTGTACTGACCAAAATGTCCAGGAACTGGAGCATATGGTGATCAATTTCCTGCCCCTAAAGTCCAAATAAAGGATCTAGAAGTGTAAAAGTGGACGGCATGACTTTGCCACAGAAGAGGCTGGGTAAGTTGGAGGGAACCCCGGAGCTGAGGCTGGGGGAGAGGCTGGAGTCAGAGTGCCAGCCTGAGGCCCATCCCGAGGGCAACAGGGAGCTGCTGACAGCTTTTAAGGAGAAAAGAACATTTTGTTTTAAAAGATCCCCTCTGGTGATCTAAAGGAAAGATTGGAGACAGTGGAGTGTTTAGAAGTCTACTTTAAAATGACAGAAGAGAGACATGGAGATCAGAACTAACGTGGGTAGGTGGGGTTGCAGGACTGTGGGTGGTCTGGAGTGAATGCCATCTCGGGCCCCTGTGGGAACCTGCACCAGACCACCTCCTCTTTGAATGGAAGCAGTCATTGGCCTTCCTCTTTTCAGGAGAGCAGCGGAGAGGCCAGAGTAACCTTTTTTTTTTTTTTTCCTGCTTACTGATATATTTTATTTTTATTATTTATTGTGGCCTTTCTTTTTCCTGCTTACTGATATATTTTATTTTTATTTTTATTTATTTTTTCCATTTATTTTTATAAGTTGGAGGCTAATTACTTTACAATATTGTAGTGGTTTTTGCCATACATTGACATGAATTAGCCATGGATTTACTCTCCTCTCCTAGTCTCATTCCCTCCTCCATCTCTGGCTGCAGCTGCACAGAAAGCAGGAGACTCAGTGCTAAGTCTAGCTCTTCCCTCTGGTCCCAGAAGTGACCTTAGACAGGTCACACCTTCTCTCCTGGCCTCACTTCCCCTCTCTTCTTTCCATTCTGCACTTTTTTTAGTTCCGTATGATTTCCCTAGTAATAACTCCCAACAAGGAAATCTTGCCCCCACCCTCTGAAATCCCCCCCAGGTGTCTCCAAAGACCTGAAGTCCTCCTTAATCTTCCAGCTCCGCTGCCCCGCCCTGGTGAGGAGGAGCAACAAATTGGTATCATAATGGCCCTGCTGATCGCATTATGGGTGTCTAATGCAATATGCCCTCATGAGGACCATCCATCAGAGCAGAGCCCCTCCCCAGGTCCCTGCCACCCCAGTCACATTAGTCAGGCAGCTCATTCATCACTCCCGCGCACCTCCATGGAGACTGGCCTAGACAGATGAGGGGCCAAATCAGATTTATGGGGAGGAATCCTGGAAAAAATCGGCCCCATCCATCTCCCAGACACTGAGGAGGGAGTCTTGTGTCCCCACTCCCTCCAAGGCTCCTCAGGGAAACGGGTGCTAATAGAGAAGCCGGCCAAGTTGCTTTTGTTTTCCTGAAGGCCCATTCTTGAGCACTGGGGTTGCCTAGCACAGCCCTAGAACCAGCTTCCCTAGGAGTTCATAATTTTTGGAGCAAAGTCCCTGCCAGGACTAGGACACAGTGCCCAGGATTCCAGGGAATTCATTTAAAGGGGTCCCAGCTGGGTTAACTGCTGTGAGCCAGAATGGGGAGCAGTAGGCCCTCAGCCTGGCTCAGGGAGGTAGCCGGTCCCAGGGCAACCAACTCAGGGAAGGTGACGGCGCCCGGGCCTTCCACCTGGAACCAGGCCTTGCCTGGGGCTTGATTCAGCTCTGCCCACCAGATGGGGGCATTCTCCTGTGCCCGGGAGACAGTGAGAGGCTTGAGGACAGGGTGGAGCGGGAAGGGGAACAGCTGCCATTCCGGTCACAAGGCTTATGAAACCCGAAACCTTGGGGACCCTCTTGAAGAAAATAATGCAAAGCATGAAATGCCAGGGTTTCTCAGGAGCCTAGACAAGTGAGAAGCCCAAAGCTTTGGCTTCCCGAGCCTTACTGTGACTCTGTCCTGGATCCGACCCCGCCACTGTGCCAAGTGTTTTACATGGAATATCTTTTCATCAATGTCATCACTGCCAATTGCCCAGTAAGGCAAGATTTCTTTTCCCCATCTTATAAGATTGAGCCTGAGGGGTGAAGTGACTTGGCCAAGACACAGCATCCGATGAGCGGCAGGAACGACTCCCTGACTGTACTCGTGCTGGCTGGCTGGTTCCAGGCCATCCTCAAGCTGTAGATGGGGTGTGTCCTGTGCCCTGGGGATCCTGAGGAGGGACCAGTCACAGGGACAGGCCAGTAGAAAAAAACTCCTGTACCATAGAGCCCCAAGGGACCAGAGCTGGGTGCTCTGAGCCCCTGCCCTAGGGCAGTTATTCTTGCTTCTCTAACCCGACTCGGATGCCGTGGAGCTGGGTCCCAGTAGAGGGGGCTCAGAGGTTAAGGGACCAGGCAGAGAGCCGCAGAGAGTCCTTCTCATGTCACTGTTGCCTTCTCTGTGTGGCCTGCCCCACGCCCCCAGCCTCACCCCCTGGCCTTCCCCACTCCACCGAGGCTCCGAGCTGTCCCTCTCTCTGCCGGCCAAGCCAGTCACTGCTCCTGTGAGTTCTAAGGTGCTGCCAGGCCAGAGGTGCCAAGGCCGTGAAGCTCCGTGCCTGAAGCCCCCAGCTCTTCGCTGGGTATGCAAAGCTTCAGGGCAGGGGTGGGGGGCGCCGGAAGAATGTGTGAGTCTCCATGAGCGAGCGTGAGTGCGGAAGAGCACCTGTGAGGACAGGAGTGGGAGCATCCGCCCGCGAGAGGAAGCGCTGCTGACGTTTCCCTGAGCACGTGCTCTCTGCTGGATGGTTGTGCAGGGGAACTTGCCCACAGCTGCCGCTTGCCTCTGAGGGCAATGCCTTGTCTGCCCCCAGAGGGCAGGCCTAGCCAGGGCTGTCTGAGCTGGTGCTTTCATAGCTAGTGTGAGGAGACCTAGTCTAAGTACCTCCGTCCTCCTCTACTCCGCTCACCTGCCTCTCACCCTTCTCTCCCGGTTGGCCCAGGCCCCTCCAAGAGAGCTTGGCAGCCCCGCTTGCATGGCCAGCACATGGAGTCTCCCTGATGGACCAGGAGAGCGTGTGGGGAGAGAGTCCATCCCGCTCTCTCATTGCCTGCTTTTCATCCTGTGCTTCCATCATTCCCCATCCCCACTCGGTTCCCACATGGGTTCAGTGTGGCCTCTCCATCTGCTGCATTTGGTCCTTCTTTGGACCTCACTGGATCCTCACACTCCCTGCTCCCACAGGGGCCCCCTTCCTGTCTCAGCCCTGAACAAACAACAGAAGGCTACCCAGTCCGGTAGTGTTGTCCAGGGGGATCCCACAGTCTGCTGGACGACGCAGTGCAATGGGGGAGCTCTGCCCTGCCGTGCAGCCTGGATGGAGTCTCAGGCCGTGGCAGGCAAGATCCAGACCCACTTAGGAGGTGGCCCTAGAAGTGTTATGTCCCCGTACAACATGGTGAAAAGCTCAGTGAAATAGATGGCTTTATATACAAGATGTCAACATTAACTTAGCCCCTAGATACCGAATCCTACCAATGACCATAGGTCAGGAAGCTCTGTGTGTCTATGTGTGTTAGGCAGGGGTGAAATTACTAACCTGAGTACCTTGATTACCCTAAGATTCTAAGTGCTGAGTGGAAACAAATCAGATAATCAGTCTCGGGTGAGGTTAACACTAGGCCATGAGTTTGGGGCAAAGAAAAGAGGTCCCTCTTTCCCAGACTTCTTTTTTCTGCTTGTGCCTTAGATGTTGGTATCCTTGGGGCTCTGTCCTAGGCCCGCTTCTCTCTTTGTGTAGGCTTCTTTACTCCCATGTTTTCCATTATCATCAGAACGCAGATGATGTTTAAATTATCTCTAAGAGCTCACCAGAAAACTCCACTTGAATATCCCCTAGTCACCTTGGGACTTCCAGGGCAAAACCAAACTCATCCTCTTGTCCCTGAGCCTCACTCTTCTGAGCTTCTAGCTCAGCAGGTAATTCTGCCATGCTCCCAGCTACCCAGCCTGAAAGCCTAAACATGACCTCCCTCCACCCCCCACCCCCACCTAGTCAGTTGCCAAATATGTCAACGTTTTAATTGGACACTTCTAAAATATGTCCACCTTTCTTGGTGGCTCAGATGGTAAAGAGTCTGCCTGCCATGCAGGAGACCTGGGTTCAATCCCTGGATTGGGAAGATCCCCTGGAGGAGGGCATGGCAACCCACTCCAGTATTCTTGCCTGGAGAATCCCATGGACAGAGGAGTCCACTTTTTTCCATCCTCACTGCAGCCAGCTTGGTTTAGTCCTTAGTATGCTGGCTAAGAGCCCAGGCTAATGCAGATTCCCTGGGCTTGAATTCTAGAGGAGATTAAATCTAACCCCCAAAGTGCAGCAGGATTCATTTGGGTAAGTTGTCAAAACACTTGGTGCCTCAGATTCTTCCTCTACGAAGTGGGAATAAAGTATCTACCTCCTGGGGTTGATGTGAGGATTAAACATAATAATATACGTGAAGTGCTTTGAAAAGCACCAGGCACATGTGTTATTGCTCTCACTACTGTTACTACTGTTATTGCTCCTGAGTTATCACCAGTCTTCTAACAGGACTCCTGCCTCAATCCTGTTTCCCTTCTAATCCAGTCACCACATTGGAGACATATCTGAGGCTCAGATGACCAGTGCTCATGGGAATGAGAGGTGGAGCAGGCTCAGGGCCCAGGTCTCATGGATTCCAGAGCCATTATTCCGAGTTACAGGCCACTCTGCCTATTTGCTGCAAGTGTGATGAGTGAATGGGTTTGGAAGAGCAGGGCAGGGAGGAAGGAATGAAACCAATGGAGGGAAAACTAAAAGAGAGAGAGAGGAGCTCTAGATTTCCCACACAGAAGGGGATTTCAGGTGGCAATCTAGTTGTGGGATGGGAGACCAGGTGATTTGTACTGAAGCTTGGTTTGAAGAGGAAGCAGAGAGTTCTGGTGGGCATGCTGGTGGAGAGACTGTGTCGGAGGGGCCCAAGTCCTCCCACGAACTTTCTGGTACCTCAGAGTGGTCAGGAAGGTGAAATCCTGGTGGGAGCACAGCCCCGGACTTCAGAACGGCAGACCACAGGGCGTCCTGCTGGGAGCTCCTCCTTTTATCTGTGGCCACCATATCAGTGTCTGGGGAAGAAAAGGAGGAAAGCCGTGGCATCTGGGACCACTTGAGCTGGGAGCTGGGGTGGATGGTGGGGTGCAGGTGTGAGAAGAAAGGGGGTGGACTTCAGGTGGGCAGCCGCACATCCTCCCTGCTCTGTGTCTGCTCCAGCTCCTCCTCCAGAGAGAGTCCACAGGAGCCACAGCCTCATGCAGGAGGAAGGGATTTGGACTCAGGGTTGGGGAGCTCTGCCAACTAGCTTCTCAGGTTAGCTCTGCTCTCTGAGCTTTCTGAGCAAGGCTGCCAGTCAGTTGGTCGGCCGGCCTGCTGGGTGGCTTCTGGGCCCAAGCCAGCTGGGAATGGGAAGGCCGGTAGGAGTGGACTTGTTGTGGGCAATTTCTCTGGATGAGGGGATATTCTTCCTGGCTCCTTCGACTGTGTCTGAGGCTGGCGACTGGGTTGCTGCTCTCCCTTCCAGCCCCAAAGAATGGAGACCTTTGGGAAAGCAGTCCAATGACTCCGTGTACTTTGCTTCAGGCCCCAAACTGCCGTGACAGTTCATCCAGCTCCATCTAGCAATCCTCAGAGTTCAGGTGCAGGGCAGAACTTTGGCAAGAAAAAGCCCACCCCATCCTTGTCCCAACCAGGCCCTGGGAGAGAAGCTGGCTGCACAGGCCCGGATGCGAGGAGGGCAGAGGGCACTGTCCCTCCGTGAGTCCTCTGAGCAGGCTTCCCAGCCCTCCCCTGGCATGGGGGGCTGGGAAGGGCAGCCCTGGAGGGAGGAAGCTGTGCTTCAGCTTGCCTGGCTCAGCCCATGTGAAAATGAACGGTGTCCCTTTTAAAAATCAACAATCTTGCAATTTCTAGGATCCGTGGGATTTTCGCAGCTGAGGTGGTGGGTGGGGGGAACAGTTTTTTAACACCAACAGCATGAAGGCAGAGTCACTTAGAGCCACCCGACCACATCCCTGCCTTTGACATCAGTGTTTTACCCTCCACAAAAGCCTTGGGTTCTCTGTCATGCCTTTCTTTTCTCCTCCTGGATCTCCAATTGTCAAGCCTTCAAGAAAATGCACTTCAGTCCTTTGTCACTGAGTGTAATTTGATAAACTGAACAGAAACACACTGCTCTCCCCATCCTTTCAAAAACTGTTACCGCCAGAGAAAGAGGATGAGGGAAAGAGATCTGAGGTCTTTGAATGGAAGTTTAAGCACGAGCGCACGCGTGTGTGGACAGACACACACAGACTCTCTCTCACACACACACACGACTCTTATGCACAAACCAGGACATGGAGTTGCCTGGGATGGGAGGAGGTTGAATCCCAGATTCCTGTGCATGGGGCCTGGCCCTGGGGTCCTGGGGCGCATGCCCTTCCAGCTCCTAGCGACTCCCCTAGTTGCAGGCCTGGTTGCAACCGCCCAGTGGGCGGTGCCAGGGCAGGTTTCAGGCTATAAAGGGCTCTTGGCTCCCAGGGCCTGAGGGAACGCCATCGCGTCAGCACGGTCCCTGCCAGCCACAGCCAGCTTGGGACACTGCCGGCCGTGTCCCATCGCCACCGGGCAGGCTACTCTTTTCCAGGCAGTGCCGACTTGGACACTGCCAGCTGCGTTCCTCATCCCTACCTCGCTCCTTTCTTCGGCAAGTTCCTTTTTTGGTTGCTTTGGTCTGGGTTGGGTATGGGGCAGGAGGAAGGGGACTGGCTGTGGGGCTTTGACAGAGGAACATGGGGATATTTCCATTTCTCGGAAAAAATTCCTTCTGGGGCAAGTGTCCGAAGCTGCGATTTCCGAGATGAGGTATGGGGTGGGGCTTGTTCCACATTCAGGCAAAGGAGGAAGCGGCAAAGTTCTCTCCTAAGGGCTGCCTGCCTGCTTCCCAGCGCTGCAAGGGTGTGGGTGAGGGGCTCCCTGCCCCAGCCATGGGTCTCGGAGCAGCTGGCAGTGAGGCGCCGGGCTATGCCTGCATCTGGCCCCTGCCAGGTAGAGACACTCGGGTGGGGGGTGTTGTCCATGAAAGAAAACAAAAACAAAAAGGGCTAATGATGAGAGGATACTGGGGGTAATGTGGGAGCAAGTCACACTGAGGGACAAAGAAGAAGAGGAAACCTTTAAGAAATAAATAATTAGAATCCAGAATCTAGCTCTGCTTTGGAAGCACCACAGGCAGCAGGATGGTGGCTCCAAAGAGGTGGGGGGCCTGGCTGGGACTCTGGCAGTTAGTGGTTTTGAAGGGGCCCGTAAATGTACTAAATAGTCCAGAGCCCAAGTTGGGGGGTGGAGGGATGGGAAGTGAAGGGGAGCTCAGCTCCTGGGGGCTCTAGGAAGGCAGCATCCACGGCACAGTGGTGATTTTCAAATCGAGCTGGGTTAAGTCTACAGCCCTACCTGGCCCAGACAGCAAGGAACCCAGCCCCTCTCAGAATCACCAGCACAGTCTGGGACTGTCCTCTAAGCTGTCCTTGAAGATTGGGCGCCCGAGAGGCATGGCTGGCCTGGCGATGCCCGATACAGAGGGAGGACGTGGAGGGGGAGAAGGGTTAGCTGTCCTTGGGATGAATATCTGGGGCCACAGCTGGGACCCAGGGCCAAAGGGGTGCTGCTAACGTGCTGGGGTGGCACATTCTGCTCCAGGTCTAGAAAGCAATGGAAGAGCATTGCCTGGTGGCCCAAGGCAATCTCTCCTCTTCACCCCTCAGAAACAGAATGTCACTTCCCCTCGGGACTTGAGGTTTTTCGGGCAAGGAGGCCTGCTACTGCCATGCGTCTGTGGAGAGGCCTCAGAATGAAATGGGGACCAGCCTGAGGCCCTGGGGAGGATGAAGAGGAGCAGAGAGCTAACTTCCACGGGTGCCTCGGTGCCAGCAAGGCAGGAGAAGGCAGCTTTATTTCTCAGACTAGATGACCGTGGACCCAAGGGGAGGCTGGCAAAACCCTGCAGCCTCTCTTCGACCCCTGAACAGTAGCCCAGCTTCCTACCCACAGCCTCCTGGTCTCCACTCTGGACACTGGCCACCCTTTTATCATGGGCTTTTTTTTGGCTTTTTTGTCTCTTTCCATTTGGCTCCAGTTGGAGGAAGCAGCGGCAGTTTTAGGGAAAAGAAATTACTGCAATAAATAACCTTCAATTTAAAAAATTCAGGGCCGAAACTATGCAAAATTAGGTGTAAAACTAACAACTCCCTCTGTTGTCAGCTTTAATGGTCAGAAGCATGGATGTTAAACAAAGAGGCAGCTGCCGTGTGGGACAGGATCTGGAGTCTCAGGGGGCTGTGTGCTTGACGGTGGGAGAGGGGCAAGGAGAATGCGATGGAGATGGGGAGGGCCACTCTGGGGCTCAGCTTTTTCTTCAGTACCAAAAGTTATATGTAAATCTAATATCTAAAAATAGTGTTTTCTCACAGGGCTGAGTGGAGATGAAATAAATAGCTCTGGAAGAGATGTTGGCCCTACAGGGCTGCACACATGTAAAGGATTTGGAAAGTGCAATGTTGTTATTTCTCTGGGCATAGGAAGGCTGGGATACTCCTGGGGAGCCCTGTGGCCCTGTGAGGAGCTGACTTGCCCCATAGATGGGTGTTTCCTGAGCCTAGGAGGAGGGCGCCGAGGCTGTGCCTTGCCCAACTGGCTACATAGTCCAAGAGTGTCTGATGTCTGCCCTCGCTGTTCTCAGCCCCTGTGCCAAGCATTGCAAAGTTCATCCAGGCAAAGCTCCACTTGAGCTGGCATGATTGATCCCCCAGTCTGTTCTGATTTCAAGGTGCCCAGAAGGCTACAGAGATGTGGGAGGCAAGCTGTGAACTCAGGCTTCAGAGCACTTCAGGCAATAGCTGAAGCCCCATGGAAAAGGGTTGTAGGTGGGGTGGAGGTGGGAGGGAAATATTCTATCCTACAGGCGGGTCTCACTCCCACAGCCTCAAGGGCTGAGCTGTGTCCCATCGTTGGGGAGTCCACAGGGGCCAGCCATACTCCTCTCACCAAATGCAGGGTCGAATAATGCTTGAGAGGACTGGGGTTCAGTCTGCGGTCAGGGACAGGGTCCTGACCTCTGACTCTATGACCAGGATTAAGGGTCAAGCTGGGATTAAGCTTGGGGGTCTGTTTTAGGTCAGGGTTTCGGGTCAGACTGAGGTCTGATCAGGGCTTGTTCTAGAGCCAGGGTCAGAGGTACATGTGAAGTGGATGAAGACAAGTCCTATCTGTTGAAGATGATTGCTGACCTTTCTCTGTCCTAGTCCCACTCTTTCTGAGGCTGCTCCACAGCCCTAGGAGTCCTACTCTCCCCAGCACCTCTGGCAACAGAGAGAATTACAATACTATGGCTTTTCTTTTCCTTTTTTTCCTTAAGTACTCTTTGTGATTTGAACAGAGAGATGGTTCCAATTAGGAAATCCAGCAACTATTGCTATCTAGCCTTGCTGTCCCTATGGGCATTCCCCAGGACCCCACTTGGTGGCTGGACAATAAAGACTCAGAATGACTCCCCCGGGGCCCCTCCCAACTCCCACCTGAACAGGAGGAGAGGATGAAAGTGCCCAGGGGAGGGGAAGACAGTAGGCTCCTGGAGACTTCTGAGGCTGTGATCTCTGCAGAACAGACATCTCCTACTCCTGAGGTTGGAGGCAGGTGTTGTGTGAATTTGTTGACAGTGATGCTCTAAGTGTATGTGTCTGTGTCTCTCTGCGTGCACACTCAGTATTTGCCTGTGCATCTGTTTGCATCGCTATAAGGCCATGTGTCCATCCTTTCAGAGGTTGATGTTTCTGCAGGTGGCTTCCCCAGGGTGACTGCCCATTTTGCCACCTTCTGGGAGTGCTGTGTCTAAGGGTCAGGTTAGATTCTTAGGGCTCTCCAAAACAGCAGGGTCTCAATAATCCACCCCGCTCCGGTCTTCACCGGATTCCCCTCCCTGCACGGGGAACATTGTGGTTTTGGTCTCACAGCTCCTGTGTTCCCAGTCCAGGGTTGTCCTCCCTGATGTGAGGATGTGCCCCAGCTCTCTACTTCTGGGGTCACAACGGTCCCGACGAGGACTCCGTGTGTCTGGGCCCCAAGCTGCTTGACGTGGAAATCTGAGGGCCCTGAGGCAGGAGTGGAGCCACTTAGGAGCCTACAAGCAGGCCCTTTCGAGCCAATCTTCCCCTGTGAATGGAGGCAGAAGAAAGGGGGAGCCGGAATCGCTTCCCCCTGAGTCTGTAGTGCTACGACTGTCCACCAGGTGGGGTTCCAGGGCAGAGAGAGAATTGAGATGACCCAGCGCTAGAAGCAAGAGACCGAGCTTTTCAATCTCCGCCCGCCACATCAACCTCGGAGGCGCTCGCACAGGACAGCACAGACGCTCGCCCCTTAGACACTCACATACATTCTCTTCCGGTGAACTCTAAAACAGAATTCGTATTGGGTGCAGGGGACGTGTGAAAAGGGGAGTCGAGTTCCACTTACACACACATCATGCTAACTAAAGGTTAGGTCTGGCTCTGGGAGTGCCAGAGTGAACTACGGTGAAAGGGGGCCGGGGGAACAGGGCGCGCGGGAGAGGGCGAGCCAGGCACGGGCTAGACCGTGTCGGGGCTGGCACGCAGAGCTCTATGTATCACAGACAGCAGGAGGAGAGACCAGATGACAGACGGATGCACGATGCACAGACACACATTCAGCACCAGAGAGAACACACAAACGCGCAGACACGCCACGCGGCTCCGCAGACGTCGGGCCGACCCGGGACACACGCGCGCGCACAGATGCGGCCCTGGGCCACACGCACACCTCGCACAGGCGCGCGCGTTGGGCCCTCAGCGGCCGGCAGGGAGAAGGTGGCCGCTCTCACCTGGCATGTTTATTTATTAATACTAATTTATCAATGACTGTACGCTACTCCTCCCGCCCCCGGGTGCCGGGGCCGCCGCATTGGTCCTCTTCGCGGGACATTCACCAGACCAGCATCGGGGTTCCTCTGGCGCTGCGGGGCGAGGAGGGGGCGGAGGGGACTACAAAGTGAGGGAGTCTCGTGTCCGAGGGGAAGGCTGCAGCGCCAGCTGCCCGGGACGCGGACGGGGAGACGGGCACCTCGGGTCCTGGAGGGTAAGAGACGTACGGGAGGGGGGGGAAGAGACCTTGGCCTCCAAGGTCTGAGGATGTCGGGATCCAGGATGGGGACTCCCCGCTAGGAGGAATTGGGAGTGACATAGATGAGAGGACTCCGGGGCTCCGGGAGACAGGAGCCGGCGGGGTCCCGAGGGATAGGAGTTGGAGACCCTAAGCACACAGGTTCAGGGGCTCTTGGCGCCCCTCAGTCGAGAAGCGGCCCGCCCGAGAGCTCAGCTGCTGGGGCGACAGCCCACGCGGGACTGCCTGGGGGGCGAGAAGGGGGCCGGGGGCCCGGGAGGGGGAGAGAGGGAGGGAAGTAGCCTAGCAGCCAAGCGGGCACCATGCGAGCGCTCACCGTGTGTGTGTATGTGTGTGTGTGTGCGCGCGCGTGTGTCTCATCTCGTCCGTCTGTAGGTGCCGGGCTCAGCGAGACGCCGGCGAGAAGGAAGAGGAGGCGAGAGGTGAACTGAGTTTGATCCTGCGGCGGCTACAAGTGGGTCCGCGGCGGGCGGCGGGCTGCGGGCGGCCGGGGCGGGGCAGGAGGCCGGCGGGCGCTCACACGCTCCGGCCGCCGGCCTCTCACCACGCCTCCGGCTTCGAGAGCGCGGCGGGGGGGTGGTGGGGAGGGTTGGGAGGCTTGGGGGGGTGGGGGTGGGAGGGGGGGGCCCTGGCGAAGCGCCCACGGCGCAGCCTCCCGCCTCTATATAAACACACGCATCGCCTGGCTCTCAGAGGCACAAATTCACATTGAGGGAAGCTTTTAAAACCATCAGCCCTGAAATCCTGCCTCCGGCTTTTCCCCCCTCTTTCATTCCTTTTGCCTTCCTTTCTTTTTCCCCCCTTTCTTTCCCCAGCAGCAACTCCAGAGCCGAGAGACCGCGTCCCGGGACGGACTGCCTTTTCTTAATTGATACAATAGCCCAGCTCGGGTTTTCACCTCCTCCCCCAACCCCACCCCGCCTCACCCCTCCCGCCCGCCGCCGCCGCCGCCGCCGCCGCCACCGTCGCCGCCGCCGCCGCCCCAGCGCCCGCCCGGGGCTCTGTCGCCGGCTGCGTCCCGTCCGGGCCGCGGGCCGCCGGCTCCGCACCCGCGTCCGCCTCGCCGCCTCGCCCGCCGCGCCCGCCTCGGGGGTGCAGCGGCGGCTCCGGGGCTCCGGCGCGCCGCCCCGGGCAGCCCAGAGGCGCGGAGCTCGGCCTCTCCACTCGCCTCAGCCGGGGAGCCTTCCCCCTCGCACCCAAAGTTTCTGGGTTCGTTGGAATTTGGGGATTCAGGATTTTTTTTTTAACCTAGGAATTTGAGGGGAAAACTTTTGACAAATCCATCGCACTTTCTCTCCGCTAGTTCTCTGGCCCCCTTCTTCTTCTCCTTTTTTTTCCCGAACAGGGGAAGGGGCTTACGAGAGAGACTCCCGCTGGACAAAGTTTTCCCCAAGTTTTCCGAGTGCGATGGTTGCGGGGAGAGCTAACCCACCAGCCTGATTCACGACTTCGTCTCGCCACCCCTCGAGCAACCCCTAAGCCCGCTATAAGAGAACAAACAAACAAACAAACAAACAAAGTTACACTCCGAGTCGCCTCGTGTCTCCTCTCTCTCTTCTTTTAGGCGATTTCCCACCCCCCCTCCGCTCTCCCCTCACAACCTCCACTTCCCTTCCCTCGGCCCCTTGCTCCTGCTCCATTTCGGCTGGAGGTGCCAGGACCCCCGGCCGCAGCCTCCCCTCCCCCGCCGCTCGCGTCCCTGCTCGTCTGGCCCTCCCCTCCCCCGCTGAGGCCCGCACAGCCAATCCCCCGAGCGGCCGCCAACATGCTCTTTGAAGGCTTGGAGCTGGTGTCGGCGCTGGCCACCCTCGCCGCGTGCCTGGTGTCGGTGACGCTGCTGCTGGCCGTGTCGCAGCAGCTGTGGCAGCTGCGCTGGGCGGCCACCCGCGACAAGAGCTGCAAGCTGCCCATCCCCAAGGGCTCCATGGGCTTCCCGCTCATCGGAGAGACCGGCCACTGGCTGCTACAGGTAAGGGCGCACTCACTCCGTTGCTCTCCAGGTTCCGCTAGCGGCGAGCACCGGGCGGATGGAGCCTCGGGCTGGCCAGGGGGCGCCGGGAGCCTGAAGGCACCAGTCCCCGCCCCGCCCCTTCCCTCCTCTCCGCCTGAGCCGCCCGGGCTTCCCCGGCCCGCCTGCGGCGTGGTTCTGAGCCCGCTGGCGCCGGGTGCGCAGGTTCAAGCGGGTGGTAAGAGAGGTTCCCGGATCCCAGAGGGCTCCCAAGACTGACTTTTTCCGGCCGCGAGCGACTCAGCAGGGGTGCGTCTAGCGTCCCGGGGGCTTCCCGAGCCGCGCGAGTCGGAGGGGGCGTCCCGTCTTGAGCCGCCTTCGCCTCTCCTTCGCGCTCCCGCCCCAGTCGCCGTCGACTTCCCGGTCTTTGTCGGTGTACCTGGGACCCGAAAACCGAGTCAAGGAAAGAAAGAGTGGGCCAGTGGCAGCCAGGATTGCCGCTTAAAGACCCGGGCTGTGTTCCCGCCGCGTCCCGTACTGGCCACGCCAAGTACTACTGCCCTGGTCCACGGTTCGAGAAACTGTGCTGTGGTGTAGGAAGAAGGAGGCACCCCAAGGAAAAGGAGAAGCCCGAGACCCGAGGTTTCGCGACTTTCGGAGAAAAGGGTCTATTTACTTACTGGGTGGGGACAGTTTAGCAGGGGAGAGGAACTTGGGAGAGGTGTGTGAGATCCATAGAGAGCGTTTGTGTTTGTTGTTAGACGCCGCACAAACCACACTGCTGGCGATAATGGGAGTGGGCCTGTCGGGGACCAGACCCAGGTAGGTAATGGGGAAATTAATCTGCAATTAACCTCCTCAGGCGCTAGACAATCGCTTTTGCAGTGTGTTAAACAGCAGGTTTTTCTTTGGGATGGGGCTCCTCTGGGTTAACCGCGGGAGGTGTGTTGCGTGCGCGTAAGCACGCGGGTTTGTCTGGCAGAAGCTAATGAGAATTAGCAGAAGGATGTCTGTACTGAAACAGACAGCCCAGGCCCAGGAAAGCTGAGGCGGGAGGTGAAGGCAGAGACCTGTGGGTTTAGAAGTGCGAAAGCTTGGCTTGAAATTAACAGACGCGTGCAATCCGCGCGTGCACACACAGACGCCCAGCGCAGCCCCGCCCCGCCCGGAGCCAGTTGACAGGAGAGCCGGGGCGGGGAGGGCACGCGAGGTTCCTCTGCCCAGTGGTCTTCCCAAGACCCGGAATCCAATTCGTCTCTGCGGTTCATGCAGCAAGGTGGGGTTCGGTTCAACCAGTGAGACCTACACACCCCGCCCACACCGCCGTGAAGAAATCCTCAGAGCCTCTCCCGTGCCAACACACTTAAAGGGTTAACTGCAGCGGTGGTCTAGGCTTTTGGCCGAGAATTTAGGAAATAAAATAATTCACAGGGGCGTCGGCCCCTGCCTTGTTATAGCCAATCTGCCGAATTCGCGGTCTGTCACCGCCCCCCTTCCCTACCCCCCTCCCCCGGCCACCAACGTCCCCCTGACCTTTTCGCCGAATCCCACAAGGGCCTCTGGGGCTTCGCGTCCACCTCGCACGTAAGATGGGGAGGGGGAAGCAGGTCTACGCCTCCCCATCCGCCCGCCCCCGGGGAGCCCTTGACCCTCCCGGCGGGCGGGTAATGAGAGATTCGTGTAGAGGAGCAGTGAAGGGGTTAATGGGAACCCTCTGAATCCCAGCTTTATTTTTTCGGAGTCATTTATCAGATTTTACTGGGGGACCTCCAAGGGCTCTCCGTTTCCACCGTGCGCCATCTAAACAGAGCCCAGGGCTAAAAATACAACATTTTTGTATAAATTGGACTCGCGGCCCGAGCGGCCGCCCCTATGAAAGTCCTCTTTGTGAAGACCGTGGAAACGGCGGACAAATAACCCTTTATTAATACCACAAAAAACGCACTTTAATTATAGTTAGGCAGATCAGAGGCGGGGGGGGGGGGGGTGCGGCGGGAGAAAGGCGGCGGCGACCTCGGAAAATTCACAACCCAACTTTTGTGTCGAAAGAAAAGAAAAACAGAGGAAACGCAGGAGAGGAGCGAAGGAGAGTCAGACGGAGTGAGAGAGACCGGTACCTCGGGCAGAGCGAGGGAGCCCCGCTCCTCACCCCAGTTTGGTCGCACCTCCACCCTCGCCTTGATTTCTCTTAAAGGGGTAGACGCCGCCGAGAACCGCCGCGGAGTGGCGGGAGTTCTCCCCCACCCGCCAACCTGGAGGCGCGGGCGCTCCGGGCTCGCTCCCTGTCGCGCGCCCGGGCCGGAGGCACATGTGGAAAAGTGATTAGGGCTCCGGGTTCTGCAGAGTCACTTTTCGGCGGGGCTGGGGTGTGTACACATCTAACTGGCGAATACTTTTCCGCCGAAGAAAGGAAAGTGAGGAGGGGGACCAACCGGGGAAAAGAGGAAGCCGAGGGTCCCTTCGGGGGGTGCATGACCCCGCAGGTCTGGAGCCCGCATCCGCACGTCTGCTGGCGGGCAGGCGGGACGGCCTGACAGGTGGCGCCCCTCCCCTTTTGCACCGGGTTGCAGCCGCGGCCCGAGAAGGGTTAATGCGGGGTTGGGTGGCGAGCAACGACGTCAAAGGTGAGCGGGACGCCCCTGCCCCCGCCCCTCGGAGGTCCCCTCGGTTTCCGGTACCCTCGCGGGGCCAGCACAGCCAGCTCCTCCGAGCGCCCGGCCAGGGCCGGGGCCTGGCTCTGCTCGGCTCGCGCTGCCGCCGGGGATCCGGTTACCTGTGACGGCCGCGCCGCCCCGCCCCGCCCCGCCCCGCGGGAAGCGCCTTCCTCTGCGCTCGCGTTCCAAACTCCAAGGCAGCGACGAAAGTCCTGCTCAGTTATTTCGGGGCAAATTGCATTCGGAAAATCGCGGCTACGGACCCGTGACTCTACCCTGCGGAGCTCTCAGAGCACCGCCGGGTCCCTTCGAGGCCCACACCCGCGAACCGAGGGAACCCCAACCCCCATCTGTAGTGATTGCCTCGGGGCATCGACCGCTCGCCGCTATAAATAATCTTTGGCCTGCGGCCACCCCGCGGGGTCTCGCCAGCCCGTGGCCGCGAGCCTGGAAATATTTATTCCGAGTGTCTCCCGAGCGCGAGGCGAGGGAGGGGGGAAGCGGAGACTTTAGTTTAGGGTCTCGCGGTCCGTGATACCTTTTCCCCCCCGCAAGTCATTACTAAAAAACCTCCCGCGGGGTGCCCTGGGCCTCTCGCCCCCTTGCATTATTTATTATTCCTCTAGGCCCCACTTCCCAGTTCTCGTGCAAGCTATGAAAAATAAAACCTACGTGCGTGCGTGCGTATGTGTGTGAGTGGGGTAAGGGAGGGTAGGGAACTGGTGCCCGAGGTGGGGTCCTCCGCCCCTCCCCCGAGGGCCCTCGAGGCTGGGCCTCCTGGACGTCCCATCTGGAGATGTGGGCCCTGAGAAATTTCTTGCATGGCCCCTGCAGGGTTCTGGTTTCCAGTCGTCGCGGAGGGAGAAGTATGGCAACGTGTTCAAGACGCACTTGCTCGGGCGGCCGCTAATCCGTGTGACGGGCGCGGAGAATGTACGCAAGATCCTCATGGGCGAGCACCACCTTGTGAGCACCGAGTGGCCACGTAGCACACGCATGCTGCTGGGCCCGAACACGGTGTCCAACTCCATCGGCGATATCCACCGGAACAAGCGCAAGGTAAGAGCCCCGCAACCGTGCTCTGATCCTCTTCTCGCGTGCCACCGCCTCGGAGTAAGGAGTTCTTGGCGTCCCGGGAACGTCCCCACCAGAATCCGCGCCCGTATTTGCACACCATGCGGGAGAATCCCGAAGCTCCCTGCCTAGACAGCGGCGATCCCAGATCCAGGGCCTGCACAGGCCTCCTCCGGGTCTGCCCTTTTGCTGGCCCACCCCACCGTGCGCACTACCAGGCCCAAAGGGAGAGTCATTGGGAGTTGGTTTGGACAACTTGAACATGCGGCGATAGGGGCGTCCAAAGCCTGTCCTCGTGGTGCTCCACAAACCTGGACAAAAAGAGAGGGCGGACGGTGGCCAGCGCTCCTCCTTATCGCCCCTTAGAATCCCGAGAACTAGAAACGGCTCATTCTAAAAGCACACCTAGCCTCCCCTGCTGCAGGTTGCTTTAAGGGCGCCGCAAGCAGGCGCGGGCGGCTGGGGGCACCTTGTGACAGCGGTTGCTGGGCCTTGCCTGGGAGGGGCGAGGTGAAATTTGGGCCACCGCGCTCGGATCTGGGCCGAGGGGGAAGTACGAGGGGTGGGGTAACAGCCGAGGGGGCGGCGGGGGATCAAAGCGCACCTACCCCCCTCCCATAAAGAGGAAGAGAAAGTGGGTGTTTATCCTGTGGATTTCCCGAGCGCCTGGAAGAGGCGAGGAGGAGGCGAGCCAGCGCGCACGGAGCAAGCCTCCCCGCCCCCTCCCAGGGCTGCGCCGCCGCCGCGGCTCCGAGCGCGGGCGGCACGTGCTGTTTGAACTGCAGTAACCCGAAAGCTGAGCCGCCGGCGGGCGGGGCGCCGGCCCGCCGGCTTAAAGCAGCCGCGACGGGGGGAGGCGGCGCTGCACGACCTCCCCTCCCTTCATTTTTTCCATTGGGTCAGAGGACTCACCAGGTTTGAAACCTAGAGGAAAGGGAGAGGCAGCCTGTGATCTCCGGGAAGAGTGGCAGAGCCCGGGAGACAGGAGAGGCCACGGTGGGCAACCCCCTCCGCCGGAAGTCTGTGTGTGAACGGAGGAATTCATCCCGTAGAGTTCGATGTCTTCCGAGAACTGCCCGCGAAGAGTAGTTCTTCGTAACAGACAAAACTAGGAAAATCAGAGGGGACTGGTCTGCACATGCCCACCCCCCGCCCCCCTCCCCTGTAAAGCAAGCGTTTTAGGGGGCTGGGAAAGGGGCTTCTGAAGTAGTCCCTCCAGCTGCTTCACCGGAGCAGGAAGCAGCTAAGAGAGCCCGGGGGCAGATGGGGAGGGTTCTCGGGAGTGGCGGGGTTGGGGGGAAACACTTCTTTTCTTTTGGTGTAACTCCGCCCAAAGTTTATTTTAAAGAGTTAGGAGAGCGCCTGAGACTCAGGAACCCAGCTCCAAAGAATGTGTCTTAGAAAACCATTTTTGTCCTCCTCTCGCAGAAGAGGACCCTGAGGTTGAGGGACTTGAAACAGGTCAGTTCAGTTCAGGTCAGTCGCTCAGTTGTGTCCGACTCTTTGCGACCCCATGGACTGCATGCAGCAGGCAGGCTTCCCTGTCCATCACCAACTCCTAGAGGTGGGGAAACAGGTCGGGAAGGAGGAGAAGGCAGGGCAGGGCCTGCAACATTGGCTTCTCTGGGAAGAGCGTTTCTAGGAGAGCCTACTCAGCCCTGCCCCACCCTGGGCTGCCGGAAGCTGAGGGTTGAGATTTGGCCGGGGGGCCGGGGGGCGGGGGGCGGTGCTGGGAGGAAGAAAGCTTGGTCAGGACCTGAGTGTGGAAGGTTTCTGGGGAGGCTCTTGCCTCGCAGTTCCATTCACCCTCTGCCTGACTTGGCTGTGGGCCTTCAGGTGGGGCAGGGCCCTCCTGGAAAGCCCCCGGGAGTTTGGCTTTCTGTGGTCCATTTGGAAGGAGCGGGAGGGTGGGGGAGGGGGCACACAATGAATGCTGCTGGAGGAATACTCAGTGAAGGAAGCCTGAGGGCAGGGTGAGGTGGTGGGACCTGGGAGAGGCCAGAAAGCTGGACCACAGAGGAGGCATAGAGAGTCTGTCTCTTCCTGACTCCCTTGCCCTCTAGCTCCTTGGGGGTCGGGAGCAGCCAGAGACCAGATCATCCTGACAGAGACTTGGGGACCCTCTGTATGTACTGGTGGTGGTCTTGTTATGTGGCATGTGTGTGTCTTATGTTAAAATGACAGATGAAAAGGTCCTCCCCCAAATCATTCATTGGTGTTCCGTCAGCTTAAGTTTACTGAGTTAAATAGCAGGGCTTGGGCTAGAAACAAACATAGAAGCTTGGTATACAAACAGAAAGGCAGGGTCCTTGCCCTTGAAAAGTGGAATCTAGCTGGAGGGATGAGAAGAGAATACTCAGGGGCACACATGTTGGTCCTGGAGAGAATGGCCTGTTTGCTGGGCCCAGCGCCTGGTAGACCCAACTTGGCCAGGGTTGGGGCTGCACTGGGCCACTCCTACTGCCTTATCCAGCCTGCACTGCAAGCAGGGACCCTAGCCTGCTTAGGTTAGGATGTACTCACAGGAAGTGGGGCCCAGGTGTAGTGAGGCCCTGCTGGTGGGGAACTAGGAGCGTCACTATTTCCATTGGGGCTGGTACCCCACCCCTTCTCTGGGAGGTCTGACCAGATGTGCTGGGAAGGGGTTCCTCACAGTCATCGCTGAAGTCCAGGTGTTTGTCCAGGCTGCCCTGGTGGTCTAGGGCCCAGAGGGGTAGGGTTGCCAGGGAGAATGAAAGCCTTGCCCAGTCTGACAGAATCCTCTCTGGACCCCAGGCCAGTGTGGTCATAGCCACAACCTCAGTTTCCGTCCCCCTCCTTTGTTGTGCCTCCCCTACCTGGGGCCTGGGGCGTCTCTGATTTGGGGGGAGGGACTGGATCTCTCTGTGTATGCAGAGAGGCTGGGGTTGCCCTGGAAGAGTGCATGGAGAGAAGTAGAGAAGATCAATCGGGGGAGGATTATCAGAGACACAGAGGAGGGGGACAGGGAGTTGTCATGGGTCGTCCTGGAAGCATCCAGGGCCCAACCCCACACACCAGGATCAGACATTTCCTCTTTTCCTTTGGAGCTAGGGCCCGGCTTCTTTACACCAAAGAGCCAGCATCTTCAGGGCATTTCAGACAATGGCCCTGAGATTCTGCCAGAGAACTTGGAGTGCATCCCAGGGATGCACTTAGCTTTGTAACTTTGGACTGGAGAGACCCTAGGAGTGGTCTTCCTGCCCCTCCTCCTCTGACCCCTGGCTCAGGGACTTCTGTGGCCATGACTGAGATAGATAGGTTTTGGGGGTAGGAATTAAGAAGCTCTGCCCGCCCACCTATGGCTCCTCACTGACTTGGGCTTTCGGCCCCCTGGGTGGGGATGGAGCTCAGGCTCAGGCTTATCGGACTCCTCTCAGAAATCCTGTGTATGCTGGGATTTGTGTCAGGATAGAGAGACCAGGCGGTGCTTCGGCAGGAGGGCAGAGCCAAGCGGTCCCTTGGTTGCGGGATGCTGAGGGAGGCCAGCTCAGACCGGCTCCAGGTGGCCTTCGAACCAAGGCACAGCCTCTGGCTCCAAAGTCTTGTCCACCAGGTTCAGCTCAGGGCAGACGTTACCACCTGGGTTGAATGGGAAGGCAGCGAATGGCCAGGCAGCCCTGCTCCTGGGAGCTGCCCCCGCAGAGCCTTTGTTCGGCCAGCGGAGGTCCTTCACCAAAAGTTACTGTAGCATCAGGGGCTTCTGAGGGGGCGGTTGACAGGAGCGGATGTCTCTGAAGGTCAGCGGGGGAGGGTGCCCACGGCTGGCTGCCAGGGCCCTGGGAGTGGTCTCCTCCCTCTGTGTACCCTTGTGTCGGGCAGGGGCAAGTGGTGGGGGCTGTCCTCTCCCTTCCCTCTCCCCTCTGCGTCCTTCTCCTAGGGTGGGATGGATCCAAGACTGATGCTGAGGTGTGTGCTCACTCTCCCAGCCTTGGGGACAGTTGTGGCCTTGGCTGGCAGCAGGGAGGCTTGGCTGGGGTCTGCTCTGGCCCTGAGCCCTCTCTGCCAGTTGTATCTGTTCCAGGTGCCCCAGGCTGAAAGGCAGAGGTTGGGGGTGTGCCTCGAGGGGCTGACAAAGTTTGAGAGTAAACCAGAGTAGCCACAACAGCTGGCCTTACCCTTAGGATAAACTTGGGCCCTTGAGGAGCGTCCCCTTCAGGCTCATAGATACATTGGAGTCCCCAGGACTGCTAGAGGCTGGCTCAGTGGGTTCGGAGTGGTGGGAGGCTGGGTATTTAGGGACCCTGGTGAGTGTGGCCCATCATGCCCAGGACTGTGACCTTGGGAAGCTCTTACTGCTTTGGGCCTCAGCTTTCCAAGGGGGTTTATTTCTGGCTGGAGGACGGATAGCAGGGTCTGGGAAGACCTTCTCAGACTCTGTGGCCCAGCAGGGATGTACCAAGTGCTGCCCTCCCCTCACCCAGTGGGTGCTTTTGCCGTGTGTGGAAGAGGTAGGGGAGATGGTCAGAGCTGGACTCAAACAGGGGACAGAAACTCTGTTCCCACAGATGCTGAGGACCCAGAAAGGGCATGCACAGGCTGGGCAGGGCGGGGGGAGAGGGTGGTGTCTGGCCAGCACCTCCCCATCAGAGGGTCTGACTCAGGAGGCAGCCAGGGTGAGGTGGAGGTCCAGTGGAAATGCCAGGCAGCTAAGGGGTGATGTCCTCTCCTGTCCTCCCCCTTCCTTGAGTATAAAGTACACACCTCAGCGTCACTCCTGTGCTGTGCGGACAGCTGCCTCGGCGGCTGCCCGCCCTCTGTTATTCTTTCCACTCCGCAGGCTGCGGCTCCGGTGGCTTGGCGGGGTGGCCTGCCCGGGCCCCCACCCTCCCGGGCAGCCGCTTCCATTCCTCCCAGTCTGAGTCACTGGCCCGGGGAGTGGGTTCCCTCTCCGGCTCTTCCAGCTCCTGAGGCTGCCCATCTTTCTCTGCATCCATCCAGTTGTGAGGGGGCAGTTATTTGGCTGAGGGTGTCAGCACAGGGCCATGGGGACCCGGTGAGCTACTCCCCTCCCAGGGTGAGACATGGGGAGGGAGGCCTCGGGTGTGAGGGAGACATTTGCAGAAACAATCACAGGGAATTTGAGCCTTCACAAGCCCCCCTGGTGGTTACCCCAGCCCCCGCTGTGGAATCCACTTTTATTCCAGGGAGAGGAAGAACCAGGGATGGGGATTCTTGAGCCAACTGCATTGCTGGGAAAGCCGGTAGAGATGGGGATCTTTCAAGGCCGGAGCCCATCATGCTCAGGCGTCTATGCCTGAAGTTCCCAGGTCTCCGGCGCCCTGCCCTCCCAGCGCCAACCCAGATGGGGCGTTCCCTACCTGCTGCTCTCTCTGCCCAGCTCTGCGGAGCCCGGCCGGTTCCCGGTGACCTTTGTCCAGCATTCTTGGCTCACTTGTGGGAATTCCCAGGGAAGCCCCAGAGGGAAACAAAGCAGCCCTGGCTCCCGCTGCAACTGCGGTCAGGTCATGGGCTCTGGGGCCACGGGACACCCTTTCCCTCTTCACCCAGAGCTGCTCCGCCGGCGCCTTCCCCAGTGCCCGAGTGCTGACCCTGCCCGCCCCCATGAGCCCCGGCCTCCCTCCGCCCTGGCCAGCACCTCCGCCTCCTCCTGGGCTTTGTGGCGGGCGGTGGTTTCTGGGCTGCCCCAGCTTTGGGAAGCGCCCGCGTTGTTAACCCTGGGCACGGTCCCAGAGATGAGGCCCTGGAGTTTCCCGGCGCCTGGGAGGCCCCGATGCCTGTGGAACAGCTGAGCAGGAGGCAGGAGTGTGGTCTTAATGACCACGGTGCAAAGCCCCCTGAACTTGGAGTGCCCGCAACCTGCCTTTGCTTAGCTTCTTGTTTGGGTAGTTTTTCCACCTCAGGGGCCTCTAAGGAGAATCGTGGGACTTCCAGGAGGAAAGGGACCCCAGAGCATCTAGTTAGACTCCTGGATGGGTCAAGATAAGGGCCCTGGTTGGGGCTGCAATTCTTTCAGAAGCCTCACCTCAAAGAGCCTGCAGATTCAGGCATCCTGGGGTCCTCTCCGCTTCTGGCCTTGCTCAGGGCCCCTTCCCCCTTGGACGTCAGGTGTGGACCCCCTGCTCTGGAATCGCCCTGCCCAGTAGTCCCAGGTCCTCTTGGGTCCTTCCTGTTGTGCGTGGCTCCGAAAGCTTGAGTAGGAGCAATTCAGCTGGCCATCGCTAGAGGGCGCAGGGAATGTAACCTTTGGGACAGGGCAGAGCTTGTCCGTGGGTCACTCCTCGGGGTGCCGTGGGGTCCCTCAGAGCTCCCCGCTTGACAGTCCTGGAATGAGCCCTCCTGAGCCCCTGTAGCCCATACAGAGTGTGCGAGTAGGGGCCCAGCAGGCAATTATACCATGTGATTATACCAGACTCCGGGCTTTGAGGGGATAGTGTCTACTTAGGGACACATGGATATTGGTGTTTGTGTGATTTGTACATTGAAAGGAACCTCAGAGGTCACCTGGTTCAGCCTCACCAGTTTACAGATGAGGAAACTGTGGGCCCGGGAGGTGATTTGGCCATGATCCTACAGTGAGTTGGTGGATGATCTGGGATTAAAACTCAGGTTTCTGGGTGCCAGCTCTGCCTTTTTCTACCACCCACTGCATGGACAGAGGAGCCTGTCAGGCTACAGTCCACGGGATCGCAAGTGTCGGACACGACTTAGCGACTAAAGCACCACCACCACTGTATCTTAGGAGCCTAGCTGGCTTCGACTTTGGCTGATCCTCGTCAGCGTGGGCCTCTGCTTGCTTGCCCCTCCCCCTCCACATGCCCACTTTGTGCCCAGGTCTTCCATGTGCTGAGGGCCCTGGCTAGCCCCTGCTCCCTTTCCTTCAGGGTAGTGCCCTGGACTCTGCTCCCCACCGTCCCTGCCTGCCCTACCTCCAGCCTCCCCACGGAGGCCTGGCAGCCACAGAATTACCATCCTGTGTCCCTCATGAGCCTGCTCGGCTCCCATCAGCCACTTTCTGTGGGCTCTTTGCTATTTTGTAAGGGCCCCTAGTCAGCTGGAGTTGGGTTCTGGGGCAGTGCCCGGCTCCTACCCATAAAACTCTTGGACCAGGAGTGGAACCTGGAATCCTAAGAACACCAGGGTTGGAGGGGGTGCTGAGGCAGAGAGCACGCTGGAGGGAGGTGGCCCTGGAAATTCCCCGGGCCCCCACAGCTGAGCAAGGTGTGAGTGACCTGGCCAGGCCTGGGCTGCCCTGGCCACCACCCCTCATCCTTCTACATTTCAGCTGTCCCTTAGTAGCAGGAGCAGCCCCAAACAGTGCTGGTTTTTCTGCCCCTCACAGGCCTCCTTCCCTCCCTCCCTCCCTCCCTCTGCCCACCGGGAATTTCGGAATGAAAGTGCTATTGTGAACGTCTGGCTGGGCCACTGAAGGGCCAGCACTGTTATTTCTGCAAACCAGCCCTCCCATTAGCCATGCAGGGCCGAGGCCAGGAAAATGTTACCTTTTCCTTCTTGAGCTGACTGCAGGGGAAATTCTCACATTTACAGTTTGTGCGGTGGTTGTGTTTGGGGGCAGGAGGGGAGGGCGGGCGCGTGTGTGTGGTTTGCGTGGGGCTGATTGGGGGTGGCTAGAGGGATATTTGTCTCCTTCCTCTGCTCTGCCCCTCCCCTCTTTGCCTTTCCTGATGACCTTTCCCTAGGCATTGGTGGGGGCACCCCTTCTTTCTGTCTCCAGGGGTTGGGGCTAGAGATTGTTGGTTGCCAGTGAGACCCACAGGCCATCAGTAAATAAACTCACATTTTACCCTCTTCTCTACACCTTGGGCAGCAACGTGAAACTCTGCACAGGGGCATCTGGGTGAGAAGGGGCAGGGAGACTATGGACTTCTTTGCTTAGAAATTGGGAGGACAGAAAGCAAGAGAGGTGGAAGCAAACTCACTGGCTACTTAAAATGAACTGGGAAGATGCAGGGAATTAAAAGACCTTCTGTTTGGCTTTCTCATCTTTTGAGGTAAAAAGCCTTACCTCCATCCCCCTGCCTCCAGACCCGGTCACAGTGCAGACTTCTGGATGGCACGGTAAGAGACCCCTAGGATCTCCACCCTAGGTGTTTTGCAGGGAGTGAGAGTAACCTTGGGTCTCAGGAAGTTCTGCTTGCAGTCTAGCCTTAGAGTCTCTTGTTCTCCCATCAGTGGAATAAAAGAGCCACCTCCTGCTTTCCACCTCTTCCTTGTCCAGTCCAATCACCTGTGTTCTGTCTCGGCTGGGCACGTCTGTGCTGTGGCCTGGGCATTCGGGAATGGCCCCTGCAGTGGAGGGGCCTCCCCTCCAGCCCTGCCCAGCCCCCTCTTGTGTTGCCGCTCATGCTGGTATGGCCACATGGCCTACAGACCTGTTGGCAGCTGGACTGCTGGGTCTCCGGCTTTGCCATTGTCTGGAGCACATGCTTTTCTGGGGCTTTAGTAAGGAATGACAGCTCAGGTCACCCTGTGAGTGATGTTGAATGTCCCAACTCTGTGAACTGTTTTAATCCCGTCCTTCCCCTGCCTTCCCTTCAAGACGTGGGCAGTGGGACGGGGCTCAGAGTGGAAGAGCCAGCCGAGGGGCTGTGACTGGAGATGGGAAGGCTTGAGGCTAGTCAGGGTAAGGACCTGGAGTTTCCCCGATCGCGGTCATGGGAATTGCGCTTTGGTTGGGCTGGCCTGAGTCCATCTGACCAGTTCACTCTTCTGCAGGTCTTCTCTAAGATCTTCAGCCATGAGGCCCTGGAGAGCTACCTGCCCAAGATCCAGCTGGTGATCCAGGACACGCTGCGTGCCTGGAGCAGCCACCCCGAGGCCATCAACGTGTACCAGGAAGCTCAGAAGCTCACCTTCCGTATGGCCATCCGCGTGCTCTTGGGCTTCAGTATCCCCGAGGAGGACCTGGGGCACCTCTTTGAGGTCTACCAGCAATTTGTGGAGAACGTCTTCTCCTTGCCCGTCGACTTGCCCTTTAGTGGCTACCGGCGGGTGAGTACCCAGGGCGTGGGAAGAGATGAGATGGGCATCCTTGAGCCCCTCTCAGGGAGGGGCAGCTGGCCGCTAAGACAGTCACTGGTCACATTGGCAGAGAGGGGTTTCAGCGGGAGGGCATGGTGGACACGTCACCTGGGGTCTCTGCTGCTCAGTTGGAAAATTCTCAGAGGATTCTCTACCCCACCCTGCCAGACCTTGGGAGGAGGCCCTCGGTGACCCTGCCCGTCCCCATGGGTAACCAGACAGCCTCCTCCCTGCCTCAGGGCATTCAGGCACGACAGACGCTGCAGAAGGGCCTGGAAAAGGCCATCCGGGAGAAGCTGCAGTGTACGCAGGGCAAGGACTACTCGGACGCACTGGACATCCTCATCGAGAGCAGCAAGGAGCACGGGAAGGAGATGACCATGCAGGAGCTGAAGGTGGGGCACCCCACCCCCGGCCCAGGCAGCACAAGTGCCCGGACTCCACCCTGGGACTGCATGTGCACCCATATGGGTGGGGCCGTCCCTTCCTTCCCCGTGACTTGCTGTGCACACCGTCCTGGTGATGACCTGGTCCCAGAGCAGCTGGGCCCCATGCTCTCCATCCCACCACAATTCCCTCTACCATTTTGGAAAAGATGCTGAAAATTGGCTCCTAGAAATCTCGAACAGATGTGGCGTCAGGGGCATTGTCGAACCCCTCATCTGCTCCTCACCGCCAACCCTCCCCCCATCCAGTATTCACTATTTCAGTGCATTTCATGGTCACAGTAGCCTTAGGAGCTAACCTAGGGAAATGAGGCCCAGAAGGAGAAGCCACTTGCTGGAGGGTGGCCTCAGCCCTTGGGGAGCAGCAACCTTTTCAAGTTGGAGGCACAGCCTGCCTGGCACTGGCCAAACCCAGCTGGGCTGCCGGCCCCGAGACTGTCCTCACTGGGCTCCAAGAAAGGCTTCCTGCCTACCCTTTCTTGAGGTGGATGTTCATCCTCACTTAGACTCTGCTGCCCACATGCTTCCCAGGTGCCCGTGGACACTTAGCGCCGACTGCTCCATCCCTGCCTCTGCTTCCCCATATCCTAGCTCCAGTTTTTGTTTGTTTGTTTGTTTTAATCTCTGATGAGCCAGGAAGGAGCTCAAAAGACTTTCCCATTTCATAAGAAGTGTTGTGACTTGTAGTAGTGCCATGGCAAGTAAGGGACATACTCGTTCATCCGCTCTCTGGGCTCGGCATCCACATTTGTAAAATGCAGGGCTTGGAATGAGACGGCTTGGGGAGGCCTTTCCATGGGGCACCATTGCTCCCCAGAGGGCCCTGGAGGGGCTCTAAGTCATCAGGGGGCCACCTCGCCTCAGCCTTCTCACTGGGGGTCCCATCCCAGGTCCTCCTGCCTCCTTACCCTCTCAGCTCTCCTAACCACCTTCCACCTCCCTCCTTCTCCTGAGGAGGGAGGAAGAGCTGGGGCTGCCCGTCTGGAGGCCCAGCTGGAGACCCTGCCCCACACTCTACTGGTCTGAGCAGTGCGTGCCCCTCGGGATTTGCTCTTTTCCTGTGCGCTCACTGCACTGATGAGGGCCGATGGCCAGCTCTGGAATCCAGCAGTGAGTGGGAAGCAGCCGTGCCCCTTGGGACTTTTAGGCTAGTGCCTCTCCCCAGCCAGGGGGGACTGGACCTATGTCGGCCATGGCCCAGCAATGTGAGGCTCAGAGGAAGCACCAGGGCTCAGATGGATGGCCCCAGGGTCGAGGGGACATGGGTAGAGAGGGGCTGCTGCCAGGCTGAATGCAGGTTGCAAGCGGTGCCTCCTCTCCGCTGCTGCAGGACGGGACCCTGGAGCTCATCTTCGCTGCCTACGCCACCACCGCCAGCGCCAGCACCTCACTCATCATGCAGCTGCTGAAGCACCCGGCCGTGCTGGAGAAGCTGCGGGAGGAGCTGCGGGCCAAGGGCCTCCTCCACAGCGGCGGCTGCCCCTGCGAGGGCACGCTGCGCCTCGACACACTCAGCGGGCTCCACTACCTGGACTGCGTCATCAAGGAGGTCATGCGCCTGTTCACGCCGGTGTCCGGCGGCTACCGCACCGTGCTGCAGACCTTCGAGCTCGACGTGAGACTCCCATGGGCTGTGGGGTGGGCCGATGGGAAAGATCTGCTCCCCATGGGGTACCTCAGTCTCAGTCTCGTGGGAAGACGATGCTGACTTTCAGGGAGCTTTCAGGCTGGTGGGAGGGTCCTTGCCCCAAATGCTGGGTCAGATGCAGCCCCCCTGGGTGTCCTGTGAAGCTGCCTGGAGACATCTATAAATAGGTGGACTGACATGCTCGAAGGAGAGCCTGGCCAGGCCCCCAGGACCACAGTGGGAACATCTGGGCGGGGGCTGGCAGGCAGAAGGTCCTAGGTCCTCTGAGACCCCCTCTGGTTCTCACCACCCCATCCCGTCCCTTCCCCTGCCTTGCCTCCAGGGTTTTCAGATCCCCAAAGGCTGGAGTGTCATGTACAGCATCCGGGACACACACGACACAGCGCCCGTGTTCAAGGACGTGAACGTTTTCGACCCCGATCGCTTCGGGCAGGCGCGGAGCGAGGACAAGGACGGCCGCTTCCATTACCTCCCTTTCGGCGGCGGGGTCCGGACCTGCCTCGGCAAGCACCTGGCCAAGCTGTTCCTGAAGGTGCTGGCGGTGGAGCTGGCCAGCACCAGCCGCTTCGAGCTGGCCACCCGGACCTTCCCCCGCATCACCTTGGTGCCCGTCCTGCACCCTGTGGATGGCCTCAGTGTCAAGTTCTTTGGCCTGGACTCCAACCAGAACAAGATCCTGCCAGAGACCGAGGCCATGCTGAGCGCCACGGTCTAAGGCCCCAGGCCTCGGGGTGGGAGCGATGGAAGGGTAGAAACCTGTGTGCGGGTGGGGCTGGAGCCTGGGGACGGGGGAGGGCCCCCCAGGCCTTGCTCTCCCCTGTTCCCCTACCTGGCAGACCTGCCCCCAGTCCAAAGGGGCCCATCCTCCGGGGTTGGGCCCTCCCCCGACCCCTGCTTCTCTCTAGTCTCTCTGGTTCCCAACAGCTTAGTCCCCCGGGGAAGGGCCTGGCCCCCGGCCCCGCGTGCCCGTCAGTGTTAACCGTCGGCTGTGCTGCAGCCTGTGCTTGTGATGCTCTGAACTGGTCTCTCCCCTCCCTTTTCTTTTGGACTCTTAGTTTGAGGTCAGGTGGTTGACATGGGGAGGGAGAGAAAGAGGTGCCCCGCTGGCCCTCTCTCCAGCACCCCCGCGCCCTGCCTCGGCTCAGACAGGCGAGTGCCCCTCCCGCTGTGGCCACCCGCCGCGGGGAACAGCATTGTGGGTAATAGAACATCAGTCACCCTTGGCAGAGCGGCGATGGGTTGTCCCAGCCTGGAGGCCCAGCCCTTGCCATTTGGGACATTTGAAATTACCTATTGCTGCTACTTTTTCTCTCTTCTGACCTTGGGGCAAGGGAGCCCCAGGCCCTGTCCTCCCAGCGTCCTCCCTGGCGGCCCTGGGCACGCGCACTGACACCCTCACCTTCCCAGCAGGCGGCTCAGAGCCCACCTGCTCCCAGTACACCCACGCCCAAGGCCCTCTGCCCACGGGCTGACCCCGCACCCCATCCCCCGTATTTATTCACTGATATAACCGACTCTTGGTGTTACTGGGACTGGAGCAAGCATTCCGCCGTCCCCTGGCTTCCATCCCAGCTGTCCCAGGCAGGACTTCTGCAAGTGACCTAGCACCCATCCCCTGCCCCCGCCGGCCAAGAGTCGAGCGGCTCCCCCAGGCACCAGACCTTCTGTGGGCTCAACCTCGGAGGTGAAATCCAGTGGGTCTGCCTTCGTCCCTGGGGGAGATGGGGAAACGGCCCACTGCCTTCCTGCCCGCCCGCTCTGTCGGAAACCTGGAGCAGGGGGCTTTGGAGGCTGCTGCCGTCTCCCACTTGTCCCTGTTCACTGCGGTGCCCCCCACTCTGGCTAGTGAGTATGGAGAAGGATACGGGTTCTTTCTTCTGACGGGGAGCCAGGGCCTCCGTCATCCCTCCCTTGACCCCCTTTGCCCTTTGCCCTTGGAAAGGTGTCCTTGAAGTCCCTTCCCACCTCTATGCCACTGTCTGCTTAGCCCAGCTCAGGGGTGTGGGGACCAGATGAAAGCCAGGGGAGGTGAGCGCAGAAGGCAGCCCTCCCCCGCCGGAGGCGGCTCAAGCGGCTGTGGGGAGCGCTGCAGCGGAGAGCTGAGGAGGAGGGTACGTGCGACTTGTCAGGTGATTTGGTTGAAATGAGCGGTCAGTGGATGGAGGAGGAATAGCTCCTGCCACTGGCATTTTGAGTGTTGGCAATTAGGGATGCCTCCCGGGATGGTTTTGGGCCTCTGGTGAGTCTCTCAGTGATTTTGTCTGTTTTCAAATTTCTCTTTGCTTTACATGTTTCTCTGTTGGCTTTTGATGTTATAAAAGCGGGGAATCCTCTTTAGGAGAAAATCAAAAACACACAGAAGAATAATGCGGGACACCAGTCCCCCCAGTGGGCTCTCGGCAGCTCTGACTTAGTGGCTTCCCAGTGGTGTTCAGTGGGCAGGTGGCAGACCTCCACGCCTGCGCCCACCCACAGTTACCTTGTGCTGGGCCTTACGGGAGTGGTTTGTGCCCACGGAGCGTTCTGTGACACCCATTCTCAAGTATTTCATTTGGTTCCTACCTTTTCATCATTTAAAAAGCCAGTGCAGCACAGACATTATTGACAAAACTTGATAGTAATATTCTCAATTTCCCCCCACCCCATTCTGAAAAACAGGCACCCCCCCCCAAAAAAAAAAAAAAACGTGTTAAGGACTCATCAAAGCTTGCGAAACAGCTGCATGGTACACCAGAATTTGTCCCCTACAAAAAGCCCAGTCTCTGGAAGGTCCATGCTCCTCCACGCAGACCCATCTTACCCAGAGCCAATTGTTTTTTGCCTGCTATCTAGGATTGTAGTAAGCGCAGATTCAGACAGAAAGCCTGCCAGGCCTGGCCCTGGCAAGGGGCAGGGAGCTGGAGGGCTGTGGGAAGCTTCAGTGGCCTTCAGTTTCGGTGACCAGCCTGGGAGGGGCAGAGAAGGCAAGACAGAGGATCCCTGTGAGGGAGGGAAGAAGGATTACTTACCCCACTGGGTCTCAAAGGGGTTAAGAAGAGAACTGAAGAAAGCTCTTGACTGGCTGACAGGAGGGTTTCAATGTCGAGACTCATCCATCTCTCCTCTTTGCATCCATCCGTGTCTGTGTGCTTGTTATAGGTTTTATAGCGGTAGCATTAGATGGGTGATGTGTTCTCACTTACCATTCCTACTATTGTAACTTGACATTAAAGAGACAGAACCCCACAAAGCTCTTCACGCCATGGGCTTGCAGATTGAAGCACTTTCAATGTTGGGCGCTGGCATTTGTGTTCTGGGCATCATCTTGACTCTGCCCAGATCGCTCTAATTTTATACACAAAACTTGTTTTTTTCATAAATGTTATAATTTTGTGTCTGTCTTTATAAACTATTATAAGTACTATTTTTGTTATAATTCAAAATAGATATTTAGTATAAAGTTTTTGCTGTTAAATATTTGTTATTTAGTAAAATATGAATTGTTTCCTCTATTGTAAACATGGTTCAAAATATTAATATGTTTTTATCACAGTTGTTTTAATATTGAAAAAAAGCACTTGTGTGTTTTGTTTTGATATGAACCTGGTGCCGTGTGAGTGTTTTTGCTGTCATGTGGTTTTACTCTGTATATAATATTCCATGTTGCATATTAAAAAAATGTTGTGCATTTTGTGATTTTGGAAATACTCAATGTGGCTCTTTTATAGGCTTCCATAATAAACCGTGAAGACTCACCCTCGTTTGGCTCTGTGGTCTGCTTTTTCAGCTCCCTGAAAGGGTCCTCCTGGCCACCCACAGTCCCTTCAACGATACCCAGTCCCACCTGCTTCTCAGGGAGGAAGGCCTTCCCTTCGGGGTTGGTCCTGAAAGCCCACCCCCACCCCGATTCCCTGTGTGAAGGCGCAGAGAGGTTTGTGGCTGTGTCCTGGGAGCAGTAGGTCCCCCGGGGAGGGGTGGCTGTACTTGGATGCTCACTGGCCCCAGAAGCCTGACATGGAGTGGAATGACTGGAAGCTCAGTCCTGGCCACGTGGCTGGGCCAGGTGTCTTGGCAACCAGAGTGCTGCAGAGTCCAGCGTGTTTACATGAGTGAGGACATGGATGTTCACAGCCATCAGAATTCAGTTCTCCTGACTTCCAGTCTCACACCCCACGAGGCACTTCTCGGGGCTATTTCATGGGTGTCGCAGGAACACCTTGATTCTGGGATCAAATCAGTTTGCGAAAGGGCTTAAACAGAGTCAGGCACAGATTCCTTCTCTCAGGGGCTGAGGGGCTGGACAGTGTAGAGCTCACAGGCTACAGGACTCCCCAAGCCCACTTGGTGACTGAAACCATGCCCTCTTTGCCCGTTCTCACACTGTGACTGTCATAGAGCCCAGAGATGACCCTGCAATAGGTACATCGTCCAGTGCCAGACAATGAATGTCCAGGGCAGTCCCTAAAACGGAGGGGCAGTGGGTGGGGAGGGAGGGAGGGCAGTGAGTAGGAAAGCCGTGGCCCCTGGAGCTACACCAGGCACCGGGGGGCCCAGCCCTGGCAAGTGCCAAGCCTCACAATGCTCAGGCCAGTCCCAGACCCTGTCTGTGCCCAGGCCCTTCCTCGGAGCCTGGGGAGTGAAAGTCCCCACTGAGCCGGCCTGAAAAAGGCCCATTTTGTGGCTGCAGTGTTTCTTTCTGATACAGTCAGGCAGACCCAACCTCAGCCCAGACGGGGCCCCTCACAACCTGGGTCACAGAGCCAGGCCACCCAGAGGGGCGTCACCAGCATCTCCTGGGCAGTGCCCTAACCCAAGCCCTAACCTCCATCCTGGGGAGGAGAGAGCAAGGTGATCCCTGTTTCCTTAAGCTGAAGCAGAGTCTCAGCATAGCAGGGATGTTTCAGAGCCATGCAGAAGCAGAGGGTGTCCTGTGCCAGAATGGGGGCCACCTGGCCCGAACAGCACAGGCCCCACCCAAGGGCTCTCTCAGAATCGAGGCCTCCAGGGTCAGCAAGAAGCAGCAACAGACACCCTCAGCTTCCACCAGGAAATGTGCCAATGGAAGGCAGTAGTTGTTCAGAGTGTAAATTCCATCTCTCCCGGTGGAATGTCCTGTGGGGCGGCAGAGGTGAAGGAAGCCTGGTCCTCGGGCTGCCCTCGGCCTGACCGCGCTGCCACGGGGTGGAAGCGCCCGGCTGGGCGGGTGGCTGGCCTGTCATCACCCAGTCTGTCCTGGCCTCTCCCCCGTGGGCCCAGCGGGCCGGTGACGTCTCCCGCACGGCCGCCTGCCCCTGGGATCTCCTGGCCTGGAAGGAGAACACAGGCCGCTGTGGACAGGCCGACACGGCCGCTGTTTGTCTAGGGGCTGGGGCGCCAGGTTGGAGGGAACTCACAGACCGCACATTCTGCCACCTCCCAGCACTTTTCCAAAACAGCCTGCCTTGGTTGGGCCTGGCTGCCTGGGGTGGCCGGGGGCTGGGCGCCAGGAACAGGGCAGGGGAAAGCAGGGCCTCAGGGCCAGCGAGTGAGGTGACCAGGTGAGGGCAGAGACAGTGCTCTGCCAGAGCCAGTCTGTGGGCTGGGCCTTGGACTGGGGCAGGGGGAGGACTGTGTGTGTCTGTGTTGGGGGCTAAATGAAAAACAAACCTGACTTGCCTGAGTCCTCAGCTGAGCCAGCCAGACTCTGTTCCTCACAGAGGCTCTGAAGCTCTGAGCACGGCGTGGAGGCGGTGATGGCGAAGCAGCAGGCTGGGACTCGGGTTCCGCTCCTTATCTCCTGTCCCACTTCCCTTTCACCAGATTGGTCTGCCTCACTGGCCTCATCCAGCCTCAGGGACTCTGGCCTTCCAGGAGATACTTATTCTAGTCCCTGCAACCTTGGCCTTCCCGAGATGAGCATGCCTCTCCTCCTAACCTGGTGCTCTCAGCCTCTGGCCCCTTCCATCAGATCCCCCATCCGGCACAGCAGTGAAGTGATGGGTGAGCCCACAAAGGCTTCCATGGGAGAGTGGCTCTAAGACACCAATTTTGGAAGCAGCTGGGTCTGCCCTGGGGGGCTGTCAGAGGCACAGTGGGGGTTCCTTGGCTGCCAGCAGCCATGTGGCCAGGTTGCTGGCCCACGTGAGGGCATCATGCTCCTGTGAGGGAATGTGGGTGGTCTGGGAGGCAGATGTGCCTGGGCAAGGCCCACCTGCTTGGCTATAGTCCTCTCCTTCCTGGCTTGTCTCCACCCAGAGAAGCCCTTTTTGCCTTGCCTCGTGTAGACTTGATTTTTTTTTTAGACTTGACATTTTGGTAAGTCCTTCCTTCCCACAGCTTTTTTCCTCTGGGACTCACCCTTACATTCCCTCTGAGAGAAATGTTTTGTAGAACACATTGTGAGCGGTGCCCTCAAAGGTATGCAGCAAGCAAGAATGCTCCACCCTGAGCCCATAGGGCAGTTTCCACATAGCAACTCCCTGCGAGGGCTCTGATTGGTCCAATTTGAGTCACACGCTCATCCAAGGAGGATGGCTACCTCTGATTGGTTACCTTGCCCTGGGAGCAGAGACATCGCATATGATTGGCAGCCCAAGGTGGAGGCGTGAGGGAATTGTCGGAGGGGACAGATGGAAGTAAAATTTACTCCAGAACACAGTCGAGGAGGGAGGGAAAGGAACAAGCAAGATGGAGGAAGATCCTGGCTGCCGAAGTGATGTGCCAGGACTGTAGAAGGAGGATGTGTGATGAATGATAGTTCAAGAGAAGAGAAGCGCTTAAGTGGCAGACTCGGCCACTTATGGTGAGAATGTTCGGCTGTGATGTCAACTCCTCCTCCGTCAGAATAAAATCTTCCATGTTTCCAAGGGCTTTGTGTGACAGTGCATGTTGGTATTTTATTTTTAAATAATTATAGATGCACAGAGAATTGCAGAGATTGTACAAGAGAGGTCCCAAATACCCTGCATCCAGTTTCTCCCAATGGCTTCTTACATAATTATAGTACAATATCAAAATCAGGAAATTGACACTGGCACAATGTTTATGTGTAGTTTGATGCCATTTTATCAACTGTAGATTCATATAGTCCTCAGTGAAATCAAGATACAGAATTATTTCACCGCCACAAAGATCTATATAATGTTTTAGAGTCACTCATGGTATACTGCCTCACCAGTCCCTACTCTCTCTAAGCCCTGGTCACCACTAATTTCCCATGTTTATAATTCTGTCATTTCAAGATGGTTAAATAAGTGGAATCATTCATGTGTGTGATCTTTTGAGATTGTATTTTTTCCCCCTGACAAATCGCAATGCCCTGAAGAACCATCCAAGTTACTGCATATATCATTAATTTATTTCTTTTTGTTGCTGAGTAGCATTCCATGGTATGGATGTATAACAGTTTGTTTAACCATTCACTTGTTGAAGGATATTTGGGTTGTTTCCCGTTTTTGGCTGTTACAAATGTTATGTTGAGGTTATTTCCTTCTATTCTTAGTTTATTGAGTGTTTTTACAATGAAAAGATGTAAAATTTTGTTAAATGCTTTTTTAGCATCAGTTAAGGTGATATTGTCATTTCCCCACAATCATTCCATTAATGTGATGTACTACATTGATTGAACTGTATACATCGAGCTATCCTTGCATTCAATGAATAAATCCCACTTGATCATATGGAATTTATTATGATATTGAATTTTGTTTCCTAGTATTTTGTTAGGATTTTTACTTCCATATTCATCAGGTATATTGATCTATAGTTTTCTTTTCTTGTAGTGTCTTTGTCTGACTGTGGTATCAGGGTAATGCTGGTCTCATAGTATGAGTTTAGAAATGTTTCCATCACTTCAATTTTGGGGAAAGGTTTGAAGAAGATTGTCACCCTGCTTATTTAACTTATATGCAGAGTACATCATGTGAAATGCCAGGCTGGATGAAGCACAATCTGGAATCAAGATTGCCAGGAGAAATATCAACCTCAGATATGCAGTTGACACCACCCTTATGGAAGAAAGCGAAGAAGAACTAAAGAGCCTTTTGATGAAAGTGAAAGAGGAGAGTGAAAAAGCTGGCTTAAAACTCAACATTAAAAAACTAAGATCATGGCATCCAGTCCCATCACTTCATGGCAAATAGATGGGGAAACAATGGAAACAGTGACAGACTATTTTCTTGGGCTCCAAAATCACTGTGGATGGTGACTGCAGCCATGAAATTAAAAGATGCTTGCTCCTTGGAAGAAAAGCTATGACCACCTAGACAGCATATTAAAAAGTAGAGACATTACTTTGCTACAAATTTCCCTCTAGTCAAAGTTATGGATTTTCCAGCAGTCATGTATGGATGTGAGAGTTGGACCATAATGAAAGCTGAGTATCTAAGAATTGATGCTTTTGAATGGTAGTGTTGGAGAAGACTCATGAGAGTCCCTTGGACTGCAAGGAGATCCAACCAGTCAATCCTAAAGGAAATTAGTCCTGAATATTCATTGGAGGGACTGATGCTGAAGCTGACTCCAATACTTTGGCTACCTGATGTGAAGAGCTGACTTATTGGAAAAGACCCTGATGCTGGGAAACACTGAAGGCAGGAGGGGAAGGGGATGACAGAGGATGAGATGGTTGGATGACATCACCAACTCGATGTACATGAGTTTGAGCAAGCTCCGGGAGTTGGTGATGGACAGGGAATCCTGGTGTGCTGCAGTCCATGGGGTCACAAAGAGTTGGACACCACTGAGCAAGTGAACTGAACTGAATTGAGGATTTTTTACCCATAGTATCATGTTATATTACCTGCAACCAGTGGCAGTTTTATGTCTTTCTTTCCAATCTGATTTCCTTTTATTTATTCTATTATCTGACTGCTGTGGCTAGGACATCCAATAATATATTGAATAAAAGTGGCCAGAGTGTGTATCTTTGTCTTGTTTCTGATCTTAGAGGAAATAGTTTCAGTTTTCACCATTGAGTACTGAGTTTTAGCTAGGGGTTTAAAACTCAATGAAACTATGTGCCATGTGATTTAGGGCAACCCCAGACAGACGGGTCATGGTGGAGAGTTCTGACAAAACATGGTCCTCTGGAGAAGGGAATGGCTAACCACTGCAGTATTCTTGCCTTGAGAGCCCCATGAACAGTATGAAAAGGCAAAAAGATATGACTCTGGAAGATGAACCCCCGAGGTTGGTAGGTGTCCAATATGCTACTGGGAAAGAGTAAAGAAATAGCTCCAGAAATACTGAAGAGGCAGAGCCGAAGTGGAACTGACACCAGCTGTGGATGTGTCTGGTGGTGAAAGTAAAATCTGATGCTGTAAAGAACAATACTGCATAGGAACCTGGAATGTTAGGTCCATGAATCAAGGTAAATTGGATGTGGTCAAACAGGAGATAGCAAGAGTGAACATCAACATCTTAGGAACTCAAATGGATGGGATGGGCAAATTCGGTTCATATGATCATTATATCTACTACTACTGTGGACAAGAATCCCTTAGAAGGGATGGAGTAGCCCTCATAGTCAACAGAAGAGTCCGAAATGCAGTACTTGTGTGCAATCTCAAAAACGGCAGAATGATCTTTGTTCATTTCCAAAGCAAACCATTCAACATCACAATAATCCAAGTCTATGCCTCAAGTACTAATGGCAAAGAAGTTGAACAGTACTGTGAAGACCTACAAGACTTTCTATAACTAACACCCCAAAAAGATGTCATTTTCATCATAGGGGAGTGGAATGCAAAAGTAGGAAGTCAAGAGATACCTGGAGTAACAGGCAAATTTGGCCTTAGAGTATAAAATGAAGCAGGGTAAAGGCTAACAAAGTTTTGCCAAGAGAACTCACTGGTCATAGCAAACAACTTCTTCCAACAACACAAGAAATGACTCTACGTGTAGATGTCACCAGATGGTCAATACCGAAATTAGATTGATTATATTCTTTGCAGCCAAAGATGGAGAAGCTCTATATAGTCAGCAAAAACAAGACCAGGAACTGACTGTGGCTCAGATCATGAGCTCCTTATTGCAAAATTCAGACTTAAGTTGAAGAAAGTAGGGAAAACCACTAGGCCATACAGTAATATCTAAATCAAATCCTTTATGACTATATAATGGAAGTGACAAATAGATTCAAGGAATTAGGTCTGATAGAGTGTCTGAAGAATTATGGACAGAGGTTCATTACATTGTACAGGACATGGTGAACAAAATCATGCCAAAGAAAAAGAAATACAACAAGGCAAAATGATTGTTTTACAAGTATCTGAGAAAAGAAGAGAAGCAAAAGGCAAAAGAACAAAAAAGCAAAAGGCAAAAATAGATCCAAATGAATGAAGAGTTCCAAAGAAAAACAAGGAGAGATAAGAAAGCCTTCTTAAGTGAACAACACACAGAAATAGAGGAAAACAATAGAATAGGAAGGACTAGAGATCTCTTCAAGAAAATTAGAGATACCAAGAAAGCATTTCATGCAAAGATGGGCACAATATAGGACAAAAATTGTATGGATCTAACAGAAGCAGAAGATATTAAGAAGAGGTGGCAAGAATACACAGAAGAGCTGTACAAAAAAAGGTCTTAATGATTCTGATAACCATGATGGTGTGATCAGTCACCTAGAGCCAGACATCCTGGAGAGTGAAGTCAAGTGGGCCTTAGGAAACATCACTACAATCAAAGCTAGTGGAAGTAATGGAATTCCAGCTGAGGTATTTCAAATCCTAAAAGATGATGCTGTTAAAGTGCTACACTTAATACACAAGCAAATTTGGAAAACTCAGCAGTGGTCACAGGACTGGAAAAGGTCAGTTTTCATTCCAATCCCAAAGAAGGGCAATGCAAAAATATGTTCAAACAACCACACAATTACACTAATTTTACATGCTATCAAGGTAATGCTAAAAATCCTTCAAGTTAGGCTTCAACAGTACATAAACTGAGAACTTCCAGATATACAAGCTGGATTTAGAAAGGGCAGAGGCACCAGAGATCAAATTGCCAACATCCAATGGATCATAGAAAAATTTAAGAGAAGTCTAGAAAAACATCTACTTCTGCTTCACTGACTATGCTAAAGCCTTTGACTGTGTGGATCACAACAAACTGTAAAATTCTTCAAGAGATGGGAATACCAGACCACCTTACCTGCTTCCTGAGAAACCTGTATGCTGGTCAAGAAACAACAGTTAGAACCAGACATGGAACAATGGACTGGTTCAAAATTGGGAAAGGAGTATATCAAAGCTGTATATTGTCACCCTGCTTATTTAACTTATATACAGGATACATCATGCAAAATGCCAGGATGAATGAAGCGCAAGCTAGAATCAAGATTTCTGGGAGAAATATCAATAACCTCAGAAATGCAGATGACATCACTGTAATGGCAGAAAACAAAGAGGAACTAAAGAGTCTGTTGATGAGGGTGAAAGAGGAGAGTGAAAAAGCTGGCTTAAAACTCAAGATTCAGAATATGAAGATCATGGGATCTGGTCCCATCACTTCATGGCAAATAGATGGGGAAACAATGGAAACAGTGACAGACTTTATTTTCTTGGGCTCCAAAATCGCTGCAGATGGTGAATGCAGCTATGAAATTAAAAGACACTTGCTCATTGGAAGAAAAGTTATGACAAACCTAGACAGTGTATTAAAAAGCAGAGCTATTACTTTGCCAGCAAAGGTCCATATAGTCAAAGCTATGGTTTTTCCAGTAGTATTGTAGGGATATGAAATTTGGACCATAAAGAAGGGTGAGTGGTGAAAAATTGATGCTTTCAAGTTGTGGTGTTGGAAAAGACTCTTGAGAGTCCCTTGGACCACATGGAGCTTTCCCAGTATCTCATGTGCTAAAGAACCTGCCTGCAATGTGGGAGACTGGAGTTCAATCCCTGGGTTGGGAAGATGCCCTGGAGAAGGGCCTGGCACTCCACTCCAGTATTCTTGACTGGAGATTTCTATGGACAGAGGAACCTGGTGGGCTACAGTCCAGAGGGTCCCAAGAGTAGGACACGACTGAATGACTAACATTTCAGGCTTCCCTGGTGGTCAGCTGATAAAGAATCCACCTGCAATGTGTGGGACCTGGGTTTGATCCCTGGGTTGGGAAGATTCCCTGGAGAAGGGAATGATTACCCACTCCAGTATTCTGGCCTAAAGAATTCCATGGACTGTATCACTGTATCATGGGGTTGCAAAGAGCTTGATGCAACAGAGTGGCTTTCACTTTCACTGGGCTGCAAGATCAAATCAGTCAGTCGAAAAGGAAACCAACACTGAATATTCATTGGAAGGACTGATGCTGAAGCTGAAGCTCTAATCCTTTGGTCCCTAATGCAAAGAGCCAACTCACTGAAAAAAACCCTGATGCTGAAAGATTGAAGGCAGGAGGAAAAGGGGACGAGAGAGGATGAGATGGTTGGGTGGTATCACAGACTCAACGGACATGAGTTTGAGCAAACTCTGGGAGATGGTGAAGGGCAGGGAAGCCTGGTGTGCTGCAGTCCATGGGGCTGCAAAGTCGGACATGACTGAGCGACTGAACAACAAAAATAGTTTATCTTTAATTTTTGCTGTTAGTTACCGTGTGTCTTGGTGTAGTCTTCTTTGGGTTGATCCTGTTTGGTAATCTCTATACTTCTTGGACATGGATGTCTATTTCCTTTCCCAGTTTAGGGATGTTTTCAACTATTATTTCCTCAAAATGTTCTCTGTTCTTTCTTTCTCTCTTATCCTTCTCTCCCTATAATATTAATGTTAGTAGGCTTGATGTTGTCCTAGAAGTCTTTTAAATTGTTCTCATTTCTTTTTATTATATTTTTTCCTGTTCTGTCAGAAATTTCCAATATTCTGTCTTCCAGCTTGCTGATTTGTTCCTCTGTATCATCTAACCTGCAATTGACTTCTTCTAGTGTATTCTTCACTTCCGTAATTGTATACTTCATCTTTGTTTGTTTCTTCTTTATATTTTGTAACTCTTTCTTAAAATTTGTAAATTCTCACTGCTCATTCAATCTCCTCTCGATATATCTTTAAGTATCTCAATATATGTTTAAATATAAGTTCTTTAAATATCTTTATGATCAGTACCTTGAACTCATTCTTTCACAGAGCTTATCTCCACTTAACTTAGTTTTCCTTCTCGTGTTTTTTTCTTTTTTATTAAAGTATAGTTAATTTATAATGTGTTAATTTCTGGTGTAAAGAAAACTGGTAAACTGATTCAGACATATATCTATATATATTCTTTTTAATATTTTTTCTATTATAGTTTATTAGAAGATATTGAATATATTTCCCTGTGCTATACAGTAGGATCACGTATTTTATATACAGCAGTTTGTGTCTGCTAATCCCAAACTCCTAGTTTATCCCTCTCCCCATCTTTCCCCTTTGGTAACCATAAGTTTATTTTCTATGTCTGTGAGTCTGTTTCTGTTTTGTGAATAAGTTCATTTATATCAAATCTTAGATTCACTATATAAGTCACATCATATGATATTTGTCTTTCTCTGTCTGACTGATTTCACTTCATATGGTAATCTCTGGGTCCATTCATGTTAGTGCAAATGGCATTATTCTATTTTTATGGCAAAGTCGTCTTCCACTGTATGTATGTATGTGCTATGCTCAGCTGCTCAGGCATGTCTGACTCTTTGCGACCCCCTGGACTGTAGCCCACCAGGCTCCTCTGTCCATGGGGATTCTCCAGGCAAGAATACTGGAGTGGGTTGCCATGCCCTCCTCCAGGGGATCTTCCCAACCCAGAGATTTAACCCCAGTCTCCCACATTGCGCCTGTATTCTTTACTATGTGAGCTTCCAGGGAAGCCCATGAATACTGGAGTGGGCAGCCTATCCCTACTCCAGAGGATCTTCCTAACCCAGGAATTGAACCAGGGTCTCCCGCATTGCAGGCGGATTCTTTATCAGCTGAGCTACCAGCAACTCCCTGTATGTATATGTGTATGTGTGTGTGTGTGTGTGTGTGTGTATATACACACACCATATTTTCTTTATCCATTCATTTGTCAGTGGTCATTAGTTTGCTTCTATGTCTTTGTTGTTGTAAATAGTGCTGGTGTTAACATTGGGGTGCATGTTTTCAAATTAGAATTTACTCCAGATGTGTGCCCAAGAGTGGGATTGCTGGATCATATGGTAACTATTTTTAGTTTTTAAAGAAAGCTTCATATTGTTCTTTATAGTGGGTACACCAATTTACATTCCCACCAAGAGTGTAGGAGAACCCCAGTTCTTCTGGGGTTTTATCTTGTTCCTTTGTTTGGAACATATTCCTCTGTTGCCGCATTTTGCCTCATTTGATGCTTTTATTTCTATGTATTGTTAGGTTGGTTATGTTTTGCAGCCTTGGAGTTGTGGCTTTTTATCGGGGACACCCTATGTGTCCCAACAGCACACTCCTATCTGGTCATCGGGGTGACCCTTACGTGGGCTTCTGTTGTGGGCCCTTCTGCTGCGGTGGGCTGACTGCCATGGGCAGCTGGTAGATGTGGCCGGCCCTGGCCGGGTTGGTGCCAGGCCCTGCCCCGAGTGGAGGCTGCTGGCTTCTGGTTCGTAGGGCTGTGTCACCAGGCAGCTGACTTCAGAGCCCCAGCAGGTTCTGGGGCTAGTGACAGTAAGCTGATGGGTTGAGCCTGGTTCTCCCCATGGCTGCAAGGTTGGGGATCCTGGATTTAGTCTTGGCTGGCTGGTGGGTTGGGCTGGTTCCTGACCCAGCTAGCTGTGGGATCCAGGGTGCCCCAAAGCTGGCCTTGCCCTGTTGGTGATTGGGGCTGGATCCTGAGGTGGTTGGCTGAGTGGTACAAGGTGTCTCAGAGCTTGCTAGTGGGTAGGGTTGGAGCCCAGTGTCCCCAGGGCTAGTTCTGGCTCACTGGTGGGCAGCGCCTGGTTCTTGAGTCTCTGGCTGCAGGACCATGGTTGACCTGGTGGCCAGTGCTGTGGCCCAGGTGTTCTCAGGGTTGGAGCTGGCCTGCTGATGGGTGGGCTGCGTCCTGATATGACCAACTGCAGAGCTTGCTTTGGTCCTGGGACTGGGGCCTGGGGGATTCCCCATGCTGGTGCCTGCTTACTGGTGGGTGAGGCTGGATCCTGCAGCTACTGCTGGCCCATTGGTGGATGAAACTGGGCCCCTGAACCTGTGGTTGCAGGTCCCTGGGGGTTCTGGGGGTGGTGCCTACCTACTGTTAGAGGGAGACTGATCCCAGGGTATCTGGCTGTAGGGCCTTAGAGGCCTAGGGACCTGTGCTGAGGCACTAGTGTTTGGAGCTGGGTTCTGGGCCCTGCAGTGGACAAGGCAAGCTCCCAGGGCTAGCCAGCGCACTTGTGGGAGGTGATCCTGGGGCAGCTGGGGGCTCAGAAGGTGCTAAGGCAGCCAGCCTGCTGATGGGTGGAGTTGTGTCTCTGCCTGGCTAATTGCTCGGCCTGGGGTGTCTCAGTACTGGTGCCAAAAGGCTGCTGGGCGAAGTCAGGTTCTGGTGTTAATAAGCCAGAGAAAGGATTCCAAAATGGTGCTTGCTAGCACCAGTGTCCATGTGGTAGAACGAGCTCCGCAAAATGGTTGTTGCCAGTATCTGTGTCCCCAGGGTGAGCTCCCATTGCCTCTTGCCTCTCTGAAAGGCTCTCTAAGATCAGCACGTGGGTCTGACCAAGGCACCTTTCAAATTACCCCTTCCAACCTGGGTCCTAGAGCTTGTAAGATTTTGTGTATGCTCCTTAAAAGAGGACTCTCTATTTCCCAACATACTCTGGCTTCTCTGAAAGTAAGCCCTGTGTGTGTGTGCATGCTAAGTCGCTTCAGTTGTGTCTGAGTCTGTGCAACCCTATGGACTATAACCCACCAGGATCCTCTGTCCAAGAGATTCTCCAGGCAAGATTACTGCAGTAGGTTGCTGTGCTCTCCTACAGGGGATCTTTCCAACCCAGGGATTGAACCCACATCTCTTATGCCTCCTGCATTGGCAGGTGGTTTCTTTACCACTAATGCCACCTGGGAAGCTGAAAATAAGCCCATTGACCTGCAATGTCAATTCTTCTGGGGGTTAGTAGAAGAGATGAGAAGGTGAAAGTCATTCAGTCGTATCTGACTCTTTGTGACCCCACGGACTCTACAGTCTGTGGAATTTTCCAGGCCAGAATCCTGGAGTGGATAGCCTTTCCCTCCTCCAGGGGATCGAACCCAGGTCTCCCTCATCGCAGGCGGATTCTTTACCAGCTGAGCCACAAGAGAAGCCCAAGAATACTGGAGTGGGTAACCTATTCCTTCTCCTGGATCTTCCCGACCCAGAAGTCGAACCAGGGTCTCCCTCATCGCTGGCAGATTCTTTACCAACTGAGCTATCAGGGAGAGATCCATATAAAAGAGACCTCAGAAGAGGTCGCTCATCTCAATTTATCTATAGCGTTTTTGACTGTATTTCTTTGTGGTTTGCATTTCTTGGTGGTTGCTCTGGGTATTTTAATATATATGTCACCTACAAGGTCTGCTGTTATCAACATTTCAGCACTTTGAGTGAAGCATAGAGACCTTAAATCTATGTAAGTCCTTTCACCTAGTTCACTTTTAAATATTATTAGCTTGAGTTTCAGATGGTGTTATACCTTTTGTTTCAGTAATAAAATATAGTTTAGTAAGCTTACAAGGAGAGAATAGTTTATTGTATATTCCCATATTAATTTTGTTTAATTGTTTTATTTTCCTTCCTGATGTTCCAAGATTCTTTCTTATATCCTTTCCTTTCCATTTGGAGAACTTCCTTTTCCCATTCTTGAAGGCTAGCCTTACCTTCTCTTTCAAATCATATGAGAAGGTGTATATCTCCTTCATTCCCGAAAGACAGTTTTGCCCAGTGTAGGATCCACAACTGACAGATGTCTTTGCGTTTGAAAAAGATTATGCCACCTTCTTCTGGTCTCAGTGATTTAAGGTGAGAAATTTGTTTTTCAAATTGGTGTTCCTTTACAGTTAATGTGCCATTATATTTGACAACTTCAAGAGCCTCCCCCTTTCTTTAGTTTTCATAAATTTAATTTTGTATCTTGGCGTGGATTTCTGTGGACTTATGCCTTTTGCCAAATTTAGGATTTCAGCCATTATTTCTCTGAGGACTTTTCAGCACTTCCCCTCTTCTTTTGCTTCTTGGATAGCAATTATATGAATATTGGGTCTTTTTTTGTCATCTTCACATAGGAGAAGCTCTGTTTATTTATTATTTTTTTAGTACTTTTCCTATATGTTGTTCAGACTGGATAAATTCTATTATTACATCTTCAGGCTCACTGATTCTTTTCTTTCTCAACTCCATTCTACTATTTAGCCTATACAGTGAGATTAAAAAAAATTATTATTATTTTTCAGTTCTATGATTTCTATTTGCTTCTTTTTTATAGTGTCTATTTGCTGAATTTAAAAAATTTTTTCATTTGTTTCAAGATAATTTATAATTGCTTGTTGAAGCAACTAATGCTTCAAAATTCTTGCCAGATAACATCTTATTTGGACGTCAGTTGATTGTCTTTCCCCATTCAAATTGTAATTTCCCTGACTCTTGGTATGCTGGGTGGTTTTTTATTCTATCTTGTATGTTTTGGCTTTCATGTTAGGAGACTCTGGGTTTTACACAAATTTTCAGTTTCAGTACTTAGTCGCTCTGTTTAGCACAAAGGTCTTGGCTTGCTTTTGTGAGCTGTAGCTTCACTGAAAATTTACATTTCAGAGTTGTTTTGGTCTACTGGGGTTATCTAGGTGGCTCAGAGGTAAAAGAATCTGCCTACCAAGCAGAAGACCTGGGTTCTAATCCTGGGTCAGGAAGATCCCCTGGAGAAGGAAATGTATTTCCCACTCCAGTATTCTTGCCTGGGAAATCCCACGGACAGAGGAGCCTAGCAAGTTTCAGTACAGGGGGTTGCAAAGAGTCTTTGTAGCTATATAAGACTTAAACTTGGGCAGAATTATTTCTTCTACATTCTTCTTCTTTTTCTACATTGTTTTAGCTATTCCAATTCTTTTGCCTTTCCATACAAAATGTAGAATAATTTTTTCTATATAACTACAAAAATTCTTGTAAGATTTTGATAGGTCTTACACTAAATTTGCGTATCAATGTGAGGATAAGTGCATCTTGGCAGTCCAAGGTCGAGATGGGGTGGAATAGGGGAAAGGGACAGTTGGAAACTAACATTATTCCAGAGGAAGAGGAAGGAGCTAGCAAGACAGTGAGTGGAAAAAAAAAAAAGACAGCAAGTGGGCTGGGAGTGGGAAATGACATTTTAAGGGTAGAGAAGCTTTAAGATGAAGCTGCTGCTGCTGCATGTGAAATTATTTGAGTTATTATGATGTAAAATCTTCCTCTTTCAAAATTAAGTCTACCACGTGCCAAGGGCTTTCTGTGATTCTGTGTGTGTGTGTTTAAAACATTAAAGCAGGATTGAGTTTCACATCAATGTCTCTGAATACAGAGGTGTTAGGTGGCACTAGTCATAAAGAACTTGCTTGCCAGTGCACGAGACATAAAAGACTCAGGTTTGATCCTTGGGTTGGGAAGATCTCCTGGAGGAGGGCACGGCAACCCACTCCAGTATTCTTGCCTGGAGAATTCCGTGGATGGAGGAGCCTGGCGGGTTATAATCCATAGGGTCACAAAGAGTCAAATGCTGAAGTGACTTAGCACGTATGCAAGATACGTAGGAACAGGAGTCCGGGTCCAAGGTTAGAGGATAGGCAGAATGTATGCCCCTGGGAACTCCAGGGCTTGTCACTTATAAATCCAGTGTGGATGGGAGATACCGAGGGTTTTTTTTTTTTAAACCTATTTCTCAAGAGCAGAGGAAGCTAGCTGACCTCTTTGGTTTGCTCCCATTCTTCTCTAAAAACAACCAGAATTGGAAATTCCCCACTAGTCTTCTACTAGTGTGAAAAGTAAATGGGGAAAAAGAGGGTGAAATTAAGTCAGATGTAACCAAATGATTACTATTAGGGACAGAGGGAGCCTTTTGGAGCTGGTAACAAGCCTGAAAAATCATCTTCAAGCCTGAACATCCTTGCCGTTTCTACCTTTCATGGAGGTTGGAAGATATATCAACCCCTTCCATGAGACCAGTCACCTGGCAATCCTCCCCAAGTTCAGGCCAACAGATGCCAAGCTTGCCCCATGTTCTTGTGACATAACCCGTACCCTTTTGCCTGCCATAAGCATCATAACTTATGAATAATTTCATCATTCACATCACAACTCATGAATAACTCACTACCTCAATGCCCCAGTTAGTGCAGGAGTTGGTTCTAAAAAGCATTACAAATTTCTAAATGCAAATATATACTCTTTAGCCAGTCAAGATGCTATCAGGGCTCATAGGCAGAGACAGTGCTGATTGAGAAAAGAGCAGGGCCAGACAACACTATCCATAACTCTCCTTCTGCGTACCTCTCCCCGCTCCCATCAACATTCAGGGCAGTCCCGAGCAGGTGGCCTGTGGGGGTGGGTGGGCAAAGTCCAGAAGCCTGGCCCCATCCACGGGCACCTGGGCACTCTGCTTCTAGGCAGGCGGTCCTGGGAAGATTGGCATAGTGGGGAGAGAGGCCTGAACTAATCTTTCCTGAGTGCAGAAAGGCCCAGAAGTGGAGATTAGCAATCAGAGAGCCCTGAAGCAGAGGTCACCAGCTTAACGGATTCTTCCTGGCGTCCGGGCACATTTGACACAGGACACACTCTCCTCTGCGTTGCTGAGCAGTGGCTGAGCAAATCAGGGCCACAGGAGGGGGTGCTCCTGCCACCCTTGGTGGCGTAGCTGTCTAGACACACACAGAAGGCCCAGCTCTCTGGTAGGGTCCCCCCAGTCCTCCTGGCTTCTGTGTAGGTGAGCACCAACCCCTGTTTGCCCAGGTCAAAAGTCCTGTCCCCTAGGAAATACTTTGGTCCTGGGCAAACGGGGACAGGTTTTTTTGTTTTTGTTTTTTAACCAGATTTCTGTGAGTGGCTGTGAAAGTCATTTCTAACCCACCTGAGGTGCAGCCCTGAACAGCCCGTCTGGGGCTCACTGTTTGGCTGAATATAGAGGATTCCTCAGTGATGAAGGATATTGAGTGTGATGGAAAATGCTGCCTTCTAAAGCAAGGGTCAGAGCATCCCCACCTGGGACATATTCCTGGGGAATCTACACCCAGTCTGCACCCAGGCTAACCCAACCTCCTGTGTCCTGGAAAGGCAGGCAGATCCGGCCCACCCGTCACGAGGACACCAGGGGCCGGCTTCCACAGCCTCACAGCTTTTCCTTGGGAAGCAGCTCCTGCTTTCCTCACCTCCCTGCCTCTCCACCTCCAGGCACTGCTCCTCTTGAACTTCTGTGCTGGGACGTGCTGAGGTCACCCAGGCAGGAGCACTGGCTAAAATCTGGCCGCTCAGAATGTCTCTCTGATGTCCTCACAAAGAATATGGCCAGGATCCCAAGAGACCTCACAGACTAGGGAGGGTGTGTATTCTCCCTCCGTTTGCCTGTGGGGAATTCACCGCCCAGGTCACTTCACAGTACAGAAATCGTCAGATACCCTGCAGGAGGCTTCTCCCCCGGCTCTCTGTGCAGTCTCCTTTGTCTCTAATCTGGGCAGATGCACAGCTATCTTTTCTGCATCAAGGACCTAGAGCTAAAAACCAAACCTAACGTAACCATTAGTACCCACGCCCTAGAGGTCTGAACCGCAGAGCCTCCCCCAGCCTCTCACTGTGCTGGGCGCTGGAGGAGGTGGAATGGTAGTTACACTGGTGTCTGATTTATTAATGCTCTCTTATCTTTACATTTATATATTTCTGTGTGCTATTTTCATTGGTCTGGCAGAGTTCACACACAGAAAACTTAGCATTCAAAAGAATGTGAGACTGTCCCGGGTAAGAGCTACAAAGGAGTGAGGAGCAGGGCCTGGGGCCACATCCTTCTGAGGACAGCCACCTTGCTTGGAGGCACATGGGCCAAGACGCTGTGGGGCGGCAGGAGCCTGGTGGGAGAGGGGCACTGCACATCCCGCAGGCCACCCCTTGCTCTGCCAGGAGAGCTGCTGCCATCTCCAGGCCCTGCTTAGAATGGAGAGCAGAGCCCCATGAACTTCCTTCTGTCTTGCCCGCCCCTGAGAGTGCGCTCCTGGATGGGCAAGCTGGAGCACAACAAGCACTTTGTTGTAGGCCCAGCGTGACCCCTAAGGCTGGCCTCAGATAGCCCTGAGCTCCGAGCCCAACCCAGACTGCACTCGTGGAACAGATTTCTAACCCAGAGGCAGTGGACGGCTGCAGACGCCCTCCGACCTGAGCACTGTATGTGCAGTGTTTGTGTGGGGTGCCTTCTTAGAGGAGAGAGGTCATAACCTCCAGAGCTTTTCAGAGGGCCCCAGATCAAGAGAGAGGTGAGGAATCAGTGCTCCACGCTTATGCTGGTAAGAGTAAAACAAGAAGAGACCATCTTTATTCAATTCCTTCTGTGTCCCAGGCCCCATTCTCTCTGTTTCCAGAGGAGGAAACTGAGGCTTAGAGTGCTGGGCGCTTTGTTCAGGTTCTCACTGTTGGAAAGTTGGAGTCTTCAGAGAGAGGCGGTTTCTCATGGCTTTCGCCTGGAGACGGGGGAGCAGGCTGGGCCCCTGTGCAGCTCGCAGGAGCCTCTCCTGGCTCAGCGCGGACGCCACTTTGGGATGGCTGCCCACGGGCCTGGGGCGCTACTGCAGAAGCTCCAGGTTGGTGCAAAGCCGTCAGGCATGGCTCCTCCCTTCCCTTCTGCATGGCGGCTGAAAAAGGGCTAAACACAGGGGCAAGTAGGCCCCTCTGAGGGCTCCGAGATAGCAGGGGAGGAACGGCTCCATGCAGACTCTTCTCTGACCTTCACGGGGCTCTGGGGCTGGCGGTGACCCTGGGGGCTCCTCGGAGTGGCAGGCTGGGCTCTGCGCCTGGGAGGCTGGGAAGAGCGCTGTGAACACAGAGGAGTCAGGGCATGTGTGGGCTGACACTGGGGAAGCACATGAGGTGTGTCCGGAGGGGCCGAACCCGTAGCGCTAATACCGGGTGGGAGAAGCCGGTGAGGCACGCATGCTTAAGAAAACGACCTGGGGGTCAGGGCTGGCCCCACGCTGGCAGTGAGCAGCACTTAGAGCTGGTGGTGGGGTGGGGCCCCTGGCAGGGTGTGGGCGAGTTGAGAGCCAGGAAGTGATCTTTCCTCAGCCCTCAGCATCAGCCCCACCCTCCCTGGAGTGTCCTGTCCGCTGAAGGGCAGGCTGATGTCTGGCCTGGAGTCGAGGGACCACCAGTCTGTTGCCGGTGTGTGGAGAGGGGGTGCCCTCCTCTGTCCCTGAGGCTTCCCTCAAACGCCCAGCCTCTCAGACTGAGGAGGGGTGCGAGGGGAAGGAGCCAGTGAGGGGGGCCACAGAGGGCCCCGGGGGCCGGGCCTGGAGGGTGACCTGTGTCAGGAGCCTGCGCTTGATGCCGCCCTTTCCCGGCACTTTCACTGCCTCTCGTCTGTCAGTCCCCTGTCTGTCAGTCAGCAGGCTGAGTCAGAGGTGCCCCGGGGCTGGGGGCCGCCTGCCAAAGGCCTGACTCACTGAGGATGGCTGACTGATCTCCCCACCTCCTCGCCTCCCTGTCGTGACACGCTGAGGGGTGCGGGCCGGGGGAGCACCCCTCCAGGCTCCTCCAGGCCGCAAGGAGCACTGGGCTTCCCGGACAGGACCACCCCCTGCCTCTGGGACCGCACATGGCCGGCAAGAGAGGCCCTCCCGCCGCGGGGGCTTCTCCCGCTCCAGAGCCCGACACAGATCATGCACGTGCTCAGAACCTGCGTGGTGACTGGATGTGTGATGCCCTCTTCACTGCTGGCTGAAAATGACACTCCACCCATTCAGGATCGTGTGGATCCCGGCTTCCTCAGTTCCAGACAGTGGGAAACCTGCATTTGTGTGCCAGGGTCCAAAAAGACATTTTCCTAACATTAGTCCCATCATTAGTTCTGATTTCACATTTTATTTAAATGAGAAATAACTCCCAAGCTAGCCAGCTAAGGAGACAAATCGAATGAAGGATTTGGGCAGGGAGTGAGCCTCTGAGTGTACGTGCTCAGGTGCAGCTTTTCAGAGCAGGCTGCATTCCCGAGGTGGGGACCTGGAGCTCCAGCCTGAGGCCCGGCAGCCATACTGGTGTACCACCCAGCCCCTGGGACTGGCGGGCGCCACGTCTGCTCTGAGCTGCAGGGAGGGCCAATCTAGGACCACGGTCCTCACCATGGGGAAGCCAGGGCTGCAAGGTCACAGGTTCTGTGTGGTGGGTAGGACTGAGGAGCCAGCGTGTTGCAGGGACAGCTGAGGAGTGAAGGTCCAGGTATGCGGCATCCTGTGTGTTAGAGCTGCATCAGTCAAGGCTCTTTCATTTACAAGCAGCAGGAAATAGGACCCACTGGCTCCAAGTGTAGCTCAGGCACACGAGTTCGGGGGTTCAAATAGAATCCCACATCTGAATATCTGCGTCTGGCTCCATTCTGAGCAAGTAGGGGGCAGGCTGGCCCTGCAGGTCCGGTCCATGCAGCCCTGATGGAAGAAGAGCTCTCTCGCTATTCATGCAACAATGCAAGGAAGGTTCTGGCTGGAGGCAGGGACTGAGTCTGTGGTTAGGGTCACATCATAGCCCCCTTGGGGTGGCGGAGGGTGCGGACTGTTGGCCCCACCCGGAGTGCCTGAGGAGAGATGACTGAGGGGGTGGCAGGAAGCCTGTCTCTCCTAGCCTCTCTGGATGCTGGTCCTGTGCACATGGCCATTTGCAGCTCTGACCCTTTCTAGCTGTGTGCCTGAGTGAGGTCTGACCTGCTGAGAGGCCAATGGCTCAGGGAGGTAATAGACCTAAGGGGACATACTGAGAGACTATAGCAGGACTGCTGTCTCCGTAACAAAGAGAATTTCAACCCAATCCTGGGCAGACAGCCTCCCCCAGGGAAACCTTTTCCCTTGTGTCCAGCAAACCTATGTACACTTGCTGGGTCTTCTGGGGGAGATGATTGTGGGGAACCTCCAGCCCCAGGGCCAGCGGGGGTGATGGAATTCTTGTCACTCACCTCACTGGGGCGCAGCAGGGCCAAATGCAGTGTTTGGGTGAGGACCATCCCCACTGGGGAATGCAGCTCTCTGCCTTATCCGTCTTCTTGCGGAGCTAACCCTCAGCACTGGGCCCTGAAGGAGGCCAGCTCCCCTGCTGGGTGACCAGGCCACAGCATGTTTCTCACCTCCCACTTCCCTCCCTTGGCCCAGGCACAAACCACCAGGTCCTGCATAATCATCTCCCAAACACCCTGCCAGTGCCTGATAGAGTAGGTCAGGTGGCTGGGAGCCTCAGTGTTCTGCCATGGGCTCTATCAGCCGCTGAATGGGGTCAAATCCAGCACCCGGCAGAGGCCTGGTATTAGAATATCCTGCAGCTTTTCTGCAGACTGAACACTTGGGGAGTGGCTGAGGGTGACACTGAACCCTGCAGCCATCAGGAGGGCCTCTCGCTCAAGGAGCGGACGCAGAGCCCCCTCCATGAAGCTTCACAAACCCCTCCACCCCATGGCTCTACAAGTTTCCGATCCCTGCTGGCCTGATGCTGCACTCGGCCCATGGTCTTCTAGACCGGACTCGTGACTCACCTCTCCTTGGTTCCGACCTTCTCAGACCTCTCTGAGCCCCCAGGACACTTGGCTCCAGGGGCTGACCCCTGCTCGGGACCCTCCCCGGTGGCTGGTCTCAGCGCCCGTCTGCATTTGTGCTGGGGACTCTGCCCTTGAGTCGGCCTCCGCTTGTAGTGCTCTTGGCCTGCTGTGTGTGGTACCGTCTTCTCCAGGAGAACACAGCCTCTTTAGTGACCCTGGTCACTGAAGTCACTTGGTCACTCATCAGTGACACTGGTACTCTGTAAATGCTTACCAAGTAGGGGCCATGAGGTTAAAATGGGCATGAGCTTCACTTGGTCCAAACTTCCCACTTGACAGATGAAGTGACTGAGGACCAGGCAAGAAAAGCAACTTGCCTGTAACAGTCTGTGAGACCTGACTCTCTTGGGTCTCAGGCCAGTGTCTGCCCACCTGCCCCTGCCGCCTGGGGAACTGACTCAGTGAATGAGTCCCCTCAGAACCAGTTGCATGAAGGATCAAATAAAAATTCTCAGACTTTACTGTACATGTCACAAAGGGCCATTTTGAGAAAGACTCAATAAGGAAACACTTGTGTATTATTCAGGATTCTTTTAGTTGCACGTGACAGAATCCCCACTCAAAATAGTTTATACACAAGGACTCTATTGCCTCCTGTTCGAGGCAGTCCAGGGAGGTACTGATCTAGAGGTGTCAGGGTGGTGCCAATCTGGATGGACGGAGGCGCTGCTTGAGCCTGAGGACCTGATCTTCTAATGCAGCTCCTCTGAGGGAAGGGGGTGGGGGTTCCTGGCAGGGGGATGGGCACTACTGTGTGACTTGAAGAGGGAGGCGTGAAAAGGGGAGCAAATGCCCAGTTCCTGAGTCTGGAAGGAGCCCTCAGTGTAAAGGCCTGAGTCATGAAGTTGTGAGCATCTTTTCGATTTGTAACATTGTGAAGCATTGATATTTCTTACATATGGAAGAGCATTAAAGAATAACAATAAAGCAAATACTGTGGAGCCACCACTGGAGATGGGAAAATGAACTGCCAGGTCTGTTACCAACCCAGTGCACCAACTGTACACCCCAACTGCACACAATTCCTTTCCAATCCCTCTCAATTTTGAGTTTATTACTCTGTTTCCCACTTTGGAATGTAGCCTTATGCAAGACAATATTTAGCGTTGCTGACCATTTTGTAAATGGAATCATTGTTCTACTTGTTTCTTTTGCTCCATGTTATGAATTTTGAGATTCCACAAAATTATGTTGATATGTGGAGTTGTGATTAATTTTTTTACTACTCTATAATATCTTATTATATATAAAAACATACCTCGATTTATCTATCCATTCTACAGTGGATTATCTCCATGTGTTTTTCTACCTTAAGCAGTGCTACTGTGAATATTCGTGTGGCCTGAGGAACAACTTCCAGAGTTTCTTAAGAAGTAGGTTGTGGGATACATGAGTGGGAGTGTTCAGCTTTACAAGATGATGCCAAGACTGTTTCCCAAAGTATGTTCTTCCTGTGTGGTTGTTCCTTCCTGATACTGTCCTCATGCTTCCATTGAGACCATAGTTTAACGCTATGGTCTGATGAGTTAATTTGATGGAGATTAATGAGGGAGGCATTTGGCCCTTGAATGCCTTGGAATGTGAACTTGTTGGGGCCTGTAGTAGCCCCTCAGAGATTCCACATAGGTTCCAGGGAGATCTACACCAAGCAAGAGAGAAGACCATTACAATGGCCCTGTGACTGGCCAAGATGATAAAAAGGATGGCTGGGGGGCTTGTTGGCTCTAATGTTTGAGAGCTGGGAGAGGTCGTCCTCGCTACCACTAACATTCCAGCATAGCCATACAGAAAGCCCTTCTGCACAGTGAGGAGACTCCTGGCCCCAGGCTCACTAAGCCATAGAAACTTCTGTATTCATCAGTAACAAATAGACCTCTTGACTGGAAAAGTAAAGCTGCAGAAGAGCTCAGCCTTTCTCTTCTCTTTCCTCTAGGATGAAAGAGTTGAACAGAGACCCACGTGCTTTCTAGCACAACTTATCTCAAGCCCCAATACTGGAAAAGTAACATTTATTGACATGACCAATCAGTTCAAAAGAAGGGGACTCTATCAGTAATCTATGGCTGCCTAACAAATTATCCCAAAACTTAGTGGTGTAAAACAATAATAAACACTTATGATCTCTGAAATTTCTGTGAGTTAGCAGTTTGGGAGACCCATGGAGGGGTGGTTCTGGCCTGGGGACTGTCATGAGGGTGGTCCTCCAACATGTTGATCAGCTGCTATCATCAGAAAACTTGATAGATTGGGAAGATCTTCTTCCAAGGTAGCTCATTCACACAGCTAGCAAGTTGGCACTGGCTGCTGTTGGCAGGACCCCTTATTTCTTTTCCGGGTAGACCTCTCCCCAGGGTTGCTTGAACAGCCTCATGACATGATGGTGGGCTTCCTCCAGAGGGAGAGATCCCAGAGGACCAGGAGGAGATCACATGCCTTTGTAACCTAGCCTTAAAAGTCATGCACAATAATGTCTGCATTGTGGTGAGACACCGTTGGTCTCACAGGTTGCCCTGGTTCACTGTGTGGGGGGAACACAGAAGGGCAGGAATAGCAGGAGGTGGGTCTCTTTGGGAGATGTTTTGAAGGCTGTTTAGAAAGAAGAGGGCTTCCCTGATAGCTCAGCTGGTAAAGAATCCACTTGCAATGCAGGAAACCTGGATTCAACCCCTGGGTCAGGAAGATCCCCTGGAGAAGGAAATGACAACCCACTCCAGTATTCTTGCCTACGAAATCCCATGGACAGAGGAGCCTAGTGAGTTACAGTCCATGGGGTTGCAAAGAGTCTTTATTATTGTAGCTATTCATAGCTCAGTTGGAAAAGAATCCGCCTGCAATGCAGGAGACCCCAGTTCATTTCCTGGGTCAGGAAGATCCACTGGAGAAGGAATAGGTTACCCACTCCAGTATTCTTGGGCTTCCCTTGTGGCTCAGCTTGTAAGGAATCCACCTGCAGTGTGGGAGACTTGGTTCCGTCCCTGGGTTGGGAAGATCCCCTAGAGAAGGGAAAGTCTACCCACTCTAGTATTCTGGCCTGGAGAATTCCATGGACTGTATAGTCCATGGGGTCACAAAGAGTCAGACACGACTGAGCGACTTTTACTTTCACTTAGAAAAAAGGAAACTGAACAAATATTCCCCTGTGGAGCAGAGCTACCGCAAGAAACAAGAGAAAACAAAATGGAATGAAATAAAATACTTTATCTTTCTTTATAGTTTTTACAAATTTCATTGTACCTGTGAGAAAAGAGTAATTACAATTACAAAAATTTATTTTATATGAAAAAATGCTATTATAAAATTATAAAAGTATGAGAAGTGGATAGCATAATAACAAATACTATTAGAAAGCTAGCTTGAAAATTTCTATTAAATACCAGAGGAGAAGGCTAAAGGGATGAAGGAAATACAGGTGATAGAGCATTTATATAATTGGGAGATGAAGGGAACAAAGAAGAAGGAGAAAAAAGAGATTCATTCATTCATCCATTTGTCATTCATTTAACGTCTATTTATTGAGTCTATCATGAGTCAACAACTAGTGGAGACTTTTTATGCTCATTTAAAATTTCTAGTCAAGACAGATAAAGACAAATACTATATAATCTCACTTATATGAGATTAAAAAAAAAACAAACAAGCCAAATTCATAAGAAATTGATCTGGTTACCAGAGGTGGGGCTGCTGAGTGAGGGGACTGGAAGGAGTTTCAAAGGTACAAATTAACTGTTATAAGAAAAATAATCTCTGGAGATGTAACATAGAACATGATGACTATAGTTAACACTGCTGTATGGTATATTTGAAAACTGAAAAGAGAGTAGATCTCAAATGTACTCATCACAAGGAAAAACATTTTCTCTTTCTCTCTTTTTCTGGCAATAATGTGAAATGATGGCTGTTCACTAAACTTACTGTGGTAATTATCATACAATATACGCTAATCATGTCATTATAATGTACATTTTAAACTTATTGAGTGCTGTATTAATGTAGTGTTAGTGGCTCGGTCATGTCCTACTCTTTTTGCGACCCCATGGACTGTAGCCTGCCAGGCTCCTCTGTCCATGGGATTTACCAGGCAAGACTACTGAAGTGGGTTGCCTTCTTCTTCTCCAGGGGATCTTCCCAACCCAATGATCAAACCTGGGTCTCTTGCATTGCGGGCAGATTTTTTACCAACTGAACCACCAGGGAAGACAATATATGTAAATCAGGTCATTATAATATATATTTTAAACTTACAGAGTGCTGTATGTTAATTATATCTCAATAAAGTTGAACAGAAAAAACATTTTTTTTTTAAGTTCTAAATACGTTCTGTAATTTACTATTTCTATAATCAAGAACTAATAGAAAACTTCTCTGATGTGGAGGGTGTAAGCCATCAGATTTAATGGCTGAAATTAACGTAAAGGGACCCATGTGTATTTGTATCTTTATAAAATCTCAAGTTTCAAAGATAAAGGAAAAATACTTTCATGTTTTTAGGAAAAACAGTTTACCCACATAGAAAAGAATGGACTTGTCCCAGACTTTATTAGGTAACTCTCAGTTCTAGAAGACAATGAATTTTTAGAAGCAACAAATGTGAAGAATTCTTCAAGTAGCTATGATGTCATTCATACATGGGTCAAGAGAAAGACATTCTTAGACATGTAAGGACTCACATCATCTGCCTGAAAAATAATGCCCTCAAAAGTCCACCAATCAACCGAGAAATGAGTCAAAATAAAGAAACCAGGAATGGAAGAGGTGGTACAAAAGAAACAACCGTGAGTAATTAAGCCGGTAAAGAATAGTTAATGTCTAAATCATTGTTTGAAACATGGTTATGAAACCAAATGCAAACGTCAGAAATAATCTTTAAGGGAATTATTCTGACAAAAATTAAAGATGAGGGAAAAGTAAAGAAGGAAGTGCCCTCAATTTCTCATCCAATTTGAATGCAGTTGTAGATATAAATTCTTGAAATTGGTTGAATTTTTTTGCTTTAAATATTTTGTCTTATTCTACAAGAATACAAAGAAGAACTGTACAAAAAAGATCTTCATGACCCAGATAAATACGATGGTGTGATCGCTCACCTAGAGCCAGGCATCCTGGAGTGTGAAGTCAAGTGGGCCTTAGGAAGCATCACTATGAACAAAGCTAGTGGAGGTGATGGAATTCCAGTTGAGCTCTTTCAAATCCTAAAAGATAATGCTGTGAAAGTGCTGCACTCAATATGTCAGCAAATTTGGAAAACTCAGCAGTGGCCACAGGACTGGAAAAGGTCAGTTTTCATTACAAACAAAGGCAATGCCAAAGAATGCTCAAACTACTGCACAATTGCACTCATCTCGCACGCTGCTAAAGTAATGCTCAAAATTCTCCAAGCCAGGCTTCAACAACATGTGAACCATGAACTTCCAGATGTTCAAGCTGGTTTTAGAAAAGGCAGAGGAACCAGAGATCAAATTGCCAACATCCGCTGGACCATCGAAAAAGCAAGAGAGTTCCAGAAAAACACCTATTTCTGTTTTATTGACTATGCCAAAGACTTTGACTGTGTGAACCACAACAAACTGTGGAAAATTCTGAAAGAGATGGGAATGCCAGACCACCTGACCTGCCTCTTGAGAAACCTGTATGCAGGACAGGAAGCAATAGTTAGAACTGGACATGGAACAACAGACTGGTTCCAAACAGAAAAAGGAGTGCGTCAAGGCTGTATATTGTCACCCTGCTTATTTCACTTAAATGCAGAGTACATCATGAGAAACGCTGGGCTGGATGAAGCACAAGCTGGAATCAAGATTGCTGGGAGAAATATCAATAACCTCAGATATGCAGATGACACCACTCTTATGGCAGAAAGTGAAGAGGAACTAAAGAGCCTCTTGATGAAAGTGAAAGAGGAGAGTGAAAAGGTTGGCTTAAAGCTCAACATTCAGAAAACTAAGATCAGGGCATCTGGTCCCATCACCTCATGGGAAATAGATGGGGAAACAGTGGCTGACTTTATTTTTCTGGGCTCCAAAATCACTGCAGATGGTGATTGCAGCCATGAAAGTAAAAGATGGTTACTCCTTGGGAGAAAAGTTATGATCTACCTAGAGAGCATATTAAAAAGCAGAGAAAAAAAGAGAGAGACATTACTTTGTTAACAAAGGTCCGTCTAGTCAAGGCTATGGTTTTTCCAGTAGTCATGTGTGGATGTGAGAGCTGAGTGCTGAAGAATTGATGCTTTTGAACTGTGGTGTTGGAGAAGACTCTTGAGAATCCCTTGGACTGCAAAGAGATCCAGCCAGTCCATCCTAGAGGAGATCAGTCCTGGGTGTTCATTGGAAGGACTGATGTTGAAGCTGAAACTTCAATACTTTGGCCACCTGATGCAAAAAGCTGACTCATTTGAAAAGATCCTGATGCTGGGAAGGATTGAGGGCAGGAGGAGAAGCAGAAGACAGAGGATGAGATGGTTGGATGGCATCACCGACTCGATCGACATAAGTTTGGGTAGACTCCGGGAGCTGGTGATATACAGGGAGGCCCCACATGCTGCGGTTCATGGGGTCGCAAACAGTTGGACACGACTGAGCGACTGAACTGAACTGAACTGATAAGTATAAAACTTTCAAATTATTACAGAAAAGCAAGCCAGGAAAAATTGATCAGCTAACCAAAATTCAGAAAAAAGAAAATGGCAAAGAAAAAAAAAGTGCAAAATCATGTTACAAAAATATTACCAAACATAAAAGTTTTGTTCAAATATGAGAGTATGAATTCTACTATTAATAGTTGAAAACTTTTAGATTGTATTGAAAATTAAGGTATTTTGTTCATCAGAAAAATAGGATGTTATGAAAACATGAAAAATAAATGAATATAAAAGTATTATACTCAGGAAATGCAAACAAAAACAGCAGAAGTAGTGATAGTGAAAGTATATGAGGTAAAATCAAGAGAAAATGCCAGTAAGAGAGTGTTAATAGTAATCAAAGTAGACTTCCCCTGTGGTTCAGTGGTAAAGAATTTGCCTGCCAATGCAGGAGATATGGGTTTGATCCCTGATCCTGGAAGATTTCACATGCCATGAAGCAATAAAGCTCCTGCTCCACAACTATTGAACCAATGCTCTAGAGGCTAGGAGCTGCAGCTGAAGCCTGGGCACCTAGAGCCTGTCCTTTACAACAATAGCAGCCACCTCAATGAGAGGCCCAACCCTGCAACGAGGGAGTAGCCCCCACTTGCCATAACCAGAGAAAGCACGTGCAGCAACGAAGACCCATCACAGCCAAAAGTGAATAAATAAATATTACAAGAAATAATGGTGATCAAAGTGTCAATACATTAAAGATGCATGGTAAACTTTTATGAGCCAAATAACATCTCATTAAAAACACAAAGACAAAAGCTATTACAAACAAAAGAAGAAATTCACAAACCCATCATATTAGGGGGGATTTAAAACATATGGTCTTGGTATTTGACAGAGTGAGGAAACTTTTAGAGCTATAGAGAAATTGAATACCGTGAATATGACAGTAAAGGGGGTAAGTGAAGGCTCCTGAGATTTCATTTGAATAAGGAAGAATCACCTTTTAAGGTTGCGCTGCTCCCTTTAGCGTTTGTTGGGTGAGAAAGGAACACCAATACTTCACCCTCAGCCTAGCCCAAGACTTTGTTCTGGGATTAAGTCATACTTTCACCTTAGAGCCTTTACTCCAGTTTTCCCTTAGTTTGGAAAAACCTGGCCTCTGCCTGACCCGTATTTACCTGACTCATCCTCACTGCATTTTCTTGAAAGTTCAAAAGCCACCTCCTCAAAGAGGCCTTCTACTTCTCTTCATGATAGGATTCTCCCTGTGGCTCTAGGCTATCACTATCTCTTATCGTGCTTTCTTTGTTTATTTTCTGCACATATCACAGATAACTATTTGACATTATATTATTATATAAACATTTGGTTGGTTCACTTTTATATCCACAGTACTAGAATTCTGTTTAGCATACAATAGCACTGGCTCAATAATATAATTTGTAAATGAATGAAGTTACAAGTGTAAAAAAGTTTACACTTCTTCAAGTTCTTTGTGTTGCTGTAAATCAATGGTTCTTGACTAAAGGTGATTCTGCACCCTCCCCGCTTCTCAGAACATTTGGTAACTTCTAGGGAAATTTTTGGTTGTCATAAGTTGGTAAGGGTATTGCTGCCTGCCAGCAACTAGTAGGTAAAAACTGGGGATGCTACGCTCCCCACCACAAAGGAAACTCAGCTTGTTCTTTAATCGCTAAGTCAGCTATAGAGCCATTATTGCCTTTCTTTGGGAAGATACCTTCTTAGGATTTAACAAATTATGAATATGTAATAAGATTAAGAAAGGAATGGCAAACCACTTCCCTTCTCTTGCCTTGAGATTCCCACAAAGAGAATGAAAAGTCAAAAAGATATGACACTGAAAGATGAACTCCCCAGGTCGGTAGATGCTCAATATGCTCCTGGAAAAAAGTGGAGAAATAACTCCAGAAAGAATGAAGAGACAGAGCCAAAGCAAAAAACAATGCCCAGTTGTGGCTGTGACGAGATGGAAGTAAAGTCCGATGCTGTAAGGAACAATATTGCACAGGAACCTGGCATGTTAGGTCTATCAATCAAGGTAAATTGAATGTGGTCAAACAGCAGATAGCAAGAGTAAACCTAGGCATTTTAGGGATCAGTGAACTAAAATGGACCAGAATGGGAGAATTTAATTCAGATGACTATTATGACTACAACTGTAGGCAAGAATCCTTTAGAAGAAATGGAGTAAATTCCATATATATGTGTTACTATGCTGTAATGTTCTTTATCTTTCTGGCTTACTTCACTCTGTATAATAGGCTATAGTTTCATCCATCTCATTAGAACTGATTCAAATGAATTCTTTTTAATGGCTGAGTAATATTCCATGGTGTATATGTACCACAGCTTCCTTATCCATTCATCTGCTGATGGGCATCTAGGTTGCTTCCATGTCCACAACAGACTTTTGGACTCTGTGGGAGAAGGCGAGGGTGGGATGTTTCGAGAGAACAGCATCGAAACATGATATTATCTATAGTGAAACAGATCACTAGCCCAGGTTGGATGCATGAGACAAGTGCTCGGGGCTGGTGCACTGGGAAGACTCAGAAGGATTGGGTAGAGAGGGAGGTGGGAGGGGGGATCGGGATGGGGAATACATGTAAATCCATGGCTGATTCATGCCAATGTATGACAAAACCCACTACAATATTGTAAAGTAATTAGCCTCCAACTAATAAAAATAAATGAAAAAAAAAAGAAAAAGAAGAAGAAGAAATGGAGTAGACCTCATAGTCAACAAGAGTCTGAAATGCAGTACTTAGATGCAATCCCAAAAATGACAGAATGATCTTTGTTCATTTCCAAGGTAAAGCATTCAACATCACAGTAATCCAAGTCTATGCCCCAACCACTAATGTTGAAGAAGCTGAAGTTGAATGGTTCTGTGATGACCTACAAGACCTTCTAGGACTAACACCCAAAAAAGATGTCGTTTTCATCATAGGGGACTGGAATGCAAAAGTAGGAAGTCAAGAGATACCTGGAGTAACAGGCAAGTTTGGCCTTGGAGTACAAAATGAAGCAGGGTAAAGGCTAACAGAATTTTGCCAAGAGAATGCACTGGTCATAGCAAACACCCTCTTCCAATAACACAAGAGAAGACTCTACACATGGACATCACCAGATGGTCAATACCAAAATTAGATTGATTATATGGTTTGCAGCCAAAGATGGAGAAGCTCTATACAGTAAGAAAAAACAAGACCAGGAGCTGACTGTGGCTCAGATCATGAGCTCCTTATTGCCAAATTCAGACTTAAATTGAAGAAAGAAGGGAAAACCACTAGACCATTCAGATATGACCTAAATCAAATCCCTTACAATTATACAGAGGAAGTGACAAATAGATTTAAGGGATTAGATCTGAGAAACATAGTGCCTGAACTATGGACAGAAGTTCATGACATTGTACAGGAGGCCATGATGAAGACCATCCCCAAGAAAAAGAAATACAAAAAGGCAAAATGGTTGTCTGAGGAGGCATTACAAATAACTGAGAAAAGAAGAGAAGCTAAAGGCAAAGGAGAAAAGGAAAGATATACTCATCTGAATGCAGAGTTCTGAAGAATATCAAGGAGAGATAAGAAAGCCTGCCTCAGTGATCAGGGCAAAGAAATAGAGGAAAACCACAGAATGGGAAAGACTAGAGATCTCTTCAAGAAAATTACAGATACCAAGGGAACATTTCATGCAAAGATGGGAACAACAAAGGAGAGAAAATTTACAGACCTAACAGAAGCAGAAGATATTAAGAAGAGGTGGCAAGAATACACAGAAGAACTATACAAAAAAGATCTTAATGACCCAGATAACCACGATGGTGTGATCACTCACCTAGAGCCAGATATCCTGGAATGTGAAGTCAAGTGGGCCTTAGGAAACATCACTACTATCAAAGCTAGTGTAGCTGATGGAGCTATTTCAAATTCTAAAAGGTGATGCTGTGAAAGTGCTGCACTCAATATGTCAGCAAATTTGGAAAACTCAGCAGTGGCCACAGGACTGGAAAAGGTCAGTTTTCATTCCAGTCCTAAAGAAAGTCAATGCCAAAGAATGTTCAAACTACTACACAATTGCACTCATCTCACACGCTAGCAAAGCAGTGCTCAAAATCCTCCAAGCGAGGCTTCAACAGTATGTGAACTGAGAACTTCCAGACGTTCAAGCTGGATTTGGAAAAGACAGAGGAACCAGAGATCAAACTGCCAACATCTGTTAGATCATCGAAAAAACAAGAGAGTTCCAAAAAAAATCTACTTTTGCTTTATTGATGAAGCCAAAGCCTTTGACTGTGTGGATCACAGCAAACTGTGGAAAATTCTTAAAGAGATGGGAATACCAGACCACCTTACCTGCCTCCTGAGAAATCTGTATGCAGGTCAAGAAGCAACAGTTAGAATCAGACTTGAAACAATGGACTGGTTCCAAATTAGAAAAGGAGTACATCAAGATTGTATATTGTCACCCTGTTTATTTAACTTATAAGCAGAGTACATCATGAAAAATGCTGGACTGAATGAAGCACAAGCTGGAATCAAGATTGTTGGGAGAAATATCAATAACCTCAGATATGCAGATGACATTACCCTTACACCAGAAAGTGAAGAGGAACTAAAGAGCCTCTTGATGAAAGAGAAAGAGGAGAGTGAAAATGTTGGCTTAAAGCTCAACATTCAGAAAACTAAGATCATGGCATCTGGTCCCATCACTTCATGGCAAATAGATGGGGAAACAATGGAAACAGTGACAGACTTTAGTTTTTGGGGCTCTAAAATCACTGCAGATGGTGATTGAAGCCATAAAATTAAAAGATGCTTGCTCCTTGGAAGAAAAATTATGACAAACCTAGATAGCATTTTAAAAAGTAGAGACATTACTTTGCCAACAAAAGTTTGTCTAGTCAAAGCTATTGTTTTTCCAGTAATCATGTATGGATGTGAGAGTTGGACCATAAAGAAAGCTGAGTGCTGAAGAATTGATGCTCTTGAATGGTGGTGTTGGAGAAGACTCTTGAGAGTCCCTTGGACTGCAAGGAGATCAAACCAGTCGATCCTAAAGGAAACCAGTCCTAAATATTCATTGGAAGGACTGATGCTGAAGTTGAAGCTCCAATACTATGGCCACCTGATGCAAAGAGCTGACTCATTGGAAAAGACCCTGATGCTGGGAAAGATTGAGGGCAGGAAGAGAAGGGGACAACAGGGGATGAGATGGTTGGACAGCATCACTGACTCGATGGACATGAGTTTGAGCAGGCTCTAGGAGTTGGTGATGGACAGGGAGGCCTGGCGTGCTGCAGTCCATGGGGTCGCAAAGAGTCCACGTGACTGAGTGAGTGAACTGAACAGCTGCTGCTCCTGCTGCTGCTAAGTCGCGTCAGTCGTGTCCGACTCTGTGCAACCCCATAGACAGCAGCCCACCAGGCTCCTCTGTCCCTGGGATTCTCCAGGCAAAAATACTGGAGTGGGTTGCCATTTTCTTCTCCAGAATTGAACTGAATAAAAATCAGTTTTAAGTGGCTGCAAGAGATTAGGAGGTAGAGAGGGAAGAATAGGCTGAGTGCACAGGATTTTTAGGGAGCAAAACTACTTTTATGATAGTTGTGAGTGTTAGTCATTATACTTCTGTCAAAACTGTACACGAGTGAACCCTAGTGTAGATTATGGACTTTGGGTGATTATAATGCGTCAGCATAGCTTCACCGTGTGTGTGGGATGTTGATAATGGCGGAAGCTGTGCATGTGTGGGGGCAGGAGGTGCATGAGAGAATACTGTGCTTTCTACCCAATTTTGCTGTGAATGTAAAACTGCTCTAAAAATATAAAGCCTATTAAAAAAAAAAAAGCAGAGTTTTACCAAAACACATTGATATTCTAGCTCCTTGATGCTCAAATTGTGGTCTTCAGATCAGATATGTTACATCACGTGGGAGTGAGCTTGTTAGAAATGCAGACTCTGGACCCCAGGCTTACTATTTAATGGTGTTCTGGGCCCATCACAAGCACATGAGTTTGAGAAGCATTGGGCCAGGACCCTGTTCTCATTCTTGGCTGTTCATTGGAACCACCTGGAAAGTTTTAAAAAAGTCTCAATGGCCAGGCCACATCCCAAGCCAATTAAATGAAAGTCTGGAGGCTGGGGTTTAGGTGTTACTACTTCTACAAACACTTCGGGTGATTTCAGCGTGCGCCCAAGTAGTGTAGCATAGAAGGGGTCATATGTAGAAGTGACTAAAGACAGTTAAAAAAACTGGTTTTGTGACTTGGGCCCTTTACAAAAACCACTGGTGAGGGCCAGGTGGTGAGGGTCAGAGGGGATTTGAGAGGGAGGGTCTCCTTGGAGAATGGGGGCGTGCGTGAGCCTCCATCTCCCCTCACCTCTGGGCCTGGGAAGCTTGATCTGTGCGGCCTGGGTGCAGGGATGCAGTGGACTGGGGTCTGACTTCTGCCTGAGAAGAAGCAGAGGGAGGCTGGCTACAAGGGGACTGAGCTTGCTTCCACTAGGGCTGATCTAGGGGCGCCATTTCTCATGAAATCAGAGTGAGCCTCAGTGTGAGAACTCACCAACTGGCTTAAGGGAAAATTTCTCCCACGGCCTCTTCCCACTTTCATTGTGACTGGAAAGGCTGTGGGAGAAAATGCATCTCCTCTTCAAAGCAAGTGCAGTAGGGGATTCCCATGGAGGTGCAGGCTCAGAGAGTCACCTTTAAATCACAGTGTAAAGCATTCTTGCAACAGTACCTGTCAGGTGGGTACTCTGCTCTCGCTCGTATCCTTACTCCTTCTTCCTCTCTGTCCTCTCAAGACCCCCAGTCCTGGAAGGGCAGATGCCACAGGTACTGGCCAAGGAAGTAGATGAGCACCAGATAATGAAAGAGAGATCAAGTCATATGCCTAAGGCCCATCCCCAGTTGCCTCCTATGCACAGCACCCCCTCCCTGCATGGTAGTGAAAATAAAAATCAGGTTTGAGGATTTTATTCTCAATCAGGGGCCTGGACACTTCCAACTGAGTCAGTATTTGGAACTTCAAGTGATTTTTATTATTTGAAAGTGGGATACAGAAAAAAAAAAATAACGCTCCAATGTTTAACCCAAGGCTTTGGGATTAAATAACATCACTGAATAGAGCGTGAAGGGCTGATGATGGGAGATGGGAGTAATGGAAACTACTGAATCCACTGTGTAATTCCAGCCCAGTGGGCGGGCTACAGAAGGGCTCAGTCTGGAAAGGAAGGGGGAGATTTCACCAAAGAGGGCTACATCCGTCCATGTAATCGAGTGTAACAGGGCACAGAAGGAGGGGTCTTGGGGTGAGGGTCCGAGAGAGAGAGCTGGGAGTAGGGACTCAGGCACAAGCCAAGGGCACAGGCTGGTTCCTGAGAGGTGTGGACCGGGGGCCCTGCGCGCTGGGCGTGTCCCAGTGCGCCGCTCTGAGAGTCACACCGGCCACACACACGCACGTTTGGATGTCTGCAACCGTGTCCCTGCACTTTGGCTTTTTCTAAGCAAGGCAAAGCAGTTAAACCAAGGATAATAAGGTTCTCTTTTCTCTGAGTTCCCTGGAACTTTGGACTTCTCTAGTGGCTCAGACTGTAAAGCGTTTGCCTATAATGCGGGAGACCCGGGTTTGGTCCCTGGGTCAGGAAGATCCTCTGGAGAAGAAAACAGCAACCCACTCCAGTACTCTTGCCTGGAAAATCCCACGGATGGAGGAGCATGGTAGGCTACAGTCCATGGGGTCGCAAAGAGTCGGACACGACTGAGCGACTTCACTTTCACTCACTTTCTTTGAGTTCATGTCAAGATTAAATGACCCCTCTCTTTCCTGAATCCCCCACTACCTACTGTCACACTTGGGGGAGAGAGGCCAGTGAAGAGTAGACCTGTTCTCAGCAAGTCTGGCTGGTTCCCTGGAAGTTGGGATGGTTTTGGACAGCTTGGGATGGTTTTCCCAGCTCCTCCTGTGCCTTTGCCATCCACAGACTCCCACCCTTGGTCTCTTTCTAGTGTTAAAAAAGCTGGTTTGAGTGTCCTGGGGGGGATTGAAAGTCAAGTTTTCTCCGTCCTTCAAGCTTGCTCAGGAGTCATCTGAGCAGGAGATACACTCTCTTCAAACTGTTGAGAACATTTTCAAAAATTATTTTTATTCCAGGTCACAAACACATTATCAATAACCTCTAAAATGTACAAACTGTATAGGCTACATACTCTGACTAGAATTTAAGAAAATCAGAAATTAAAAATTGTATGATAAACAATCAACAAAATTATTGAACCACTTGAGAAATTAAATATCACTTTTCTAAGTCACTCTTGGGTCTAGGCGGGAATACAGACAGACAACCCTAACATGAAGTATAGAACCAGTGATCATGATGACAACACAGAGAAATAAATGAGCCAAACATTTATTTCCAGATGCCAAAAAGATATGAAAGCAAACTACCACCACCACAACCCAAAGAAACAAGACGGTGAAGCTAATAACAAAAGCCCCAGAAATTAATGAATTAGAAAATGGGAAACATAAATTGATAAACGCATTCAGAATCTTGCTCTTTAAAAAGACCAATGAGTTAGAGAAACCATTGGCAAGGCTAATCAAGAAAAGGAAAACGTGATTGGGCAGAAATGAGAGATGGTATGCCATTAAAGAAAAATGTAGAGGAGTAGGTTTTACAACTTTACATTAATAAGCTTGAAAATCTCAATGAAGAGGATAGTTTTCTGGGAAAATAAAAATTATCAAATTTGACTGAACAAGTGGTAGAAAAGATGCATAGGTGAATAATCCTAGAAGAAGCTGAGAAAGTTGTCCAAAAATGTATCACCCAGATCATTTCACCAGAGGTGAATCAACAAACTGATCATCTCCATGCTGTTTAAATAGGGTTAGCATGTGGGAAAACCGGGCAGCTGCCCAAGTCATTTTAGTAAGCCAGCGTTGCACACTGCTCCCCTATCCTCCAACAAAAGCCAACCTATCAGATGGAGAAAAGAATTGCAGCCGAGTTCCATAGTATAGACATAAAATAATAGAAAATTGAATGCAACCAAATGTGTAAAATAACAATACACTATTGTACAAGCAGGACTAATATCAGCAAAAGAAATGTTATTGTATCACTGATCCTGTTTGTGATGCCAAGTCACTAAACTCAGGGTAGGCAAGGCGCGAGCGGGAAGCTGGAAGAAAATTCAAGGAACCATAGGAACTGCAGACACATTTATTCTCTCCTGGCTGGCACAGCAGCTGTAGCAGCAGACATGCTACATTCTCCCCTCTTGTTCTTGACCCGATGGACACAGCCGTGATGCAGCAGTGATGCCACCTCTTTTCAGGTGGAGCTCACACGTCAGTACCACACAACTCCTGACAAAGGGAGTACCTCATGATGTGCATGCACAGTGCTGTAAACGCACTCAAAAAATAGTCTTATTTACAAAATGTGGGGCAGAGCAAGAGGCCATGCGGTGAGAGAGCCTGACCACGGCATCTTGGCTAATTTGCTTTTCCCTACAGTTGTACAGTATCAGGAAATCTCTTAATGTGATCAATTATGTTAGTAGATCAAGGAAAATGATCACATTATTGCTGTCTTATGAACTTAGATTTTGAAATCAGAAAGTCTGAGTACAAATTCTGTCTTTTTTCAATTCCCAGCTGTGAACCTTGTACACTTTCCCTATCTTCAAGTTTGGAAAATATTGTCTGGAGTCAAGGTCATATACAGATTAAATTAAATAATGAATATAACTCTTGGCACAGTGCTGAATGAATAAGCAGAGCTTAGTAAATGAGAATTTTAGAAAAATTCCAAGATATTACCATCCATTCCTGGTGATGTTTTGTAGATAAAACAAGAATTGAAGAAGAGTTGTTTAGTATTACAAAGATAGTCTCTCTCAAACCAAACCAATAATTAACTGTGGAAACATTAGTGACATCGTACTTAAACTCAAGAACAAGATAAGGATGCCTCTGTCTCCCCACTATCACTTATTAATGTTCCAGAAGTTCTAATAATGGATTTAACCAGCGAATAAAATAAGAGTCACAAATATTCCCGAGGAAGAAATATTATCATCATCATTTTCAGGAGATATGGGTTTTTTTTTTTGTAATTCGAACCTCTCAAAAAAATGGAAAAAGTCATAGAGCTAACAAATGAGTTTAGTAGGGTAGCAGTCACAAAATACAGAATTAGAGATATAAAAACCAATACCTTTTTTATGATAATGAGCAAGCTGTTAGGAACCTATCATGAAACTATTTCGCATTTACAGCAGCAACAAAATTCATGCGAATTAACTCAACAAGAAATGGACAAGATTTACTCAAAGAAAACAGAAAGAGCTTTAGAAAGAGACTTAGGATGAAGCTTGAAAGGAGATACAAACACTCTTTTCCAAGAAGAACCAACAATATAAGCTTTCAGCTGTTCCAGTGAATCTATAAATGAACAAATTCCAATCAAAATCTCAATGAGGTTTTTGTTTTTTCTTAGGGAAATCTTAACAGAATTGTTGTAAATTTGTCTGGAAGACTAACAGTGTGAAGAGGAAAATGGTGCAGGAGGGAAAAGTGGATAGACTTGCCCTACCAGGTATTAAATATAATTAAAGACTCCAACAATTAAAACCAATTCATGGGTACATAAAAACAGACAGGATTCATGGGACAGACTAGGAAGGTAGGAGCAAATCCAAATGTGCATGGAAATTTATTATTTCATAAACCAGCCAATAAGCAAATCTCAGCTTCTACTTATGTATGTTTTTAGTTTTGATCTTTTGTTTTGAAAAGATTTCAAGATTTTTTTTTTTAAGGTGCAAGAAGGGTACAATAAATTCCATTATCCTTCATGATGATTCACCAATTGTTAATATTTTATAATTGTTTATAACTTTAAGCTAATAAACTTATAAATCTTATGAATTAAAATCCTGGCTTTTTTCCCCACTTCCTGAGTGTGCCATGCACACACACACACAGAGACACAAAGAAACACATTTTTTTCTGTAACAATTGAGAGTAAGTTTCAGACCACATGTACCCTTTATCCTAGACTGAAATTCTCCAAAGAACAAGGGTATCCTTTTATGTAACCATAACATAATGATCAAATTCAGAATATTTAACATTAACGCAATACTCCAAGATGGTTCAATGGTAAAGAATCTGCCTGCCAAGCAGGAGACATGGGTCTGGTCCTTGTGTCAGGAAGGTCCCCTGGAGAAGGAAATGACAACCCACTTCAGTATTCTTGCCTAGGAAATTCTATGGACAGAGGAGCCTGGAGGGCTACAGTCCATGGGGTTACAAGGTGTTGACACAACTTAGCAACTAAACAATAATAACAACAAAATGTTTAGTCCATGTTCAAATTTTGCTGTTTCCCATTAATATCCATTTTAGATACCCCTCTTCCTCTATCCAGGACTGGAATCTGGGGTCATTCATTATATTTAGTTGTCACGTCTTTAGTTTCCTTTGATCTGGAATAATTCCTCAGCCTTTCTTTGTCTTTCATGCTGCTGATATTTTTTGAAATATACAGAGCAGTAGTTTTGAAGAATCTCTCTCCATTTGTGTATATCCAGCACTTCTTCATAACTAGAATCAAGCTATGCATTTGTGTGGGAATGCTGCACAAGGTATGTCATGTCCTTCTCGATGCTGCACTCTGGGAAGCACATGATGTAGGTTTTTCCATTATTTGTGCTGTCAACTTTGATTGATCACTTGGTGAAGTAGTGGTTAATGGATTTCTCCACTGTGCAGTTATTCTATCTTCTTTTGCGATAAATACAAAATCTGTGACACAATACTTGGAAGCTATTTAAATATTTGCTACTCATTTTGGCTAAATTAGTTGCTGCTAGGGTCGCTGTAAGGTGGTGATTTTCCAATTCTGTTATTCTTTCTGTATTTATTAGTTGGCCCTCACTGTATAGAAGAGCTTTCTCTCCATTTTCCTCCCTCCCTCTCTTCTCTCTTTCTTCCTTTCTTTCTCCTCTGTCAGTGTGGACTCGTGGATTCTTATGGTATTCACTGGGCCATCATCTATTACCATTATAATTCATTCTGATGCAGAAATTGTCCCCTATTTGGCAGCGGGTCTTTTGCCCTTGGGATCCGTTCCCATCATTTTTAAAGCTCTCCTTTGCTTTCTGGCACAACAAGATGTTCCAGGCTCATTTTGTACTCTCTCTGTCCCACACTTGGAGTCAGCCATTTCTCTAAGGAACTTTGGTTCTTTTTATTGGGAAGTGGTATTGAGAAATAAAGATCAGGGCATAATTAAATATAAAAGTTAAATCATGAAAGAACCAGAGATGAAGAGTTATATAATCTTTGGGTGAGAAAGAACTTCTAAATGTACTATCAAAGCCAAAATGCATAGATTTAACTATATATAAATTTAGGGTCTTCTCTAGGAGGTCGTCATGAACAAATATTGAAAGGCCCAAGCTCATTCCTTGGATTTCTTCTCTTTTCTTTCCATACTCCTTTCCTTGGTGATTTCATGTGACGTTATGGCTTTAAGGATTAGTATATTCTGATACTTAACAAATTTGCATCTCTAGCCTGGATCTTGCTCCTGGATCCCACCCTTGGGTGCTCAACTGCACATTCAGGATTTTCACTTAGATGTCCACTATGGATCCCAAACATCTCTACCCCACCCTCCATCACCCCTCCATCAGAATCCCCATTGCCCCTTGGATCTTACACCACTTGGAAGAGAAATCCAAATCCTTATAATGGCCTCCATGCCTCAGTGTCATTGGTTCTTAACTATGGCTACACGCTAGAATCATCTGGAAACTTTAAAGAAGTAGAAATGCTTGGAATAGGGCCAATTAAACGAGTATTATCAGCACTGGGAGTGTAGGAAAACCCTTTGGGGTCCTGATGTGCAGATGGAGTGGAGAACTCCTGCCCTTCGCCATCCGCTCTGTTACCTCTCTGTCTTCATCTCCTACAACTTCTCCTTTCTCACTTGCTTACTCCATTCCAACTGAGCTGGCTTTTCACTGTTCTTGAGCACACCACACATGCTCCTGCCTCAAGGTCTTTGCAGAAGCTGTTTCCTCCTGCTTGGAACCTATTTCCTCAGACATCTGAGTGGTTTGGCTGCCTCATTTTCTTCAAGTCTTGCCCTGACTTGAAGACATGCGCTTTCTGAGTGAGATCTTCCTTGTTTAGAGTTACAGTCCTTATGTCCCCTTCCAGTACACTTTGTCCCTCTTCCCTGCTTTATGTGTTTTTTTTTTCTCTAGCGCCTCAATAATTTGACATTTTATATATGTACATTTTCATGTACTCATTGTATGTCTCACTCCTCTAGAGAAGAGGTTAGCAAACCACAGCACATAGGTCAAATTCACCTGCAGCCTGTGTTTTTATGTGTCCACTCCGTAAGCTAAGAAGACCTAGTCAGAGCACTTCCTGCACCCATTTCCCTCTTAACATCCAAGGACTGCCTCCCTTGTCCCACCTCCCAGGCCCCCGAGATCCTCTGGTTGACATCTCTGTGCTGTTGGCAACAACCAAGCACTGACTGGGGGAAAGAATATCAGCCTAGGAGACAGTGACTCAGCCAGCAACCCCCCGACCTCTGCCAACCACTGCTCTGGTTGAGATGTCAGATTTTCTTGGAAAAATGAACTGTTTTGAGGTTTGGTTGTCACTGGAGTAGAGGGTGAAATGCTTCATTGCAGCTGCACCCACCCTTGTCTGCCATCCCCTCCTTGAGATGGTCACTCTTCTTCCCAAGAATATCTGCAGAGGATGTCCACCAGCGCCCATCGTGCCTGTCACCCTGGCAACTGGGGTGGGCTGGGGAGCAGAGGGAAAGTTATCTATCATTATATAAGTGCCTACCTCAAACTTGTCTACTGACCTAAAGTATTTAGTATTATCTAGTCCTTTTCAAAAGAAGTTTAGGACATTTGCATAAGTTTCATGAGGTCATGGCTTTTTAATCTTATTTTGTTCACTAGTGATATTTCTGTATCTATTAGAGTGTCTGGCACATAATAGGTTCTTAGCAAATATTTATAGATGAATACAAACCAAATAATAAACTAGATGATAAATGATAAACTAAATGATAAGTATATTAAATATCACATGTAATGAAAAGCCTTAAAATATAAAGAGCCAGCATATACCATTAAGAAAAACTTGAACATACTAAGAAAAAAATCAAGGAAAGACAAGAAGATAAAGATTCACAAAGTAGAAATACAATGACCAGTAAACATGAAAACTTTAATACCAATCAAATAAATCCAAAATAGGGAAAGATTTACTTCTCATGTTGGCAAAGACTAAAATGATGAAATAGCTGGTTTTAGGAAGGCTGTTTGAACTGATTAGTGTATTAATTTCTGGGTAATGAGATTATGAATGTGTTTTTTTCTCTTTGTCTTATAAGAATTTTTGAAGGTTTTATACTGAGCACATATTACTTGAGTAATGACCTAGAAACTTATTAAAGAACAAGAGGAGTTTCTGGGACAGCTGAGTATCTATATGGAAAAAATAAATCTCAACATTTACCGCACATAAAAGTTAATCCTAAATGAGTCATAGACCTAAAATAATAAAGTTTCTAGAAAAAAACACAGGAGAAAATGTTTGTGACATTGGCTTAGGTTAAGATTTCTGAAACAGAATATGACAAACACAAATCATAAAAGAAAAATAATACAATGAATTTCATCAAAATTAAAAAATTTTGCTTTTCTAAAGATATCGTTAAGAAAACGAAAAGGCAAGTCACACAATGAAAGGATATATTTACTAAACATGTCTGGCCCAGGACTTGTATACAGAATATTCAAAGAACTCTTACCATTTAATAATAATACAAATTACCGAATTTAAAAGTAAGCAAATAATTCAAGAGACATTTCACTAAAGAACACGTGTGACTGATCAATGTGTGTCCCCAGTTGCTCAGTTGTGTCCAACTCTTTGTGACCCCGTGGACTGTAGCCCAACAGGTTCCTTTGTCCATAGGGTTCTCTAGGCAAGAATACTTGAGAGTGTTGCCATTTCCTCTCCCAAGGGATCTTCCCAACCCAGGAATCAATCAGTGTCTCCCGTGTCTCCTGCATTGCAGATGGATTCTTTACTACTGAGCCACAAGAGAAGCCTGACTGATCAATAAGCACACGAAAAGATGCCTGACATCACTAGTCTTCAGTGAAATGCAAATTAAATCCACAGGGAGCGACCGCTATCTGCCTGCTAGAATTAAATTTAAAAGATTGACCATACCAAACATTGCTGAGGACAATCAACTAACAATCAGATCCATTACTTGGGAATGTAAGGTAATGCATCCACTTTGGTAAACAGGATGGTTCACCTTACCACAAGAACCATTCCTTTCTGACTCTGACTCCATTGTCTGCAGCCTGCAAGGCTCTCCTGTTGTGGAATTTTCCAGGCAAGAATACTGGAGTGGGTTGCGTTTCCTACCCCAGGGGATCTTCTCCACACAGGGATTGAACCCACATCTCCCACCAACAGGTGGATTCTTTACCACCTATCCAATAATCCCACTCCTAGATAGTCACCCAAGAGAAAGAACACTTGTCCACTAACATACTTGTATGTGAATGTTCACAGGACCTTTTTCTCATACATGTCCTAAACTAGAAACAACTTAAACGCTCATCAGCTGGCAAATGGGTAAACAAATTGTGGAATTTCTATGTAGTGAATTTAGCAATAAAAAGGACAAAATATTGATACATACAATAGCACAAATTAATCTCAAAAGAATTATGCTAAATGAGAGAAGTAAAGCATAAAAGACCATGTACTATGTGATTCCATTTATGTGAATTCCTACAAAATGCAAGATTATAGTGACTGAATGTAGATGAGTGACTCTCTGAGCCTGTGGGGCTGCAGGAGGGGATTGATACAAAGAGACATCAGGAAAATTTTAGGTTGATGAAAAGACTTTTTATCTTGATTGTAACACTGATTATATGACTATACATAATTTCCCAAACTGATGCAGCTTTACACTTAAAATGAACATTAATGTGTATAAATTACACTCTAATAAGGCTGATTTAAAAATCATGGGGGGAAAATAATAGGAAGGACATTCAAAGAAGAAGGGACTGCAAGGAGACCTCCTGCTCATCCTTAGAGTGGGAGGGGATCTCTGGAACCTGAGTGACATTGTATCCTGAGACAGAGAGCACAGAGCTTTTGGTAAGAAAGTAGAGTAATGCCTAAATTAAGGCTGTCAGCTGTGGCCATACCTCACCAGTATAATTGTCAAGAAAAATGCTGGCCTAGACAGAATTCTCCCCATTCGAAGGGGAAATAGTAAACAGAAAGGAATCACCAAGAAAACTGGTACAACAGAGAAAGGAGAAAAGACACATAAAAGTAAAAAGTTGATGACAAAGGCATATCAGAAAAAGAATTACTCCTGGAAACAGAGGAGCATTTCAGTAAAATACTCTGTCCATGAACTCGAAGAAATTAATGAGAACATGAACACTTAAGAGGGAAATGGAAGACAGAGAAGAGATAAAAGATTGAAGAAGCAACATTAAGATAATGGAGAGAGAGAAAAAGTGAGTCAATGAAGATTAAAAAATAGAAATATAAGAAAATAATGTGTTATAAAGATAAAAATCTTATCGACAACACACAAAAACTGAGCAAAGTTTTGAAGGCAAAGTAAGATACATAGTAGGTAAGTATGAGAAAAATTTATAAAATGAAATGAGAAGAACAAATATAAAAAATAGATTAAATGTTCAAAATAGACCAAAGGACTCCAGCGTGTATGCAATTGTAGTTCCATTAAAAGTGATAGAGTAAAAGGAATAGGAAAAATTCAAAAGTAAGTGAAAACTGTCCAATTAAGGAAGACCTAAATGTGCAGTTTGAACAGGCACATTTATGTTCCTGAAAGAACACATCCTAGCGAAGTAATTAGGTATTAAAGCTAAAGAATCACTTGGGCAACCAGGAAGAAAAAGCAACTCACTCGAAGGAGAAAAAGATATTAGCTGGCCTGAGGCTTATCTTTAGTGACATTCAGTAGCAAAAGAGAGGGGAGTTCTGTCTCGAGTTCTGAGGGAAGTATGACCCAACAAATTTTCACTCATCCAGACTGTCACTCAAGTCTACGGGCAATAGTCATTCATGAACCTGAAAGTATGCCAGGACTATTACATCCTGTACTTCTTGAAAAACTGCCTGGTGTTGGAATTCAGTTAATCAATGGAGGAGTCCAAATAAAGAACCCAATGGAATTGAGAAACCATTATATTAGATGGTGGGTGATGAATATTTAATAATAAATTTATGTATAGAATTATTATGTTTATATTTAATGTTATAAAATAATGTTGAAAATGTAAAAACTTGTTGCAAGCACCACTGAAATTTTGGGATTACTTGTTGCTGCAAGCTAAACTAGCACAAGCTAATTGATACACCAATATTGGTCTAATAAACCAGAATTTATTTGAATGAGAGACTGAATGGTGTTTTGGGGAAAGAATATGCCCTAAGATTATAAATGTCTTGGTTGGTCTTAAAGAGGCTAAGGGAGTATAATACAGGGTGATGTGTATTACTTAAATATGTTCTTGGCCACATCCCATGAAGTTACATCTTATCCCTGGGAGAAAGAGAGCTGCAGTGCAAGTAAAAGCAAAATGTTTCACTAAAAATCTAAAAGATATTGTGACCAGAGCAATGAGCTTTGAGATTCTCTCCCAGAGTGCAGCACAATGGCAGAAGAAAGAGTCTGTCTCTCCCTGATCCTCTGATGACTTTGCATCTTAAAAGTACCAGAACACGTGTGTCTGTGCCCACTGGGAAGTGCTGTGGATAGGAGTCATGTTCAGGGGTGGAGATTAGAGTCCGGTGGGAAAAGGCATAGTACAGTGCTTGTGTAGGGTGTGTTAGATGCTGGATGTGTGCTATACAGAAAATGAAAGTGAAAGTAGCTCAGTCATTTCTGACTCCTTGCATCCCCAAGTACTATACAGTCCATGGATTTCTCCAGGCTAGAATACTGGAGTGGGTAGCCTTTCCCTTCTCCAGGGGATCTTCCCAACCCAGGGATTGACCCAGGTCTCCCACATTGCAGGCAGATTCTTTACCAGCTGAGGCACAAGGGAAGCTCAAGAATACTGGAGTGGGTAGCCTATTCCTTCTCCAGCGCATCTTCCTGGCCCAGGAATTGAACTGGGGTCTCTTGCATTGCAGGTGGATTCTTTACCAACTGAGCTATCAGGGAAGTTGGAAGACATAGTAATGATGTTCTCAGTTGCAAGTAGCAGGATTGTTAACACTGAAAACAATAAAGGATATTTATAGACAGTATATGTAAATGTCCAGCAATGCAGTGAGATTAGGGCAGTTAGATTTAGAAATCAAGTTACTTGGGACTTGATTTCTTTTCATCTCTCTGTTTTGGATGAGATTAGCTTCATCCTTCAAATGGGTCCTCTTGTATTTGCAAGTTGGCTAGGCTACCTCCAGTTCCTTGGTTGACACACGTAAGTAGGTGAGAAAACAAAATCACTGAATATAGCTCTAGAACTTCATTCTAATTGAACTGGTTTAGGCCATTTATCCAAGCTAATAATGTGAGAATGAGAGAAAAAGAATAACATTATGCAATTGGCTTAAACCAGCAGTTTTCAACCAAGGGCATTTTTGCCCCACAGAGGAAATTTGACAGTCTGAAGGCATATCACAAATGGTGTATGTATAAGTGACTGGCATCTAGTGGATAAAGGCCAGAGATGCTGCCAAACATTCTACAATGCACAGGCCAGCCCCACTCCAAACAAAGAACTATCTGGCCCAAAATGTCAATGATGCTGAGGTTGAGAAACCCTGGCTTGGACCAATCAGGATCCCCTTTAGAGTCGAGGTGGGGTCAGGACCTCCCAACTACCTGCCTGTTGCATGCAGGAAGGATGAAATTGATGCTGAGAAGGCAGCATGATACCACTACCCCCTCCCCCCAGCAAGCATTGCTGGACCACTAGGTGGACACTGGACTTGTGTATAGCCATGGGCAAAGCATTCCTGGGGCCTCGCAGAAGTGCTTGGAATGGAGATTGTAAGATGCCCAATTCTTGCATGACATGGACCAGAGGAATCAAGGTGATTATTAATAGGGTGACTTCATTTGTTCCCAGAGGCTAGTGAGGCCTTGGCCAGCCCAGGTTACACAATTGTAGGATTTTAGAGTAAGAGCTGGAGGCTTGGGTACGATTACCTGCTTGAGTTGGGGAGAGTAGTCTAGGGATGAGCTCTGGGGCAAAGGAAGAGCTGTAGAGGTGGGCAGCTTCAGAATATGAGGACTGGAGGCCTGGCTGGGGATGGCCATCTTTTCCCAAAGATGATACGGATCCCTTGTGAAAGTGAAAGTCTGTCAGTCGTGTCTGACTCTTTGTGACCCCATGGACTATACAGTTCATAGAATTCTCCAGGCCAGAATACTGGAGTGGGAAGCCTTTCCCTTCTCCAGGGGATCTTCCCAACCCAGGGATTGAACCCAGATCTCCCACAATGCAGGCAGATTCTTTACTAGCTGAGCCACAAGGGAAGTCCAAGAATACTGGAGTGAGTAGCCTATCCCTTCTGCAGAGGATCTTCCTGACCCAGAATGGAACCAGGGTGTCCTGCATTGCAGGCAGATTCTTTACCAGCTGAACTACCTGGGAATCCCCAAGGATTCCTTGAGAGATGTTCAAAAGGGGAATGACAGGGACTTCCCTAGTGGTTCAGTGGTGAAGATTCCACCTGCCAATGCAGGAGACACAGGTTCAATCCCTGATCAGGGAAGGTCTCACATGTGAAGGAACAACTAAGCCCATGTGCCATAATTATTGAGCCTGTGCCCTGAAGCCTGAGAGTGGCATGTACCGAGCTCACGCTCTGCAACTACTGAAGCCCATGTAGCCCAGAGCTGGGCTCCACAACAAGAGAAATCACTACAGTGAGAAGCCCTCACGTCACACACAACTAGAGAGTAGCCCATGCTCTACACAATTAGAGAAAAACCCATGCAGCAACAAAGCCTCACTCAGCACAGCCAGCTCAGCTCAGTTCAGTCGCTCACTCGTGTCCGACTCTGTGACCCCATGAACTGCAGCACGCCAGGCCTCCCTGTCCATCACCAACTCCCGGAGTCCACCCAAACCCATGTCCATTGAGTCAGTGATGCCATCCAACCATCTCATCCTCTGTTTTCTTCTCCTTCACTCAATCTTTCCCAGCATCAGGGTCTTTTCCAATGACTCAGCTCTTCGCATCAGGTGGCCAAAGTATTGGAGTTTCAGCTTCAGCATCAGTCTTTCCAATGTATATTCAGGACTGATTTCCTTTAGGATGGACTGGTTGGATCTCCTTGCAGTCCAAGGGACTCTCAAGAGTCTTCTCCAACACCACAGTTCAAAAGCATCAATTCTTCAGTGTTCAGCTTTCTTTCTTTTTTTTTTTTATATCATATGATATTTGTCTTTCTCTCTTTTTTTTTTTCCATTTATTTTTATTAGTTGGAGGCTAATTACTTTACATCATTACAGTAGTTTTTGTCATACATTGAAATGAATTAGCCATGGATTTACATGTATTCCCCATCCCGGTCCCCCCTCCCACCTCCCTCTCCACCTGATTCAGCTTTCTTTATAATCCAACTCTCACATCCATACATGACCACTGGAAAAACCAAAGTTTAATGTCTCTGCTTTTTAATATGCTATCTAGGTTGGTCATAACTTTGCTTCCAAAGAGTAAATATCTTTTAATTTCACGGCTGCAATCACCATCTGCAGTGATTTTGAAGCCCCCCAAAATAAAGTCAGCCACTGTCTCCACTGTTTCCCCATCTATTTCCCATGAAGTGATGGGACCGGATGTCATGATCTTAGTTTTCTGAATGTTGAGCATTAAGCCAACTTTTTCACTCTCCTCTTTCACTTTCATCAAGAGGCTCTTCAGTTCCTCTTCACTTTCTGTTATAAAGGTGGTGTCATCTTCTTATCTGAGGTTATTGATATTTCTCCCAGCAATCTTGATTCCAGCTTGTGCTTCCTCCAGTCCAGCGTTTCTCATGATGTACTCTGCATATAAGTGAAATAAGCAGGGTGACAATATACAGCCTTGACACACTCCTTTTCCTGTTTGGAACCAGTCTGTTGTTCCATGTCCAGTTCTAACTGTTGCTTCCTGACCTGCATATAGGTTTCTCAAGAGGCAGGTCAGGTGGTCTGGTATTCCCATCTCTTTCAGAATTTTCCACAGTTTATTGTGATCCACACAGTCAAAGGCTTTGGCATAGTCAATAAAGCAGAAATAACTGTTTTCCTGGAACTCTCTAGCTTTTTCAATGATCCAGCGGATGTTGGCAATTTGATCTCTGGTTCCTCTGCCTTTTCTAAAACCAACTTGAATATCTGGAAGTTCACAGTTCGTGTATTGCTGAAGCCTGGTTTGGAGAATTTTGAGCATTACTTTACTAGCGAGTGAGATGAATACAATTGTGTGGCAGTTTGAGCATTCTTTGGGATTGCCTTTCCTTGGGATTGGAATGAAAACTGACCTTTTCCAGTCCTGTGGCCACTGCTGAGTTTTCCAAATTTGCTGGCATATTGAGTGCAGCACTTTCACAGCATCATCTTCCAGGATTTGAAATAGCTCAACTGGAATTCCATCACCTCCACTAGAATAATAATAAATAAAAATTTTAAAAAGGGGAATGACATCATCAGTTTGCCTTTTGTAAACATCACACGTTGTGTCGAGGAAGAATTAGGTTGAGGGCATAAGGTGGGCAGGATGGTCCCCAGTTAGGAGACTACAGCAGCATCCTGGGTGGGGCCAAATGACACATGGAATCAAGAAGGAGGTGGAGAGGAGGACATGGGTTTGAGAGCTACTAGGTGGAGGCAGTTATAGGATTTGGAGATGGGTTGAATGAGGGATGTAAGAGAAGAGTCAAGAATATCTCCCACACTTCTAACCAAAACTGCTGGTTGGGTGATGGAACCAACTGAGACGGAGTACAGAGGAGACACTGGCGTGTTGACGTGGGGAGGAGATATGGTAGATTGGGTTTTTAATCTGTTGGGTTTGAGGGCCTTTTAGGATTTGGGTCTGGAGCTCAGGAGGGTCATCATCTAATCAATGGAACTGATTTGGTGGGAGGGGAATTGCGTGTAAGGGGAAAAGAAAGCAACTCAGGAGAGAAAGTTGGGGAAGGCGAACTTCTAAGGCCGGGCCAGAGAGCCTGCACGAGGGCCAGGAGGAGAGTCAGAGAGGGACAGACACTCGGGAGAAGCAGGCAGTGGCCAAGAATCAGACACTACCAGGAAATCATGTACAATAAGGTTTGAAAGCGGCTGTGGAATTTAGCACCAGGAGGCTGCTGGCAACCTTGGAAACCAGTTTTCTTGAAGCGATAGAGGTGGAAGTCAGGTTGCAAAGCACTGGGGAGAGGGTGAAAGGTGAGGAGATAGAGAGGGTGAATCCAAATCCCTCTAATGAGAAGCTAGACTGGGAAGGGAGCAAAAGGAGATGATGGCAGGAGGAAGGGAAAGTCAGATAGTCAGAATTCAGAAAAACCTGAAAGCTGCTTTCATTAAAGCTAAAAACCAAATAATTTTAAGAACGTTTACAGTGAGATAAATTGCATTAATAAATGACTCCTTTTGAAGGAAAAAAGTGAGCATTAATACAGACTTTAAGATAATCAATGCTTGTAAGCCAACAATTTTAGCTTTTGTTATGTAATCTAATATTTTCTTATTATTAATATAAAAGTAGTGCTGAGAGTAGTTCTCTTGGGTCCCCTATCCTGTTGCTCTCCACTTGAGATCCCCTTTCCAAGAAAGTCTCTTGCTTTGTCAGTAAAGAAAAAAGGAAGCAATATGTGTTACTTAAAACTCCAATTTTAATTTATATCATTTATATTAAGAGTAATTTATGGATGTATTACATACTTATAGATTTAGTATATGTTGAATTATTTTATAATTTATGTAATTGTTTCTCTCTGTTATTTTCATTTATTTAGATGGCCAGAACTTTCATGTTGAGGGAAAGAGTTAGTGGAGGGGAGGAGAAAATGAAGTGCCCTATTCCAAGTTCATGACCCCTCTAGGAGATTGAAGCCTCCTCTCGCCAGCTCAGGAACGCCTCTAATTTCTCACACATTTGAAGAAGAGATAACTGAGGTCGAGGGATGAGCAAGCTCTTGCCAGCAGAAGTCACCATCCTTCTCCAGTGCCCAAGGCTTCCCACCTTCCGAGTGAGATCATTTTCCGGAAATTTATTGCATTTGCTTTACATCCATGTTTCAAAATGTGCATTGTCAATACACTGAAAGCCTATAGTACACAGTCATTTCCCCACATGAGGCGGAGGAGTTTGGACTTGATCTTACAATATGAGTGAGAAGTTGGCTCCTATGCTAACCGCCCCCTGGTGTAAGCAGGCCTTCTCCTGCTGCCTCTGGACTGACTCTTCTCTCCTCTTAGGTGAACCATCCAGAACAAATGCAAATGTTCAATTCCATCACTGCCTTTTGGAACTGATGACTCAGATGATACCCAAACATCACCCCAGGGTAATCAATCAATGTGCTGATATCCTGTAAGTGGCAGTCAGGACTGCAGACCCAGAGACAGCCGTGGGATTGCACAACTCTTAGTCATCATGGAAGCTGAGAGGGGATCAGGAAGCCTGGCCCAATGCCATCCTGAACTTAAAAACTGGAGAGAAAACGGCATACGGCAGAAAGTATTGTGGATGGGTGAGAAAAGAAAGTGGACAGTGCCAGGAACTGCTTCGGCGCTGCTCAAAAACATCCAGTGAAATTCCTTCATGTTCATTTTTTGAAGGATTATGAGTTAAAAGGAAGGGACAGGCATGTCCATTTTACCTGGAGTTTTTCAGGTCACTCCTGTTGGGTCAAATGGTGGCCCAGAGGCTGGGATGACCTAGCCCTTCTCTGACCCACCTCTTTCCTTCTCTTACAGCTGAGGCCAGGTGGATGGATGTCCAGCTATATTTATATTTAGTTAGGAATAATTCCCTGTGAAATGTAAGGAGCTCAGTATGGATTTGGTTAAGTCAGCACAATTTCCTCTTGTTTTCAACTTGTTCTGATCGAAACACTCAAGATTCAGAGATTAGGGATGTCCTTAAACTCAATCTAATATAAGGTCTCTCTTGTCCCTGAGACCTTTTAGGAACTCTGTTCCATCCACATGCTGGGTCTCTGTCTGGTCCTTACCAGTCAGCTGTATCCCCTCTTTCCAGAGAAATGTACACAGTCTGTCCACCAGGACTGCCAACAACGTCTGTGGCTTGGTCCTCTCTTGGGGCCCCTCTTCTTGCCAGGCCTCTCCAAGGCTGGCCCAGCCTTGGCAGTATCTACTGCCAGTCCACTCTCTTTCCACTGGCTCAAGCGCACTTCCTGCCCCCATGACAGCTGGTGTGTCCCAAGCAAACGGCTATTCCAGAGTCATGTCTGGTTTCTGATCCCAGCATTTCTACAGCCTGCTCCTGTTCTCACAGGTTGGAGCCAGAAGCACCAGTCTGTGGGATTCCAAGTGCCTGCCATTCCCACTGCCTCCTTATGAGGAGACTGGCCTTGGGCAGCTGCTTGCAAGTGAATACTGGCTGTTATACTCTGCGACCTTGCTCCTCCCTGGCCATGTGAATTGGCCCAGGAATTAGGACTTGAGTCCAAGGAAGCCATTTATTGGCTGGGCATGGGGAGACTAGCATCCCATGAACTAGACTGGTGGTTAAGATTTTGCTTACAGGACAGTTGCATATTAGACAGTGACCAGCAGGCTCAATCAGATCTCTCTTGGGAATTTTGAAAGTGAGATAGCTCATATAAGTCAGGCAGTGAAGAAGAGAAACAAAGGCAAAGGAGGTGCAGGAGAGCGCTTACTTCCGAAGTGGGGAAGATACCTTCTGCAGCAATGTTGAGCCTTCCTGGGTATCAGATAGCAGTCCGTTCCTCCACCTGGGGGCCAGACATGACTGAGACCCCATTGGGGCAGGTTTCCTCACTTTTCCAACTCCCCGGGGTTACACTGAGCCAAGCTTTATTCTCACCCAGCCTCTCCAGGAGTGAATGGCCACACCCAGAGGGTAATTGAGGAAATGACTGCGGTCAGATGGAGGGAGTTTTCAGCAGAATATCCTGGCTTGTTATTGATTCTAGTAGCTAAAGAGATGAGACGCAGATGACATACTTATCGAATGAAGGTGTGACCCAGGACTGAGTGGGACAGCGAATGGGTGTCAGGGTCAAAGGTCAAAGAGGCTTCACATCAGGTTGGAGAGATGGGCCAAATGCAATGCGACGACACTCAAAGGACAAATAGGAACTTCTCCCCCCACCCACATGGTAGCAGAACAGCTCTTTAAAAATACTCGGCGTGTCTCATTGGCTGCGGAAAAATAGCCCACAGAGTGAGGGAGTTGCTCCAAAGGGAGACCAAAATGTTTGAATCCTATAATAATGAGAGTATGGTCTCTAGCTCAACCTTCACCTGGTACAAAATGTCATGAGGCCCTATGGGCTATTCTAGTAGTGAGTGGAGCTTTCCATCTGAGGGATAAAGGGGCTGATGTTGCCCAGGTCATCATCCTAATCTTTCCTTCCTAATCCTTCCTTCCTTCTTTCTTTCTTTCTGAAGCCTTACCTTCTAAACCTTCTTTCTTCCCTTCCTTTCTTCATCCCTTCCTTCCTTTTCTCCTTCCTTTCTTCCTTTATCAAACACTGAGTGAACACCTCTGATCTGGCACCATGATAGGTATTTGGTCTCACAGGAGAACAAAGAGGTCAAAGAAGTTTTACAGAGAAGTTTGTGTCTGGAGAAATGAGTAGGAGTTTCGTTTAGTCAAGCAGATTTAGGAGGAGGTGGGGGGCAGGGGAAGGTCATCCCAGTTGAATGGTGAGAAGTTTAAACTGGCTGGAGTTTTGGGAATGGAGGAAAAGAATTTATGATCCCACAGTGAATGACATTACATATGGTGTGCCAAGGACGGTGGTCTTTATCCTGAGGTTAATTATTAAGAGTTTTTGAGCAGGGACAACACAACCAAGTCTGAGATTAAAGAGAACTGGTAGCAGGATGGAGGATGGTCCAGAGAGGACACAGATTAACGGCAGTGATCCAGTTAGCCAGCATGGCAGTCTTCCTTCTCTTGCAGGCAGAAACCACTCCCTCAGTTCAGTTCAGTTCAGTTCAGTCACTTAGTCGTGTCCAACTCTTGGCAACCCCATGAATCCCAGCACTCCAGGCCTCCCTGTCCATCACCAACTCCTGGAGTTTACTCAAACTCATGTCCATCAAGTCGGTGATGCCATCCAGCCATCTCATCCTCTGTCATCCCCTTCTCCTCCTGCCTCCAATCCCTCCCAGCATCAGGGTCTTTTCCAATGAGTCAACACTTCACATAAGGTGGCCAAAGTATTGGAGTTTCAGCTTCAGCATCAGTCCTTCCAATGAACACCCAGGACTGATCTCTTTTAGGATGGACTGGTTGGATCTCCTTGCAGTCCAAGGGACTCTCAAGAGTCTTCTCCAACACCACAGTTCAAAAGCATCAATTTTTCAGCACTCAGCTTTCTTCATAGTCCAACTCTCACATCCATACACGGCCACTGGAAAAACCATAGCCTTGACTAGATGGACTTTTGTTGGCAAAGTGATGTCTCTGCTTTTTAATATGCTATCTAGGTTGGTCATAACTTTCCTTCCAAGGAGTAAGCATCTTTTAATTTCATGGATGCAATCACCATCTGCAGTGATTTTGGAGCTCAGAAAAATAAAGTCAGCCACTGTTTCTCCATCTATTTCCCATGAGGTGATGGGACCAGATGCCATGGTCTTAGTTTTCTGAATGTTGAGCTTTAAGCCAACTTTTTCACTCTCCTCTTTCACTTTCATCAAGAGGCTCTTTCGTTCCTCTTCACTTTCTGCCATAAGGGTGGTGTCACCTGCATATCTGAGGTTATTGATATTTCTCCCAGCAATCTTGATTCCAGCTTGTGCTTCCTCCAGTCCAGCGTTTCTCATGATGTACTCTGCATATAAGTGAAATAAGCAGGGTGACAATATACAGGCTTGATGTACTCATTTTCCTCTTTGGAACCAGTCTGTTGTTCCATGTCTAGTTCTAACTGTTGCTTCCTGACCTGCATATAGGTTTCTCAAGAGGCAGGTCAGGTGGTCTGGTATTCCCATCTCTTTCAGAATTTTCCACAGTTTATTGTGATCCACACAGTCAAAGGCTTTGGCATCGTCAATAAAGCAGAAATAGCTGTTTTTCTGGAACTCTTTTGCTATATTTGGTGATATATATGTATATTATCATCTATATATTTAGCACAGGTAGGTTATTATCTATACCTTAGAGATGAGGTATTGGATACAGAAGCCCAAAGTGACTTGGCCACAGAGAATTCAACAACTAATAGTGAAAGAACCAGTATTCAACATTTCACTTGATTGAGGCTCTGATAGCTAGGAGTTTTGTACTTGACAAGCAGAGGCATGCTGACTGATGGGGGAGGCTACTGCTGTGGTCCAGGGAAGAGAGGGTCAGGTGAGGCAGGACACTGGCCCTAGCATGCTAAGAGAAGATGGATGAGAGAGATCTTTGAGCGGCAGGTGATTAGCCTTGGTGCCCTACTGGGTGTGGGAAGTAAGGGAGAGGAAGGAGTAAAGAAACTTCCTGACTGCCTGGTGAGGTTGTAGGGAGTGACAGGCAAGGAGGGGAGTCTCTGAAGGAAGAGGAATTTTGTTTGGAACAGTTGAGTGGGGTGTCTCTTTGGAGTTGTCAGGTAGCACTGGGGGTCCAGCAGGCCCTTGAAAATTCTCCTGTAGGAGGAGGTCTGGAGTTCTAGGCTGCAAGCTGCTGATACAGACAGGGAGCTATGCTAGGTGGCGTGAAGTTACACAGAATTGAAGGTTTAGAAGTTGGGGTGGTTCCTCGAGAGGAACCTTCTTCTCACCTTCTCCCCCACTGTGCACTCTCTCCCCTCTCCTCCTCCTGCCCCTGTCTGTGAGGGCTGCAAGGGCTTGAGGGGACCAGCAGACCCTCAGTGGTGCTGGGAATGGAGCCTGGGCAAAGGGCAACTTCCTCCAGGCAGCCTTCCCAGGTCGATGGGAGCTGGTGGGTTCCCGCACAGCTTCAGCTTGTCCAGAGGCCTCACACCCCAGTCCTTGGCCTGACTGCTTCGTGTCATTACTCACAGGGATCCGCGCTCTTCTCTTGGCATTTCTGAAGCAGATAGATGTCTGTCTGGGAAGATGGTTTTCTCTCCCGAGACTGGAGCTTGCTTTCTCCCCAAGGCATGTTCTGGGAGGGAGGTGGACTTGGATGATGGCTGTCTGGGCAACCTCACAGGGGTTTACTGAGACTCCAGGGCAGAGTTCTCATGAGGAGATATCAGGGAGACTGAAGGGAGGTGAGCTGTACTTTCAGGGCTATGGAGGCCCTGAGTCCCACCTTCTGCCTCTGGAGCCTGGGACTTAGCTGAGTTACATGCTTCTGCAGCTGTCTTTGCTTGGGGGAGCCCTTGATGCTCCAGCCCCACCAGGCACATGTCTGGAGGAGGTCATCGCGGGGTCAGCCCTGCTGGGTGGGGCACGACATATCCCCCAGCTCTGGGGCTGTCAGCCCTTCCTGCCTCTCAGCCCACATCCGCTTAACAAGGGAGAACAAGGTCCTTGGGGCCACTTTCCTCTGTGGGCAGCAGTACCTAGTGCAGAATAAATCCTGGTCCAGGATGAGCTCTGGAGCCAGACCACTTGGGTTCCTGAGTTTAAATCCTAGCTGTGCAGGTGCCAATGGAGCAATTTAAACTTCTCTGAGCTTCAGTTTCTGTTTATAAAATGGGGTTAATAATTGTACCCAATCTACAACGTTAATGTAAGGATTTAAGTGAGATGATCCACAATCTGGGTGCTATGGTATTCTGTCCCCTGGTACCCTTGTTGGGACAGCCCTGTCCCCTGCATGTTCAGGGCACCCCCATCCTGGGGAGCAGACAGACAGGAGACAGCTCTGTCTGAGGAGGACTGTGCGTGTGTCCAAGAAGACCTGATCCGTGAAGCGGAGCCTGGAATTCCCTACACTCATCTGCTGGATCCTAAATGGAAACAAATCCAAAACCTCTCTATAAACAAAGACGGCATCTTAAAAAGAGAACAAACCAATGAGCCAGTCTGAACTGGAACTGAACCTCTGGGTTTTCCATCTAAATAGAAAACTCCTCTCCCCCCAGTGCCCAGACCTGACTGTCCTCCAGGTCTGGATGCCGGTGGCTGGTGCATCTCCTCCCACAGTCCAGCCACGTGCCGGGAACTCTCCGGCTGTGGGAAATTCTTCCAGCAGCTTCTCTTCCAGGGCCAGCTGGCTAGGAAGCGAGATTATGTGGCCCTTGCCCCTTGAGGGACCAAGGTTAGTGGACGCGATCCCCCACTAAGGCGTCCCTCCCGGGTCAGTTCTCCACTCTGCTGGCTCCCTGCCCCATATAGCTCTGATTGCGTTCTTGTGCCTATGTGGGTCCCCATCTTCAAGAGAAGAAAATCAGGGTCCTTAGCTAGTGTTCAAGACTCTTTACAGTCTTTCTAATTTTCACTTAAGATTCCTGCTCCCCCATATGCTGTCCACCATGCATCCTCCTCTGGACCATCAAACACCCCGAACCTCTCAAGGGGCAGAGGGCTGGTACAGTCACTGCTCCCAAATCTGGCTGTCTTATGTCCAGGCCTCAGCCCATTGTTCTCAAAGTGCAGGCTTCTCTCGCACCCCACTCCAGCCCCCACACGGGACTCTCCTGGAAGACATGGTACCCGGCAGACTGCAAGGTCCCTGGGCCCCATACACTCAGACCCTCTGGAGTCACCTCTCAAGCCAGCTGCCCTGGTGGTGTTTCTGGTTCTTGCAGACCTTTGAAGAGCCCTGTGGACACTGATGGAGACCAAAGGCTGGCGAGCGGCTGTTTCTCTTGGCTCTAGCCCTGAAAGCCCAGCGCAAACTCAGGGAAAATCTCAAACTCAAGAACTCAGGCAAAATCGTCCCACAGGAGACCTGAGCGTCTAGGGGCTGGGTCTGCCTGCGGGTAGGAACACCTCAGTCAGCAGTGACTGAGGGGGGCCTTCAATAGGAGGGACCCTCAAAACACCAGTTTCCTTTAAGGGAAGGGAGAAGATGGACAAGAGATCTTCCAGGCCAGGATACATGTGGGGAGCCACCACCTTTTGACGTCCCCAACCCAAAGATGTAAAGGCCACAGTCCTCATCCTGGGGGTGCAAACTGGAGAACACACCCATGAATCAGTTTTTTTCTGAGAAGGTGACACATATGGGATCTCAGGAGGGAAGGACCAGCCGCCAGCGATTCCAGAGTGGCTCCTGATGGTGGCTGATTCCTCCTCCAAGCCAACTGTCATTTACTGTGAACAGGTATAATTGCACAGCCCCACTGCACCCTGTGCACTGCTGGAGGGAGGCTGCAGCCAGGTAGGTGCAGGGTGGTCTCCAAATCCCTTGGGCCTAAAGTGATGCCAGCCTTCTGTCCTCCAACCAAGTTTCTGACATCCAGTAGCCCAGGCTCCATGGGCCATCACTCCCCACAAGCCTTCTCCCCTGAGGCCTGGCTCACTCTAATCCTGTTGTCAGCACTCCATCAGGGCCAGAACCACCGTGGTTACCAGCAGCACTCAGAGCAGCAGAAACAGAACAATGCATGACTCAGAGTCCCACACTTCTGTTGTGGGTTCTAATTTTAGGCCATTGTTCCATTCCTCTCTTTGCCTTTCCCAGAATTCTAACGGGTGGGGGCACACGGGCTTGCCAAGATGGAGACCACGACTGGGATGGGGTGCAGGGCTGAGGTGGGACCGAGGCATTGCTCTGGGGGCTGGGTGGAGAGCAGACGGTGAAGAAAGCTGACCTTTGGGGAAAACGGACTCTGCCATCCTCCAGAGAGCAGCTCGAGGGTGGGGAGAATGGTGGCTCTGATCCTTGTAACCTCTCTGTGATTACTCAGCAATGCCATTTGAGCTACAGGGAGGGAGATCTGGAAACCTCATAGCTCTGAGTCACTTGGGTTCACAGACCAGTGAAAAGCCCCACAAATCTCAGAACGACAGCAGGCTCGTGCACTGGTGGGTGGGCATGGGTGTGCCTGTGGTTCCTGTGCTCTGTGGCTGCAGGGCAGCTGAGGAACAGCTCCATGGACCCTCACTTTCCTCACCGCATCCACAGAGGGACCAGCAACAGCCCTGCTCACCAGTGGTCCAGGCATGAGGTGGATGCTGGGGGTGGGTCTGCACTGCCAGGAAGCCATCTGGGCACTGCATCCCTCCTGGGCACTGAGCATCAGTGTTCATGATGAAGGGAGGCAGAGAGCTGGTTTGGAGTCTGACTGTCTGGTGCTCCTGTGTTTTTGGAAAGTTTTTCAGAGTCTGCATTCCCCTGAGCAGAATGTGGTATGTGATTCATAGTTCCTTGCAGTCCGGTACATGTGTGCGCGCGCGTGTGTGTCCGAGTGCGTGCACATGCATGCCAGCACAGTAAACTCCCTCCCTGAGTTGTGAATAATCATGGTCCTTCCTGGAAACCATCTTTGAGCTGGGATGTGAACCTCCTCATCTCTACTCACCTCTCCTTTCTACCCTTCACTTCCTCCGAGGTGATTACTTAGGTGTAACCTGGGAGAAAGAATAGGGCTGGGTATCCAAGAGGCTTTACATCCAGCTCCACCCGTGGACTGAGTGTGTGGCCCTGGGCAGTTTCTTGTTCACCCTGCATTGGTTCTCCTGGAATCGGGAACCTTGCGTGCCCTTCTTTCCTCCTCAGAGAGCTTGGAAGGGTGGAAGGCTCTGAGGAGAGCTGGGGGACCCACTGTGTGTGGCTCATTGCTCTGGGAGGGTTTCCCTGGCAAATGAGGGTGGTCCTTCTCCTCCCTTGCTGACTCAGGCAGGGGACACAGCAGACTGGATGCCTAGAACCCCACAAGGGTGCAGGAAGCTAGCGCTCCTCTCTGCCTTCTTTCTGCTTTCTTCCTCTGAACTCTCTGCCCTTTTACCCCTGGTTCAAGGAGGCTCTTTTGGCCCACATGCATTCTGGGCTGCTCCACCAACTGTGCCCCCGCAACCCTTTTCATCAACTTCAGGGCTCATTTTCTCCTGAGCCCTCTCCCTTACCCTGCCTTTCTCCCCTCAAGATCAGAAACATTCCACTCTGTCTCCCCCACAAATCCCCTGTGCCCCTCCAACGTCAACACGAACCATGTCTCCATTCACTCCAGTCCGCAAATGCCTTTTGCTCTTATCCTCTTCCTGAGTGGTCTGCCTCAGTGATCTACTGCTGTGTAACAAACAACAAAAGCAACCTCTGTTTTGTCATACATCACAGTTGCGTAGATCGGGAATTTTTGGATGGGGCTCAGTTAGACAATCCTTTCAGTGTTTCCCATGATGTTGATTAAAATCTCTTAACAGTCCTTAGCTGATGAGATGGTCGGTCTGGAGGGTCTAAAATGCTTCATTCAGACATCTGGTACTCCCAGCTGACTTGTTCCAGAGTGAGTGTTCCGAGAGACTTGGATGGAAGCTACCAGGCTAAGATCAGCTGGGGTTGTCACCTGGAACACTTACAGGTCATCTCTCCAGCCTGGTGGTCTCAAGGGTGACAACCTCAGCTGAGCCAGCCCACAGTCAAGAGGAGGGATTAGATCCCACTCTCAATGCAGGGACTAGCAGAGACTTTCAAGTCATCTTTCATTGACCAGCACATCTTTCAGGTCTTGCTCTGAAGCCTCTCACTTTGCCCTTGCAGATGAGCTTTTGCTCTGTGACTCTTTCCTAGGTCCTTGATAGTTTTGGTTTTCCCAGCTGGGCTGTGCACTCTTCCAGGGAGGGAGGAAGGGGAGGTATTGGCCAGGTGCTGCAGGCAGAGGCTATACCCAGCAGATGTTTAACAAAGACAGCAGGAGAGGCTCTCAGGAACTGGAAGATGAGTTGTATAGGTTAAGCATCATGTCAATGACATGTATTATCCATAATCTTTCCTTCAAACACCAGGAACAATCATGGTACCATGAAATCTTAGCTCAGCAGCCTTGTCAGGGAGCAGGTATTTGGGCCCCCAGGCAGATGAGGCAACAATCACCTGGTCAAAGTGGGCAGGGTGAGGGCTGTTTTGATGATGGCAGTTCTCATTCACAGGCTCTTGGCTCTTGCAGATTTGAAGTTGGCTGACTCAAGTCAGATAGAAACTTGCAAATTCCACCTGCTTCAGCATCAGGGAGCTGTACAGAATGAAGCATCAGTACACAGATGCTAGAACAACAGTGCTATACAACAATAGCCTGATTAACCTATCACTGATCTCTCTAACAATTTGTTTGAGCTTCAGCTTTATAGAACCTATTGTCATTTACCATTTGGTTATCCACTTTCACCATTCAATATTTTGTGACTGTTTATTCTTCTATTCTATTTGTCTTTGTGGGTTTATACCTAAAACATTATTCACTTTTGTTTTAGTGAGACTTCCAGTTCAGTTCAGTTCAGTTCAGTTCAGTTGCTCAGTCGTGTCCAATTCTTTGTGACCCCATGGACTGCAGCACAGCAGGCATCCCTGTCCATCACCAGCTCCTAGAGCCTACTCAAACTCATGTCCATTGAGTCAGTGATGCTATTCAACCATCTCATCCTCTGTTGTCTGCTTTTCCTCCTGCCTTCAATCTTTCTCAGCATCAGGGTCTTTTCCAATGAGTCAGTTCTTCACATCAGGTGGCCATAGTATTGGAGTTTCAGCTTCAGCATCAGTCTTTCCAATGAATATTCAAGACTGATTTCCTTTAGGATGGACTGGTTGGCTCTCCTTGTAGTCCAGGGACTACAGGACTGTAGTCCAGGACTCAAGAGTCTTCTCCAACACCATATTTCAAAAGCATCAATTCTTCTGCACTCAACTTTCTTTATAGTCCAACTCTCATATCCATACATTACTACTGGAAAAACCATAGCTTTGACTAGATGGACCTTTGTTGACAAAAATGTTTCTGCTTTTTAATACGCTATCTAGGTTGGTCATAACTTTTCTCCCAAGGAGTAAGCATCTTTTAATTTCATGGCTGCAGTCATCATCTGCAGTGATTTTGGAGCCCCCCAAAATAAAGTCAGCCACTGTTTCCCCATCTATTTCCCATGAGGTGATGGGACCAGATGCCATGATCTTAGTTTTCTGAATGTTGAGCTTTAAGCCAACCTTTTCACTCTCCTCTTTCACTTTCATCAAGAGGCTCTTCAGTTCCTCCTCACTTTCTGCCATAAGGGTGGTATCACCTGCATATCTGAGGTTATTGATATTTCTCCCAGCAATCTTGATTCCAGCTTGCGCTTCCTCCAGTCCAGTGTTTCTCATGATGTACTCTGCATATAAGTGAAATAAGCAGGGTGACAATATACAGCCTTGATGTACTCCTTTTCCTCTTCGGAACCAGTCTGTTGTTCCATGTCTAGTTCTAACTGTTGCTTCCTGACCTGCATATAGGTTTCTCAAGAGGCAGGTCAGGTGGTCTGGTATTTCCATCTCTTTCAGAATGTTCCACAGTTTATTGTGATCCACACAGTCAAAGGCTTTGGCACAGTCAATAAAGCAGAAATAGCTGTTTTTCTGGAACTCTCTAGCTTTTTCAATGATCCAGCGGATGTTGGCAATTTGATCTCTGGTTCCTCTGCCTTTTCTAAATCCAGCTTGAACATCTGGAAGTTCATGGTCCACGTATTGCTGAAGCCTGGCTTGAAGAGTTTTGAGCATTACTTTACTACCATGTGAGATGAGTGGAATTGTGTGGCAGTTTGAGCATTCTTTGGGATTGCCTTTCTTTGGGATTAGAATGAAAACTGACCTTTTCCAGTCTTGTGGCCACTGCTGAGTTTTTCAAATTTGCTGGCATATTGAGTGCAGCACTTTCACAGCACCATCTTTTAGATGAGACTTCCGAGAGAGTGGCTAAGTCTGCCATATTTAACTGGAAGTTCCAGGGCACATTATTTAGTCATTTTATATGGTGCTAGTGGTAAAGAACCTGCCTGCCAATGCAGAAAATGTAAGAGATGTAGGTTTTATCCCTGAATTGGGAGGATCCCCTGGAGAAGGGCATAGTAACTCTCTCCAGTATTCTTGCCTGGAGAATTCCAAGGACAAAGGAGACTGGTGGGCTACAGTCCATGTGGTAACAGAGAGTTGGACATGACTAAGCAACTTAGCATGCATGCATAATGAAGAAACTTAAGCTCACAAAGGATGTGAGTTGTGTAAAGACACAAAAACAATGAAGGAACTTGAACCCAGATCTGGTTCTAAATCTAGTGCTGTTTCTTGACCCACCCTTCGGTCATTCCTCTAAGGATCATCTCTCATAAGATAGTTTTGTGTAACATGTTTTGCTAAAGGCTCAAGAGGGTAATAATGGGAGGAGAGGTACATCACAGGGTATACAACTCAATATTGAGCATTAGATATTTTAATACTCAGTTCTTTCCACAACTGAGAATTTATTTCTAACTACTTTTTCTCCTTTGGCTCCCTAACTGCTGTCTTCTTTCTTCTGTTTCTCTCGTTTTTTCAGGTGGCTTCATTATCCCTTTCTCAAGCTACCCATGAAAACTCAAAATTTCTCTCAGTTTTCTGCACAATTGAGCTACTTCTTCTGTATTCTCTCCATGCCATGGAAGTAGTAGGAAGATAGGGAATGGGGAAGAATTGATTTTAACTAACCAAAAATCTCATTGTATTTGTTAAGGTAAAAGGGTAAACTTCTGGGGAAAAAGGAATCCAAATTTATAGGACTGAAAACAATTTATTTCTCTTGTGTAAGGGTAGTTTGTGGAGGTCTATGAGCGCCCCATCCAATCATTCAGGGAACCAGGCTGATGGCAGCTCTGCCAACTTGAGTATTGACTTCCAAGGGTGCTCTAGTACTTGACGTCTCAGTAAGCTGAAGGACTGTGGAGAGATGAATGGGCAGGGCCCTCAGCTACCGCATCCTCCTGGGCAACTGGAAGCCACTCTTAACAAAAATCTAACAGAATAAAAGCAAAGAAAATAATCTTTTTGACCAGGATGAAACAATTTGAATAGGATCCAATACCTAAATTATTGCTTATTATTATAAGTCCTAGTCCAGAACAAATATGTACATCCTTTCTATAGGCAAACAAAAATCACCAGATACATGAACAAATTCAGCAGCTCCCAGCAAGGGATTCATTGAAAAAATAACACAATCTGAAACAAATTTAATCCTTTAGACCCTAACTTAAAAAACCACAAATAATCTATATTTATATTTCCAGGGAGATGGAGTCTGAAATTAGTTTCCAACAGTAGTTGAATCTCTCTTTACCTTTTTTTTTTGTTTTTCTTTACTTGGCAATCAATACATTTTCTTTTTTGGCAGGATCCATGTGCTCCTGATTGCATCTTCTGTCATTGTTCAGCTCTGCAGTTACTTTGGAATGGCTTATTTCTCAGGTAGCCTGTTTGCATGGTGGCCCAAATGGCTGTTAGCAGCTCTGAGACTTTGCTTTTATAATATTAGCTTGAGGCAAAAGTAATTGTGGTTTTTGCACTGTTGAAACTTGCCATTTGATATTGGAACACATTCTAAATAAATGTGGTTATGTTATACATCATTTTAATGCTCATTTCTCACTTTATTTTGTTTTTGCTAATGATTTATTACTTGCTGTGTATATTATATTTTGAACTGTGGTGTTGGATAAGACTCTTGAGGGTCCCTTGGACTGCAAGGAGGTCCAACCAGTCCATCCTAAAGGAGATCAGTCCGGATGTTTATTGGAAGGACTGATGTTGAAGCTGAAACTCCAATACTTTGGCCACCTGATGTGAAGAGCTGACTCATTAGAAAAGACCCTGATGCTGGGAAAGATTGAAGGCAGGAGGAGAAGGGGATGACAGAGGATGAGATGGTTGGATGGCATCACCGACTCAATGGACATGAGTTTGGGTAGGCTCCGGGAGTTGGTGATGGACAGGGAGGCCTTGCATGCTGCAGTTCATGGGGTTGCACAGAGTCGGACATGACTGAGGGACTGAACTGAACTGAACTGATACTATATTTATTTTAGACTGTGGAAATTGATGCTAGACAAAAAACAAATTCATTCAATTTTCTTATTTGAGTTAAAAATGGGTCATAAAGCGGCAGAGAAAATTCTCAGCATTGACAATACATTTGGCCCAGGAACTGCTAACGAATGTACAGTGCTGTGGTGGCTCAAGAAGTTTTGCAAAGGAGACAAGAACCTTGAAGATGAGTAGTGTAGTGGCCAGTCATCATAAGTTGACAGTGACAATTGGCAGCTATCATAGAAGCAGATCAGTCCTCTTACAACCACATGAGAAGTTACTGAAGAACTCAGTGTTGACCATTCTATGGTCCTTTGGCCTTTGAAACAAATTGGAAAGGTGAAAAAGCTCAGTAAGTGGGTGCCTCATGAGCTAACTACAAATCAAAAAATCATTTTGAAGTGTCATCTTTTCTTAATTCTATGCAACAATGAACCATTTCTCCATCAGATTGTGACATTCTATGAAAAGTGGATTGTTTACAATGCCTGTCGATGACCAACTCAGTTGCTGGACCAAGAAGAAGCTCCAAAGCACTTCCCAAAGCCAAACTCAGTACCAAAAAGAAAAAGGTCATGGTCACTGGTGGTCTGCTGCTGGTCTGATCCGCTATAGCTTTCTGAATCTTGGCAACACCATTACATCTGAGAAGTATGCTCAGCAAATTGATGAGATGCACCAGAAACTGCAATGCCTGCAGCTGGCACTGGTCAACAGCATCGGCTCAATTCTTCTCCGCAACAATACCCAAACACATGTCGTACAATTAATGCTTCAAAAGTTGAACAAATTGGGCTATGAAGTTCTTGCCTCATCTGCCACATTAACCTGACCACTCACCAACTGACTACAACTTCTTCAAGAATCTCAACAACCAGCAGGAGGCAGAAAATGCTTCCAAGAGTTCGTCGAATTCCAAAGCATGGATTTTTATGCTACAGGAATAAACAAAATTATTTCTCATTAGCAAAAATGTGTTGATTGTAATTGTTCCTAATTTGATTAATAAAGATGTGTTTGAGCCTAGTTATAATGATTTAAAACTGCCAATTACACTGAAACTGCAATTACATTTGTACCAACCTAATAGTTCCAGCAAAATCAATCTCATTGCCCTGGCATCAGTCAATGCCTATTACATTACCTATCAGGTGGCCAAAGAATTGCCATGCTTTTATTGTCATATATTTGTTCACCCATAGAATCTGAGGATAGAGTCTAATTCACTCAGCCCACGTGAATGGAGAAGGAGGAAGAGGTGTTTCCTTAAAGGAAGAGATGGGTGCTGGACCAGCAGAAACAACTTCTCACTTACCCAACCTAATTACTGTTCATGTGGAAGACAACACAGAGACATTCTTAGATACACTGGGATTCAGAAAGTAAACTATCCATTGTTGTTGTTTAGTCACCAAGTCATGTCCAACTCTTCGTGACCTCATGGACTGTAGCCTGCCAGGCCCCTCTGTCCATGGGATTCTCCAGGCAAGAATACTGGAGTGGGTTGCCATTTCCTTCTCCAAAACTATCTATTACCCTTTCTGAAAAGTTGTTTCAAGAAATATAACTAAGAAATGAATCCAAATAAGAACTCTGATATGGAAGATGTACTATAAAAGAAATGGTGGCAAGCAATACAGTCATAAGACTTAGAGTTAATATCTATATGACTACTAGTAACATAGTTAGAAATTTAATAAAATGAGAAAAATTCTTTAGAGATCTGACCAAAGTGAAAAGAAATTTGTAGTAATAACTGATACCCAAACGACTCTGGTTTGTTACTGTTGTTCATTCACTAAGTCATGTCTCTTTGCCACCTCATGGACAGCAGGACGCCAGGCTTCCCTGTCCTTCACTGTTTCCCAGAGTTTGCTCAAAGTTATGTCCATTGAATCGATGATGCCATCCAACCATCTCATCCTCTGTCATCCCCTTCTCCTCCTGCCTTCAATTTTTCCCAGTATCAGGGACTTTTCCAATGACTCGGCTCTTCGCGTCAGGTGGCCAAAAGTTTGGAGCTTCAGCATCAGTCCTTCCAATGAATATTCCGGGTTGATTTTTTCCTTTAGGATTGACTGGTTTGATCTCCTTGCTGTACAAGGGACTCTCAAGAGTCTTCTCCAGCACCACAATTCAACAGCATCAGTTGTTTTATGCTTAGCCTTTATGGTCCAACTCTCACATCTGTTCATGACTACTGGAAGAAGTCTTTGGTTATTCCAATGAAAATCCTTGGATTAGGTTAAGTCAGGAAGGGAGATTGATGGTAAAGTAGGAAAGAATAAGAGCAAACTTGAACCCACCAGACAGACAGGAACATGTGCGTCTATCTCTCATTGCTCTAGCAAGCTGGCATCAACTGTATGTGCAACAGGGTTAGAATTCTGAGGGACAGGGGTTTACCTGGTGCCTGCATGGTAAAGAATCTGCTTGCCAATGTGGGAGACATGGTTTGGTCCCTGATCTGAGAAGATATCACATGGTGTGGAGCAGCTAAGCTGTGCACCACTACCATTTAGCCTATGCTCTGAAGTCCGAACACCCTAGAGCCCATGTTCCACAAAAATAGAAGCCACTGCCTTGAGAAGCCCAAACACCACAACTAGAGAGAGGTCCATGCAGCAACGAAGACACAGCACAGTCAAAAATAAATAAATAACTACAATTATAAAAAAGTATTTGGAGGAGCAAGAAGAGACCCAGTCAAGTTGAGGGCCTGGCTGCTGCCCACACCAAGATCAGCTGGCAGGCATGCAGCACTTGCAAAAGCAATAGCACCTGGCCCTACACAGAACTTTGGTTTAAAAATAAATGACTGCTCCATCACTCCTGCCTTTGAAATCCCATGTAAGTTTTTTTTGAGGCCCATTCTAATCCTCAACTACATAAGGAAGGGAATTCTATGAAATGTAGTTCTTCCAGCTTAGCTAAGTGGTCAGAGTACAAAGCCACCACAATAATTACATAAAAGCAAATGAAAACAAAATGCATTCAACAGTTAGCTCAAAAACTTAGAGAAGAATAATAAAACAAATCTAATGAAGGAAAAACAAAAAAATTAATAAAGATAAAAGCAAAACTTAATGAGTTAGGAAATGAAGGCACAGCAGGCTTTTACACAAACCAAAATTTTTATCTGTGCAAAGGCTAATAAAATAAGAAAATCTTTAGTAGTGCTAATAAAACAAAAAAGAGCACACAAAACGTTATGAATTAGAAATAGCATAAAATGTTGGAAAGAATGATTTACCAAAAAAGTGCAGCAATATACAATTGGAAATTCAAATTTAAAACACCAGTTTCAAGAGCCTTAAAACTTTAAAATGATTAAGGATAAATATAACACATTTTGTACAAGACCTGTACACTGAAATTATAAAACCTTGCTGAGAAATTAAAAGCTATTGAAATAAAAAGAAAGATATACCGTATTCATGAATTGGAAGACAATATTGTTAAGATTTTGCAAGTCCCCCAAAGTTTCCACAGACTCAAAACAATCCAAACAAAAATTTCAGAAAGCTTTTATTTTTTGGAGGGGAGGGGTAGAAATTGGCAAGTCAATTCTAAAATTTATATAGAAATACAAAAGATCTAGACAGCAACTGGTAAAAAAAGGAGAAAGGTATAGGACTTAAATTATTTGATTTCATGAATATAAACCAATAGGAATCAACATAGTATGGTATTGATGTGAGAACAGATCAGTGGAACATATATGGTCATTGTCTACACAGGTGCCATGGTAATTCAATGGGGATTCTTTCTTCAACACATGAAACTGAAACAACTGGATATCCATATGTTAAAAAAGTAAGCTTTGATCCTTACCTCACATCATAAAAAAATGAACATGAAACAGATCATAGACCTAAATATAAGATCTAGAACTATAAGCTTCTGCAAGAAAACAAGGAAACCCTTGTGCTATTAAGTTAGGCGGATTTCTTAGGACACAAAAAGCACAAAGTGTAAATAAAAAATTAAATGCAACTTCATCAATATAGTCTTGCTATTTGAAAGACACTGTTGAGAAATTGAAAAATCATGCTACAGATTGGGAGAAAATACTTGCAAATATATCTGTTAAATAAATAATTCTTATTCATTTATAATAAGAAGGCAGAATAAAAAACTGAATAAAATGAGTAGAAGATTTGAATAAAGACTTAAAAATGAAGAGATGAAGCTCAAAAAGCACATGAAAAGATGCTCAATACTGGGTCATCAGGGATAATATATATTAAAATCACAATGAGATACTGCTATGCACATAATAAAATTAAAAAGACTGATCATACCAAGTGTTGGCAAGGACATGAAGCAACAAGAATTCTCATACACTGCTGATGGCAGTGTGAAATGGGATATCCACTTTGGGAAATAGTTAATTTCTTATAAATCTAAAATATATCCCAGCAATCCCATTCCTATTTTTTTCCAAGAAAAATGATAAGTGTGACCATATAGAGACTTGTACACAGAGCTTTACATAGCAGCTTGATTAGTAATAGCCTCTGAACTGGTCTCCTGAGCTGCTCTAGTAACAGTTCAGTTTGGTTCAGTCGCTCAGTCATGTCTGACTCTTTGCAACCCCATGGACTGCAGCCTCCAGGCTTCCCTGTCTATCACCAACTCCTAGAGCTTGCTCAAACTCATGTCCATCAAGTTGGTGATGCCATCCAACCATCCCATCTTCTATCATCCCCTTTTCCTCCTGCCTTCAATCTTTCCCAGCATCAGGGTCTTTTCTAATGAGTCAGCTCTTCACATCAGGTGGCCCTAGTAACTGGGAAGACCAATTTTGACTCCATGTTGGGTCTGTTTCTTTTACTTTAACCCTTGCATTTTGTTGCTTTTGTTCTTATGAAAGTGTTAGTCACTTAGCCGTGTCTGAATCTTAGTGACCCTATGGACTATAACCTACCAGGCTCCTTGGTCCATGGGCTTCTCCAGGCAAGAATACTGGAGTGGGTTGCCATTTCTTCTCCAGGGGATCTTCCCCACCCAGGGATAGAACCCGGGTCCCCCACACAGCAGGCATATTCTTTATCTTCTGAGCCACCAGGGAAGCCTTTTGTTCTTGTAATCGTACATAATGGCTTGCCTCAGGGAACCCTGCCCCTCTGTGCATGCTCAGTCACTTTCAATTCAGTTCAGTCACTCAGTCGTGTCCGACTCTTTGTGACCCCATGAATCGCATCACGCCAGGCCTCCCTGTCCATCACCAACTCCCAGAGTTTACTCAAACTCATGTCCATTGAGTCAGTGATGCCATCCAGCCATCTCATCCTCTGTCGTCCCCTTCTCTCCTGCCCCCAGTTCCTCTCAGCATCAGGGTCTTTTCCAATGAGTCAACTCTTCACATGAGGTGGCCAAAGTATCGGCGTTTCAGCTTCAGCATCAGTCCTTCCAATGAACACCCAGGACTGATCTCCTTTAGGATGAACTGGTTGGATCTCCTTGCAGTCCAAGGGACTCTCAAGAGTCTTATCCAACACCACAGTTCAAAAGCATCAATTCTTCAGCACTCAGCCTTCTTCATAGCCCAACTCTCACATCCATACATGACCACTGGAAAAACCATAGTCTTGACCAGATGGACCTTTGTTGGCAAAGTAACATCTCTGCTTTTTAATATGCTATCTAGGTTGGTCATAACTTTCCTTCCAAGGAGTAAGCATCTTTTAATTTCATGGCTGCAATCACCATCTGCAGTGATTTTGGAGCCCCCAAAAATAAAGTCAGCCTCTGTTTCTGAAGAAAGAATTCATAGGGCCTGGACTCCATCTCAGGCCTGTCTGTGCTGATCGTGCTAGGCCGCCTCTTCAGTGGACTCTGAACTCTGTGCTTAGCGCCTGTGGGAATGACAATGGAAGGATAAGGCCCCCTCTGGGCAGGGGAATCCTGAAGATCACATCCAGGTTAAGAGAAAACAGACACTAACCATCCCTGCCTCTATCTATCGGAATGTAACCACAGGCTTATTGGTTATTAACTGATTGGAATATAACCGCAGGCTTATTGATTATTAACTGTTTGAACACATAACACATGAATGATGGGGTTATTGTGATTGTATTTACCCTTCCTTTTAAAGCCTCAAGGGATTTGGGCTGGTGGGTTTGGACACGTACACATGGGGTATAAAAGATTTTCACAAATGCTGATTGGGGCCTTTGGCTAAGAGGAGACTCTGCCTTGGGCCTGCCGGTGTAATAAACTGCACTCCACTATTTGCATTGTCCTTCTGAGTGAGTTTGTTTCCTGGAAAGCATGGCTATAACATTTCCACTGTTTCCCCATCTATTTCCCATGAAGTGATGGGACCAGATGCCATGATCTTAGTTTTCTGAATGGTAAACTTAAAGCCAACTTTTTCACTCTCCTCCTTCACTTTCATCAAGAGGCTTTTTAGTTCCTCTTCACTTTCTGTCACAAGGGTGGTGTCATCTGCATATCTGAGGTTATTGATATTTCTCCCAGCAATCTTGATTCCAGCTTGTGTTCTTCCAGCCCAGCATTTCTCATGTAAGTTAAATAAGTAGGGTGACAATATACAGCCTTGACATACTCCTTTTCCTATTTGGAACCAGTCTGTTGTTTCATGTCCAGTTCTAACTGTTGCTTCCTGACTTGCATATAGGTTTCTCAAGAGGCAGGCCAGGTGGTCTGGTATTCCCATCTCTTTCAGATTTAGTCCTGTCCAGCTCTTTGTGATCCTATCCAGGCTCTCTGCCCATGGGATTCTCCAGGCAAGAGTAACTGGAGTGGGTTGCCATGCCCTTCTCGAGGGGATTTTTCTGATCCACGAATTGAACCCTTGTATCTTATGCCTCTTCCATTTGGTAGGTTCTTCACCACTAGTGCCACCTGGGAAGCCCCTCTGCCTGAGGGGGTCAACTAAAGTGGCTTTGTTCAGTTTACAGAGGGACAATCTGACCTTTCCTATCTGTGAAAGGATGTAGAAAAGAAGAAATTAACACATATCCCTTCCTGTTTTGCAAGATAAATGGCCTTTTTTTTACTTTAATTCCTCAACACCTCTCCCTTTCTGTTTTATAAAAAAACACTGGCATCTAGATCCTGATAAGATGTTTTTTTGGCGACACTAATCTGACATCTTTTCAGTGTACAGACTTTCCAAATAAAGTCATTATTCCTTGCCTCATCGCCTCATCTCCCAATTCATTGGCCTGTTGTGCAGCAAGCAGAGAGTCCGGACTAGGTAACACTCTTAACAAATTGCAGCAAACATGATGCTTCAAGACAAAATATGTTTATTCTCTCGCAGTTCTAGAAGACAGATGTCCAAACAGTTCACTGGAGTAAAATCAAAGTATAAACATGGCCATAATAATTTTGGAGGCTCAAGGGGAGAACCCATTTCTTGCTTCTTCCAGCTTCTAGAGGCTACTGGAATTCCTTGACTTGTGGCTGCATCACTCCAGCATCTTCTCCCTCAGTCTGCACATCTCCTTCTCTGCTGTGTGTGTTAAATCTTTCTCTCTCTCACTCTTATAAAGATAAATGGGATTGTATTTAAGGCCCACCCTAATAATCTAGGATAATCTTCCCACCACAAGATCCTTAATTTAATAACATCTGCAAAGATATTTTTGTAACTTTTACAGGTTCTAGGGATTAGTATCTGAATATCTTTTAAAGGGCCTTTTTTTCCCAGCCATAATCTCAAATTGGAAATAATCCAAAGTTTTATGAATTGATTAATGTATTTTGGTGTATCCATATGATAAAATGCTATTCACTTTTTAAAAAGGACAAAACTCCTGATATTTACATGTGTGAATCTCAAAAACATTATGCTGAGAAAATGAAATCAAATATAAAGCACAAATTTTATCTGATCCCATTTCTGCAAAATTCTAGGAAAAGCCGTTATGGTGATAGAAATCAAATCAGTGCTTTCATGGGGCACAGGTTGGAAGAGGATATTGACTGCAAATATGCCACATGAAACTTTTTTGCATGATGGAAATGCTCTACATTTTTTGGTGGAGGTTACAAGAATGCATTTATTTGTTAAAATCCATTAAACAGGGCACTTAAAATGGCTGAATTTTAAAGTGTAAATTGTACTTAAAGCTGATATTTAAAAAGAAAGACTAAAGGGCCAAGAAATTTGAAAATCTAGATGAATTGGTTGAGTTTTAAGGAAAATATAACTAAAATAGAGTCAAGAAGAAAAAGTTTGAACGGAGCAATCAATATGGAATAAATCAAGAAGTTTGTGAAGAACTTTGCTCCTTTTCCCAATATCCTCTAAACTGCGTCATAGGAACAGGAAGTAAATCTGCTTGATTGTGATTTATTTCACACCTGAGAGAATTTCTATGCAACTTAAATTGCTCTAGTGAATAAATAAAGAAGGAAAAGTTTTCCATTTTCTAAATAAAATTTATTTAACCTTAACACAATACCTGTAAAACTGCACAAAGCAGAAAGCTACTGAATTATATGTAGTTGAATAAAACATTAGCAAATTAAGTACATTCCTGTGTAAGAAGAATAACACCACTAAATTAGAGTTCATTCCAGACATGCACTGTAAGTTTGAGGAACTAAGAAACATAGGTAGAGATTAACTTTGGACTTTTGCTTCCACCCTCACCCTCTCCAAAGGTCCAAGACAGATGGTCTCTACTGGGTGGGTGGGAAGTGAGGAGCTGTTTCTAGGGTGCAAAAGGTGAATGAAGCCCAGCTCCAAAGAGCTGTTTTGTGATGTGGGTAGTGATTGAGATGGATTTCTCCTTAGCGCATTTCTTTTTCACCCAGATCTCTTTTATCCTCTCAGCTCACTGGGACTCACATAGATAGGGATCTGGCTTTGTACTGACTCAGAGACCACAACATCCTCAGCAGAACATAAGTTGAGGTCCAAATATTACAGTTTAGAATCATAGCCATTCCAAACAAAAAATAACATATAACTGGAGTATAGTTTCCTTCAGAAAGAGAAGTGTTAGAACAGACAGACAAATAATTTAGAATTAGACTAATAAACTAAAAGTGATAAGGGAAGATATTAGCAATATCTAACATCTTAGGATAAAAATAGGAAGGTAAAGACCAAGCAGAAATTCTAGCATGAAAAATGTGGCAGTTGAAATATATGATAGAACAGCTTAGATAAATAGCAGACAGGATCTATGTGGAGGGGATACAGTAATGATGTGGAAGGCTAAACTGAGATCATCCTCCCTTAAGGAAGAGGGAAATGACAAACAAAAAATATGAAATGAAAAGCCAAGACATATGGAAAAATAAAGCTGAAGTGCTAGCATTCAGATAATAGAAGTACCAGGAAGAAAGAAAAAATGGAGAGGAAGACATATTTGAAGAAATAATAATGATAAATTTTCCAAAGTGGAGAGAAAAGAAGAAGAAGATAAGAAGAAGGAAGAGAAAGAGGAAGGGGAAGGGGAGAAGAAGAGAAGGTGTTGGAAAAGAAAGTCTTTAGATTGAAAGAAACTGCAGAGAATAGATAGGCAAGATGGATTGCAAGTAAAAGTGAGAGTGAGAGTCTCTCAGTCTTGTCTGACTCTTTGTGATCCCATGGACTAGACAGTCCATGGAGTTAATGTGATTTTAAGAATAGCAAAGTTGAATAAAAAATTCTAAAAGTTTCCAGAGAGAAAGAATAGTTCACACACAAAAGAACAAGAGTTAAATTGACCTTGAGAGATTTTTCAATTAAGCACCAGGTACAGGAAATCAGATGATTATCATTTAAAAAATATTAGAAGGAAAGAACTTAGACTCTGGAATTTTATATTTAGCCAAGACATTTACATATGAGGGCACGATAAAAATATTCTTAGTCCCAGAAAGCTTCACAAGGTTTGTCACAAAAAGATCCACACTGAAAGCTGTTTTGGATGAAGTATATAAAGAGGAAATACAAACCCAGATTTGGCTACCATATTGAACAGCACAGGTATGGATTCTTGCTTTTCAAAGGGTGGTGTTTGAACCAGCATCAGCATCACCAGGGAGCCTGTTAGAAAAACTCACATCCCACCTCAAAACATGCAGAATCATAATCTGCCTTTTAACAAGAATTCTAGATGCTCTGAGACTTTGAGAAGCACAAGTCTAGATATATCATTATGATTGGGGTTAGGTTGGAGGGAACTAAGGGAATATAAAAATGTGCTAAAATGCTTGTCAAATTAGAGGGCAAAGGATTGAAAAGGAACATTGTCAGACAACTGAAAAATTAAGATGGTAGAAACTAATCCAAATAAATAAAAATAATTGTGAGTGGACTTAACACAAGTAAAAAGCAAATGTTGATAGGTGGAATTTAAAAATTCAGATGTTATGTTATTTACAACACATACTTAAAAAGCTAAATGCAAGCCCAAGTTAATAATAAAAGGGAGAAAAAAGATACATCAGCAAATATTAACCTAAATACAATAGTTATAGCTATATAGGTATCCAAATGTATCTAGATATATCTATCTATATCTATATTTAATATGATATATTCATATCCAAATAAATAAAATTGACTTTAAGGCAAAGGGCATGATTAGGGATGGATAGGGCACTACATAATGTAATGATAAAGTATTCTTTTTTGCCAAAGAGATATTGCAATTTTAATGATGCATCTAACAAAACAACCTCAAATAGCTATAGAAAGCAAAAACCAATAAATAAAGAGGTCATAAATCTACCACCATACTGAGAGATCTCAACTTTCTCAATTATATCAACAAAGATATAAAAATATGAATAATACAAAAGATTAAATTTATTTAATGGGCATTTATGACTTTCTGAATAAATAATTGGAAAGTACACATTTTTCTCAAGCACACCAGAAATACTTACAGTTTCAAATAACAGATAAAACTCAGAACATAATCTCTAACCACAGTACATGTAATTTTGGAGTAACCAAAAGATAAATAAGAAAACTTATATATTTGAAAACTTAAAAAATACACTGCTAATTAATTCATAGATCAAGAAAAAGTCATAATAGATGTGTAAAAATATTTAGATCTTAAGTTTGGTTCAGTTCAGTCGCTCAGTCCTGTCTGACTCTTTGTGACCCCATGGACTGCAGCACGCCAGGCTGTCCATCACCTGGTTGTCCATCACCAACTCCTGGAGCCTACTCATATCCATCACATCTGTGGTGCCATCTAACCATCTTATCCTCTGTTGTCCCCTTCTCCTCCTGCCTTCAATCTTTCCCAGCATCAGGATCTTTTCCAATGAGTTAGTTCTTTGCATCAGGTGGCCAAAGTATTGGAGCTTCAGCTTCAGCATCAGTCCTTCCAAAGAATCTTCAGGACTGATTTCCTTTAGATCTTAAAGATTGTGAAGATACTCTCAAACTCTTCCAGAAAATTGCAGAAGAAGGTAAACTTCCAAACTCACTCTATGAGGTCACCATCACCCTAATTCCAAAACCAGACAAAGATGCCATAAAAAAAAAGACAACTACAGGCCAATATCACTGATGAACATAGATGCAAAAATCCTTAACGAAATTCTAGCAAACAGAATCCAACAACATATTAAAAAGATCATACATCATGACCAAGTGGGCTTTATCCCAGGAATGCAAGGATTCTTTAATATCCGCAAATCAATCAACATAATACACCACATTAACAAATTGAAAGATAAAAACCATATGATTATCTCAATAGATGCAGAAAAAGCCTTTGACAAAATTCAACATCCATTTATGATAAAAACTCTCCAGAAGGCAGGAATAGAAGAAACATACCTCAACATAATAAAAGCTATATATGACAAACCCACAGCAAACATTATCCTCAATGGCGAAAAATTGAAAGCATTTCCACTAAAATCAGGAACAAGACAAGGGTGCCCACTCTCACCACTACTATTCAACATAGTTTTGAAAGTTTTGGCCACAGCAATCAGAGCAGAAAAAGAAATAAAAGGAATCCAGATAGGAAAAGAAGAAGTGAAACTCTCACTGTTTGCAGGTGACATGATCCTCTACATAGAAAACCCTAAAGACTCTACCAGAAAATTACTAGAGCTAATCAATGAATATAGTAAAGTTGCAGGATATAAAATTAAGACACAGAAATCCCTTGTATTCCTATACTCTAACAATGAGAAAACAGAAATTAAGGAAATAATACCATTCACCATTGCAACAAAAAGAATAAAATACTTAGGAGTATATCTACCTAGTGAAACAAAAGACCTATACATAGAAAACTATAAAACACTGATGAAAGAAATCAAAGAGGGCGCAGATAGATGGAGAAATATACCGTGTTCATGAATTGAAAGAATCAATATTGTGAAAATGAGTATACAACCCAAAGCAATCTATAGATTCAATGCAATTGCTATCAAGCTACCAACGTATTCTTCACAGAACTAGAACAAATAATTTCACAATTTGTATGGAAATACAAAAAACCTCAAATAGCCAAAGCAATCTTGAGAAAGAAGAATGGAACTGGAGGAATCAACCTGCCTGACTTCAGGCTTTACTACAAAGCCACAGTCATCAAGACAGTATGGTACTGGCACAAAGACAGAAATATAGATCAATAGAACAAAATGGAAAGCCCAGAGATAAATCCACATACCTATGGACACCTTATCCTCGACAAAGGAGGCAAGGATATACAATGGAAAAAAGACAACCTCTTTAACAAGTGGTGCTGGGAAAACTGGTCAACCACTTGCAAAAGAATGAAACTAGAACACATTCTAACACCATACACAAAAATAAACTCAAAATGGATTAAAGATCTAAATGTAAGACCAGAAACTATAAAACTCCTAGAGGAGAACATAGGCAAAACATTCTCTGACATAAATCACAGCAGGATCCTCTATGACCCACCTCCCAGAATATTGGAAATAAAAGCAAAAATAAACAAATGGGACCTAATGAAGCTTAAAAGCTTTTGCACAACAAAGAAAACTATAAGCAAGGTGAAAAGACAGACTTCAGAATGGGGGAAAATAATAGCAAATGAAGAAACAGAAAAAGGATTAATCTCAAAAATATACAAGCAACTCCTGCAGCTCAATTCCAGAAAAATAAATGACCCGATCAAAAAATGGGCCAAAGATCTAAACAGACATTTCTCCAAAGAAGACATACAGATGGCTAACAAACACATGAAAAGATACTCAGCATCACTCATTATCAGAGAAATGCAAATCAAAACCTCAATGAGGTACCATTACACGCCAGTCAGAATGGCTGCTATCCAAAAGTCTACAAGCAATAAATGCTGGAGAGGGTGTGAAGAAAAGGGAATCCTCTTACACTGTTGGTGGGAATGCAAACTAGTACAGCCACTATAGAGAACAGTGTGGTGATTCCTTAAAAATCTGGAAATAGAACTGCCATATGACCAAGCAATCCCACTCCTGGGCATACACACCGAGGAAACCAGATCTGAAAGAGACATGTGTATCCCAATATTCATCGTAGCACTGTTTATAAGAGCCAGGACATGGAAGCAACCTAGATGCCCATCAGCAGACGAATGGATAAGGAAGCTGTGGTACATATACACCATGGAATATTACTCAGCCATTAAAAAGAATTCATTTGAATCAGTTCTAAACAGGAGCCCATTACACAGAGTGAAGTAAGCCAGAAAGATAAAGACCAATACAGTATACTAACGCATATATATGGAATTTAGAAAGGTGGGAACGATAACCCTATATGCAAGACAGAAAAAGAGACACAGATGTATAGAACAGACTTTTGGACTCTATGGGAGAAGGCGAGGGTGGGATGATCTGAGAGAACAGCATTGAAACAAGTATATTATCAAGTGTGAAACAGATCACCAGTCCAGGTTGGACGCGTTAGACAAGTGCTCAGGGCTGGTGCACTGGGAAGACCCAGAGAGATGGGATGGAGAGGGAGGCGGAAGGGGGGATCGGGATGGGGAGCACATGTAAATCCGTGACTGATTCATATCAATGTATGGCAAAAACTGCTACAATATTGTAACGTAATTAGCCTCCAACTAATAAAAATAAATGGAAAAAAAAAAAAAAACCAAAAACAAATTGTGGTGCTGGAGAAGACTTTTGAGAGTCCTTTGGACTGCGAGGAGATCAAAGTAGTCAATCCTAAGGGAAATCAACCCTGAGTATTCATTGCAAGTACTGATGCTGAAGCTCCAATAGTTTGACCAACTGATTCGATGAGCCAAGTCATTGGAAAAGACCCTGATGCTGAGAAGATTGACAGCAAAAGGAGAAGGGGGCAGTAGAAGATGAGATGTTTAGATAGCATCTCCAACTCAATGGACATGAGAAAACTCCAGAAGATAGTGGAGGATGGAAGAGCCTAGCATGCTACAATCCATGGGGTGGCAAGGAGTGGGATACAACTTAGTGACTGAATAACAACAACAAAATTGCATGATCTCTCTCTATTCTATTCCCCTTCCTGTCCCAGCTCAAGTTAACCATCATTCATAAGCTTGTATTCATCACTTTTTAAACTTTCTTTCTGTATAGTTTGGTTGCATATATATTCATTAAAATTGCACAATTTTATTTTTGTTAAAAAAGTGTAATATTTTGGCCTTACAATTTTCACTTAATAGTATACTATTAAGATTCATCCACATGGTTGTGTATTATGTTAGTTCATTTGTCTTGTCGGTCATGCACTTCTTTTTCATCCAAGTATCTCCATTTAATTATTCACTGATTTTTGCTATTGTGGACAGTATTGTCATGAACATTCTTCTGGATGCTTCTTGTTGTACATATGCAAATGTCTCAGGTATATAGGTAGGAGTAGAACTGTTGGCTCAAAAAAGATGATAAACTTAAGAAGTTCATCCTGAATTGTGTTCTCCCATGGTTCAGTTCAGTTCAGTCGCTCAGTCATGTCCGACTCCTCACAACCCCATGGACCACATGGTTATATCAATTTAAATTCCTACTGGCAATGTTTAAGAAAGAGATCCTCTGGAATCATATCCACTCCAACTTTCTGTATTGTCAGATTTTTTTCATTTTTGCCAGTTGGATGAATATTAAATGCTTCTCATTGTGGTGCTAACTGGCATTTTCTTGTCACTAATGATGCTGACCATTTCCTCATCTATTTGTGAGTGATATGTGTTTCCTCTTCTGTGAAATGTCTCTTCATATCTTTGGGTAATTTTCTATTGGGTTACACGTGCTTTTCTTATTACTTTGTATGAATGCTTTATATATTCTTGATACAAACTCATTATCATCAGCAGACATTGCAAAGATCATCTCTCAGCTTCTAGACTGACTTTCTCCTTTCTTTTAAAAATCTTTTAGAGAACTAAAATTTTTTTCCATATTGTTTTAATTTCTCTCTCTTTTTCTAAGACTTTTTTTTTAACAGCAGTTTTTGATTCACAGTGAAATTGAGGAGAAGGTACAGAGATTTCCCACATACTCCCCTCACACATGCATAACCTCCACCATTATTAGCATCCCCTATCGGAGTGGTACATTTGTTACAATCAATGAACCTACATTGACATATCACAATCATCCAAAATCCAAAATATACATTAGTATTTACTCTTGTTATTACATATTCTATGGGTTTTGATAAATGTATAAAGATGAGTATCTACCACTATGCTATCATACAGACTACTTTCAGTGCTCTAAAAATCCTCTGTATTTTGCCTGTTCTTCACACCTCCTAATCTAACCTCTAGCAACCACTAATCTTTTTACTGTTTTGATAATTTTGCCTTTTCAAGAATATCATACAATTGGAACCATATTGTCTATAACTTTTTCAGATTAGATTTCCCTTTTTCCCTTCTTTCGTCCTTCCTCAGTATGTCTTTGGCTCTGGTATCAGGGTAGTGCAGTCCTCATAAAATAAGTTATATTCCTTCTTTTCCAACTACACGAAAGTTGTATAAGATGGAATGATGAATTCTTTGAAAACATTATAGTACACATCTGTAAAACCATCTGGGACTGATGCTTTGTTTTTACTTTTCATGAAGCACTTTCAATTTTCCAAGAATTTGCCTATTTAGTCTCCAGATTCAAAATTGTTGGCATATAATTGCTGATAGTATATTCTTATCTTTAAATTTCTATGTGAAGTTACTCCTCCCTTTTCATTCATAGTATCTGTTTCTCCTTCCTTTTGTTTTATTCTATTGTTTTTTTCCTACCTTCTTAAGTTAGACATACAGCTCATTAACTTGAGGCTGTCTTGTTTTCTTACATACACAGCTAAAGCTACCCTTTTTTTTTTAAGTTCCACAAGATCTGATATTTAGTATCTTCACAAACTTTTTTTTTTTTTAATTCAGAGAGTCTATTTTATTTTATTTTTTTCCATTTATTTTTATTAGTTGGAGGCTAATTATTTTACAATATTGTAGCAGTTTTTGCCATACATTGATATGAATCAATCACGGATTTACATGTGTTCCCCATCCCGATCCCCCCTTCCGCCTCCCTCTCCATCCCATCTCTCTGGGTCTTCCCAGTGCACCAGCCCCGAGCACTTGTCTAACGCATCCAACCTGGACTGGTGATCTGTTTCACACTTGATAATATACTTGTTTCAATGCTGTTCTCTCAGATCATCCCACCCTCGCCTTCTCCCATAGAGTCCAAAAGTCTGTTCTATACATCTGTGTCTCTTTTTCTGTCTTGCATATAAGGTTATCATTCCCACCTTTCTAAATTCCATATATATGCGTTAGTATACTGTATTGGTCTTTATCTTTCTGGCTTACTTCACTCTGTGTAATGGGCTCCTGTTTCATCCATCTCATTAGAACTGATTCAAATGAATTCTTTTTAATGGCTGAGTAATATTCCATGGTGTATATGTACCACAGCTTCCTTATCCATTCGTCTGCTGATGGGCATCTAGGTTGCTTCCATGTCCTGGCTATTATAAACAGTGCTACGATGAATATTGGGGTACACATGTCTCTTTCAGATCTGGTTTCCTCGGTGTGTATGCCCAGGAGTGGGATTGCTTGGTCATATGGCAGTTCTATTTCCAGATTTTTAAGGAATCACCACACTGTTCTCCATAGTGGCTGTACTAGTTTGCATTCCCACCAACAGTGTAAGAGGATTCCCTTTTCTTCACACCCTCTCCAGCATTTATTGCTTGTAGACTTTTGGGTAGCAGCCATTCTGACTGGCGTGTAATGGTACCTCATTGAGGTTTTGATTTGCATTTCTCTGATAATGAGTGATGCTGAGTATCTTTTCATGTGTTTGTTAGCCATCTGTATGTCTTCTTTGGAGAAATGTCTGTTTAGATCTTTGGCCCATTTTTTGATCGGGTCATTTATTTTTCTGGAATTGAGCTGCAGGAGTTGCTTGTATATTTTTGAGATTAATCCTTTTTCTGTTTCTTCATTTGCTATTATTTTCCCCCATTCTGAAGTCTGTCTTTTCACCTTGCTTATAGTTTTCTTTGTTGTGCAAAAGCTTTTAAGTTTCATTAGGTCCCATTTGTTTATTTTTGCTTTTATTTCCAATATTCTGGGAGGTGGTCATAGAGGATCCTGCTGTGATTTATGTCAGAGAGTGTTTTGCCTATGTTCTCCTCTAGGAGTTTTATAGTTTCTGGTCTTACATTTAGATCTTTAATCCATTTTGAGTTTATTTTTGTGTATGGTGTTAGAATGTGTTCTAGTTTCATTCTTTTGCAAGTGGTTGACCAGTTTTCCCAGCACCACTTGTTAAAGAGGTTGTCTTTTTTCCATTGTATATTCTTGCCTCCTTTGTCGAAGATAAGGTGTCCTTAGGTACGTGGATTTATCTCTGGGCTTTCTGTTTTGTTCCATTGATCTATATTTCTGTCTTTGTCCAGCACAATTTGAAAGCATCAATTCTTCACCTCTCAGTCTTCTTTACGGTCCAACTCTCACATCCATACATGACTACTTGAAAAACCACAGCTTTAATTATATGAATTTTTGTTGCCAAAGTGATGTCTCTGATTTTTAATACACTGTTGAGGGTTGTCATAGCTTTCCTTTCAAGGAGGAAGTGTCTTTTATTTTCAAGGCTGCAGTCATGGTCTACAATGATTTTGGAGCCCAAGAAAATAAAATCTGTCTCTGCTTCCACTTTCTCCACTTCTAAATGCCATGAAGTGGTGGGACCAGATGCTATGACCTTAGTTTTTTGAATGTTGAGTTTCAAACCAGCTTTTTCACTCTCCTCTTTCATGCTCATCAAAAAGTTCTTTATTTCCTCTTCTATGTAGTTAAATGCAGGTTATTTTCAAGGCCCAAGCTTTTGTTTTGGTTGTATTCACAGATGCTTATGTAATTATCAGAACTAAATAACCAACTGAGTAGCTAATTTACTATCCATTTCAGTTATTTATTATTGCCTAACAAGTCATTCCAAGGTAAATGGCTCAACAGAACAGTTGTTATTATCATACCTCATGCTTCTCTGTGTCAGGAATTTAGACAGAGCACAGAGGGGCTTGTTTTCGTTCCACAATGGCCTGGGTCCCTTGAGATGAGTTCAAGTAGCAGGGGGTGGGAACAGTGAGGGGCTGGCCAGGTATTTCTCTCTATCTCCATGGGGCTAGGCTTCCTCACAGTATGGCAGCCCCAGAGTAGTTGGACTTCTGCAGTGGCTGAGGACTCTAGAGTGACTAGGTAGAAGTTACAAGGCTTCTTATGATGTTGCCTCATAAATCAGGGAAAAGGGAGGAATAGACTCCATCTCCCTCCACCTCTGGAGAGGCAGGAAGGATGAGGAAGAGAGGCAGTAATGGCAACCATCTTCACATACAAGCTTGCAGGAACACTGTATCATAAATAGCTCTATTGTCCCCTAATTAATCTATTACTTTGATATGATTCTCAGCAGAACTCAAAGATCTAAAATTTATACAGAGGTTCAGTAAGATAGAATAGTCAAGAATATTATAAAAAAGAGAAGTAATAAGATACTTTTTCATCCAGGTATATAATGTATGTTCTTGGGGAGAGGGAAGGAAGAGGGGTAATATAAAGACAGGGGATTAACAGGTCAAACTATCCTGTATAAAATAAGCTACAAGGATATATTGTCAAACACATATATTTTATTTTAACTAAATATTTTATTATAACTAAAATTGGAGTAGGCTTCAACAATATGTGAACTGAAAACTTCCCGAAGTACAACATGGATTTAGAAAAGGCAGAGGAACCAGAGATCAAAGTCTCAACATTCTTTGTACCATAGAAAAAGCAAAGGAATTCCAGAAAAACATCTACTTCTGCTTCATTGACTATGTGAAAGCCTTTAACTATGTGGATCACAACAAACTGTGGAACATTCTTAGAGATGGAATACCAGACCACCTTATCTGCCTACTGAGAAACCTGGATGCAGATCAAGAAGCAACAGTTAAAACTAGACATGAAACAATGAACTGGTTCCAAATTAGGAAAGGAGTACGTCAAGGCTGTATATTGTCACCCTGCATATTTAACTTATATGCAAAGTATGTCATGTGAAATGCTGGGCTGGATAAATCACAAGCTGGAATTAAGATTTCAAGGAAAAACATCAACAACTTCAGATATGCAAATGATATCACCCAAATGGAAGAAAGTGAAGAGGAACTAAAGAGCCTCCTGATGAAGGTGAAAGAGGAGAGTGAAAAAGCTGGCTTGAAACTCAGCATTAAACAGCTTAGATCATGGCATCCAGTCCTATCATTTCATGGCAAATAGACATGGGAAAAGTGGAAACAGTGCCAGATTTTCTTTTCTTGGGCTCCAAAATTGCTGACAATGGTGACTGCAGCCATGAAATTAAGACAATTGCTCCTTGGAAGAAAAGCTATGACAAACCTCAACAGTGCATTAAACAGCAGAGACATCACCTTGTTGACAAAAGTCCATATAGTCAAAGCTATGAGTTTTTCAGTAGAAAAAATGATTTCAGTTCTTTCTAAGGCAAACCATGCAACATCACAGTAATCCAAGTCTGTGCCCCAACCACTGATGTGGAAGAAGCTCATGTTGAATGGTTCTATGAAGACCTACAAGATCTTCCAGAACTAACACCAAGAAAAGATGTCCTTTTCATCATAGGGGTTTGTAATGCAAAGGTAGGAAGTCAGAGACACCTAGAATAACAGGCAAGTTTGGCCTAAGAGGACAAAATGAAGTAGGGCAAACCCTAACAGAGTTTTGCCAAGAGAATACATTGGTCATAGCAAATACCATTTTTCAACAATACAAGAGATGACTCTACACATGGGCATCACCAAATAGTCAATATCCAAATAAGACTGATTATATTCTTTGCAGCCGATGATGGAAAAACTATATGGTCAGCAAAAACAAGACCTGGAACTGACTGTGGCTCAGATCATGAGCTCCTTATTGCAAAATTCAGGCTTAAATTGAAGAAAGTAGGGAAAACCACTAGGCCATTCAGGTATGACCTAAATCAAATCCCTTATGATTATACAGTGCAGGTGATGAATAGATTCAAGGGATTAGATCTGGTAAACAGAGTGCCTAAAGAACTATAGACAGAGGTTCATAATGATGTATAGGAGGCAATGACCAAGGCCATCTTAAAGAAAAAGAAATGCAAGAAGACAAATTATTTGTTTGGGGAGGCTTTACAAATAGCTGAGGAAAGAAGAGAAAGGCAAAGGAGAAATGGAAATATACACACAACTGTATGCAGAGTTCCAGAGAACAGCAAGGAGAAATAAGAAAATCTTCAATGAACAATGCAAAGAAGTAGAGGAAAACAATGGGAAAGACTAGCGATATCTTTAAGAAAACCATAGATATCAAGGGAAAATTTCATACAACAATGGGCACAATAAACAACAGAAATGGTAAGGACCAGAAGCGGAAGATTTTAAGAAGAGGTGGCAAGAATACACAGAAAAACTATACAAAAAAGATCTTAATGACCCAGATAACCACGATGGTGTGATCACTCACATAGAGCCAGACATCCTGGAATGAGAAGTTAAGTGGGGCTTAGGAAACATTACTATGAACAAAGCTAGTGGAGGTGATGGAATTCCAGTTGAGCTATTTCAAATCCTAAAAGATGATGCTGTTAAAATGCTGCAGTCAATATGTCAGTAACTTCAGAAAATTCAGCAGTGGCCACAGGAATAAAGTCAGGTTTCATTCCAATCCCAAAGTAGGGCAGTGCCAAAGAATGTTCAAACTACCATAATATTGGGCTCATTTTTACATGCTGGCAAAGTTATGCTCAAAATTCTTCAAGCTAGGCTTCAGCAGCTCCTGAACTGAAAACTTCCAAATGTATAAGCTGGGCTTAGAAAAGGCAGAGGAACCAGGGATCTAATTGCCAACATTCATTGAATCCTAGAGAAAGCAATGGAATTCCAGAAAAACTACTTCTGCTTCACTGACTATGCGAAAGCCTTTGACTGCATGGATTACAACTAACTGTGGAAAATTCTTAAAGATATGGGAAAGCCAGACCACCTTACCTGTCTCCTGAGAAACCTCAGATCAAGAGGCAACAATTAGAACTGAACATGGAACAACTGACTGGTTTCAAATTGAGAAAGGAGTACATCCAGGCTGTCTATTGTCACCCTGCTTCTTTAACTTATTATGTACCATACAGGGTGTTAAAAAGCAGAGAAATCACTTTGCCAACAAAACTTCTGATAGTCAAAACTGTGGTTTTTCCAGGAGTTATATATGGATGTGAGAGTTGATCCATAAAGAAGCCTGAGGGCTGAAGAATTGAAGCTTTCAAATTACAGTGCTGGAGAGGGCTCTTCAGAGACCTTTGGACTGCAAGGAGATCAAAGGAGTCAATCCTAAAGGAAATCAACTTTGAATATTCATTGGAAGAACTGATGCTGAAGCTGAAGCTCTAATACTTTGGCCGCCTGATGGGAAGAGCCAACTCATTGGAAAAGACCCTGGTGCTGGGAAAGATTGAGGGCAGGAGAGAAAGGGGAAACGGGATGAGTGGTTAGATAGCATCACCGATTCAACGGATTAAATCTGAAGAAACTCCAGGCGATAGTGAAGGATGGGGAAGCCTGGCGTGCTGCAGTCGTGCGGTCACAAATATTCAGACATGACTTAGAGGTGGAACAACAGCAACATATTGTGGTCATGTAACTTATATAATATTGTACATCAACTATATTTCAATTAAAAGAAATTAAAGCCAAAAAGTGGAGTAAATAGAAAGTTCAGACCCAAACAAATCTTTATAATGATTTGGCATAAGATAAAGATGAGGTTTCTTTCAATAAGGAAAGGACAGGCTATCAGCATAATTGACTTCTTTTTTAAGAATAAATATGGTTGGATTCTTTTCCTTATTACTTACTTTAAAATAAACTTCAGAATGAATACATATCTAAATAAAACAATTAAAAGAGAATGTAGAATATTATTTTCACTGTTTCAGAATGGGGAAGACTTTTTACTCTTGATGGTGAAAGCAATGAAACAAGATACTGACAGATTTGTTTACATAGAAAGTACAAATTTGTGCTGTAAAATTATCATTCTGAAACAATTAAAAGCTATCAAACTAGGATTTTTTTTTGCAATAAAAGTACATAAAGAGTTAATATTCTCTATATACAACACTCTTAAAAATCAGGAGGAAAATGAATAGCGTAACTATAAAAAAATTGGCAAATTACACAAGCAATTTACCAAAGAGGCAATGCATGCATGCATGCTAAGTCACTTCAGTTCAGTTCAGTTCAGTTCAGTTCAGTGGCTCAGGCATGTCCGACTCTTTGCGACCCCTGCACGCCAGGCCTCCCTGTCCAACACCAACTCCCGGAGTTTACTCAAACTCATGTCCATCAAGTCGGTGATGCCATCCAGCCATCCCATCCTCTGTTGTCCCCTTCTCCTCCTGACCCCAATCCCTCCCAGCATCAGGGTCTTTTCCAATGAGTGAACCCTTCGCATGAGGTGGCCAAAGTATTGGAGTTTCAGCTTCAGCATCAGTCCTTCCAATGAACACGTAGGACTGATCTCCTTTAGGATGGACTGGTTGGATCTCCTTGCAGTCCAAGGGACTCTCAAGAGTCTTCTCCAACACCACAGTTCAAAAGCATCAATTCTTTGGTGCTCAGCTTTCTTCACAGTCCAACTCTCACATCCATACATGACCACTGGAAAAACCATAGCCTTGACCAGATGGACCTTTGTTGGCAAAGTAATGTCTGCTTTTTAATATGCTATCTAGGTTGGTCATAACTTTCCTTCCAAGGAGTAAGCATCTTTTAATTTCATGGCTGCAGTCACCATCTGCAGTGATTTTGGAGCCCCCAAAAATAAAGTCTGACATGGTTTCCACTGTCTCCCCATCTATTTCCCATGAGGTGATAGGACCAGATGCCATGATCTACTTCAGTTGTGTCCAACTCTGTGCAACCCCATGGACAGCAGCTCCCCAGGCTCCTCTGTCCATGGAATTCTCTAGGCAAGAGTACTGGAGTGGGTTGCCATTTCCTTCTCTTAAAGAGGCAATAAACATATGAAAAAAGTTAATATTCACTTTAAAATGCAAAATGAGATATCTTCTCCCCTAACAGATTGCCAAAGTTTAAAAGGAGCAGAACTGCACAATGCTTATCAGAGTATGAAGAAATGGTCACATTCATACCCCGTTGGGGTATTTTAAAAATGGAGGGCATTTAGACCATCTCTACCAAAAGTCTTAAAATGCAAGCAAGCCCTTGACAAAGTAATTCCACTTCTGGGAAGGAATTTATCCTAAGGAGATAACTGGAGAACTTCAAGTTAAACATATGGGTTGGAAAAAAAAAATTGGTTTGTCCCTGCCCCTCTCCTGAAACCACACTAGACTGATACAAAGTTAAAAGAGAAGTGTAAAGTAACAAGGAGATGACAGTAGGACAGAGTTGTCAACATAGCTCTGGAAGTTGAAAATGGATGAATGAACAGAGAATGGCAAACTGAACACATGCATTTAATTTTGCTTTCTTCCAAAAATCCCACGAAAGCTACAGTAAAAGGATTGTTTAAAAGGAATTGGACCCAGAAGGGTGGGGAAAATGGGAGAAGAGAAAGGAGGAACACAGTTTTGTAAGCTAGAAAGTCAATGGATGAGTCATAATTTACTTGGTGAATTTGAGAAAGCTGAGAACTCACCTGATTTATACCACAGAATCTTCAAAGGACACAAGAATTGGAGACCCTAGTTTCTCTGGAAGGAAGTGGGGGAAGGAATGTATGTGACTAACATAGGAGGATTGTTTGAAAGCCACTTAAGAGGCAATTAGATCCCTATGCCCCCTCTTCAACTCTGTGTCACTGAGTTCTGCCTCTCCCCTGTGCCAGCAGATGACTGGAGGCTTATTCTCCTTGGAGAAGGCTGTTTGCATCCCTTGACTTGTGGCTGTATTCTGCCAGTCTCTACTGCCGTGGTCACACTGCCTCTTCCTCTCCTGTGTCAGTCTTCCCCTGCATAAGGATACTTATGATGGCATTTAAGTGAAAGTGTTAGTGGCTCAGCTGTGTCTGACCCTTTGCGACCCCTTGGACTGTAGTCAGCCAGACTCCTCCATCCATGGAGTTCTCCAGACAAGAATACTGGTGTGGGTTAACATTCCCTTCTCCAGGCAATCTTCCCCACCCAGGAATCGAACCCAGGTCTCCTGCATTGCAGGCAGATTCTTTATGTCTGAGCCACCATGATAGCATCTAGGACTCACTTAAATAACTGAGGATTATCGCTTCATCTCAGAATCCTTGACAGGATCTCACCTGGAAAGATTATTTTTTTCCAAATCAGGTAACATTTATAGATTCCAGGAATTAGGATGTGAGTATCTTTTAGGGGATAATTTTTCATCCTGCCAAATATGCTAAATTAAATCTATTAATTTGCAAATGTTAAACTAACTTTCCATTTCTAGAATAAACCCTATTTTGATTGTACTGTATTACCCTTTCTTAAAATACATTGTTGGGTTCAATTTACTAAAAATGTTAATGGATGTTTTCTAGGCCAAATATCATGGCTATCACAAAGGACATTTGTCTAAAACTTTCTTTACTCTCTCTTAGGTTTAGATATCATAGTTGTGATGTCAGTTTTCATTACATGTGTTTTGAATAATCAGTTTTTGGTTTCATTGATTTTTCTTCGTTGCTTTTCTACTTCTTTCTAACAATTGATTTCTCTTCCTTCTTATCTCCTTCCCCTTTTTAACTTGGATTTAATTTGGTTTTCCTTTGTTTGATTCTTCGAGTTTCTTAAAGTTAAACCATTAGTTTGCAACCATTTCCCACCTTGTCCCCCCCACATATAATCATTTAATGCTACAAATTTCCCTTAAAACAATGTTTTACTTGTAACTTAATTATTTTGATTGACTGTACTTTCACTTTTATTTAATTCAAAATATACGTTTATTTTGCTTGTGAATTCTTTGAAAGATAGGTTATTTATAACTATGCTATTTAATGTCCAAATATTTGGAAATCTCCCAGTGTTTTTCTGTCGTTGATTTATAGTTTAATTCTGGGTGGAAAGATGTATTCTTAAATTTATTGAGATTTCGTTTTATGGTCCAGAATATAGTCTATCTTCCAGGACTCCATATGCCCTTGAAAAGAATTTGTATTTTGCTATAGAAAGCTGAGTGCCGAAGAATTGATGCTTTTGAACTGTGGTGTTGGAGAAGACTCTTGAGAGTCCCTTGGACTGCAAGGAGATCCAACCAGTCCATCCTGAAGGAAATCAGTTCTGGGTGGTCATTGGAAGGACTGATGCTGAAGCTGAAACTCTAGTACTTTGGCCACCTCATGTGAAGAGTTGACTCATTGGAAAAGACCCTGATGCTGGGAGGGATTGGGGTCAGGAGGAGAAGGGGACGACAGAGGATGAGATGGCAAAATGGCATCACCAACTCGATGGGCATGAGTTTGAGTAAACTCTGGGAGTTGGTGATGGACAGGGAGGCCTGGCATGCTGCGATTCATGGGGTCGCAGAGAGTTGGACACGACTGAGTGACTGAACCGAACTGAACTGAACTGATATTAGATGGTGTGATCTATAAATGTCAATTAATTCAGATTAGTTGATTTAAGTCAAATCTTCCATATTACTAATTTTCTACTTGTCCTATTCAGTTACTGTATGAGGACTGTTGGAGAATTATACTTATCTCTTGTTTCAGTTATATACTTTTATTTCATCTGGTTTGAAGATTTTTATGTTCTCTTGGTGAATTTGTCCTTTTATTCTGTCTTTATCCCTGGTAGTATTCCTGTTCTGAAGTCTACTATATATGACATTAAGAGAGCTATTCCAGCTTTCTTATGAATAGTGTTTGCAAGATATATCTTTTTCATAATTTTGCTTTTAATCTGTGTTTTTGTATTTACAGTGGGTTTCTTAAAGAGAATATATTATCAGGTCTTGCTTTAAAAGAAAAATCAAATCTGATAGTCTCTTCTTTTTAACATGCATGCATAGATCATTTATAATAAATCTACATTTCAATATGTTTCAGCTTAAATTTACCAACTTCCTCCTTGTTTTCTTCTAATTCCAACTGTTGTTTATTTCTTTTTTCCACTTTCCTTCCTTCTCTGTTTTAAATTTAAAAAATTTTATCTCCACTTGGCTTTTTACACTACGTTTTTGCTTTGTTTTTTAGCTATTGCTCCATGGCTTGCTATAAATATCTTTAACTTAAGTTTAATATATAATAGTATAATTAAAAATAATACGTAACCTCACATGTATTTGTAGGAAACTAAAAATAATATATTTTCGTTACCCTCTCAATCCTTTATACTATTTTTCATAATTTTCCTTATACATATTTGTAAATGGAATAATAGATTGTTATTATTTTTCCTTTAATAACCTATCATCTTCTAAAGAGATTCAAATGTGACTTTCACCATTTCTAGTGCATTTTATTCTTTCAGTGGGCCCATTTTTCTATCTGGTTTCATTTTCCTTCTGCCTTATGATCCTCCTTTAACTTTTCTTATGGTGCAGGTTTGATGGCAATAAGTTCTCTCAGCTTTTGCCTGAAAAAAAATTCTTTATTTTCTTTTTGATTTTGAAAATATTTCCTTTTTTTTTTTTTTTTTTTTTTTTGTGGCCATGCCACATGGTTTGTGGGATCTTAGTTTGCTGAGCAGGGATTGAGCTCTAGCCCCAGCAGTGAAAGTGCTGAGGTCTAATCCCTGGACCACTAGGGATTCCTGAAAAAGATGTTTCTCAGTAAAAATTCTAAGTTGACATATTTTTCTCTTGTTCAGTACTTTAATTATGTCTCACCTTTGTTTTCTGTCTTGCATAGCCAGTAAACTGACAAAATTGTAGAGCCCATTTTCTTTGTTTCCCTTCTCTCAGTTATTTAAATCCTGTACAACTTATTCCAATGTCTAAAACCCATTATTGTATATATTTTTCTTGTTTTCCAACTGTTTAAATTGAGACAGTAAATTCTGTCACTGCTACTAAATTGGCTAGAAGCTGTACTCAACTGTTATGGTCATTGTTAAGTTTTTATTATGATTTATTTTTGGATTGTTATTGATTTTTGTTATTGAGTTCTAATTTAATTGCATTATGATAAGAGGTTGTGGTTTGAAATTATAGCAATTTTTGGAAATATATTAAAGCTTGCCTTATGCCCTGGTGTGTAGTTAATTTTGTAAGTTATTCACATGTACTTAAGAAGTACGTGTATTTTCTGATTATAGGATGCTGAATTCTAATGAATATCCACTGAATCAGCTACTATAGTGAACTGTCCAAATCTAATGTATCATTATTGATTCTTAGTCTTCTTTGACCATAAGTACTCATGAATGAGTTATGTTGAAATTATTCATTATGATGGTGAATTTGCCCATTCTCCTTGGGTCCAGCACCTGTTCTATCAATAATAAGTATAGACTGGATTGTAGTTATTGTATCTTCCCAGTACATTAAGCTTTTTTTTTAAATTATGAAGTTATTCTCTTTATCCATGATAGCGCTTCTCATCTTAACATTTGTCTTTAATTGATATATCTGACTAGCTATTTTTTCTTTGCAAGTATTTGCTTACAATATATTTTCTTAACCTTTTACTTTCAAACTCTGTCTTCATATTTTATGTATGTTATATTAAAAAACAGATACAACTTTTAAAAAGTCTAAATTTACCATATACATATTTTTAGTATTGATGTTAGTCTATATAAATCTATAGTGATTATTGATATCTTTAAACCTTGTATTGTGTTTTTCTATGCATTTTTTTCTCTTTGCTTTTTTAAAAAATATGAGTTTTGATTGATTTGCTTGTTGTCCTATTGTAGTGCCAATATTGACATTTGCCCTTGGGAATCACTCTTTCATTTTGTTTATGTTTCACTTCTTCTAGCTTCCTTTTCCTTTTCAAGTTCATTTAATTTATTTTTAATATTTTGTTTACTCTTGGTGTTGCTTTTTTTTTTTTTTTTACCAAGCTGAGATTTCATTTTATTTTTAAACCCTTGGAAATTATGATTCAGTATGATTCAGTAATCCCTAGGAATGGGATTAATAGCTCTTTTTAAAGTTAACATAAGACAAAAAATTCTCTTAGCTGATCTGATGCATAAGCTATTGATCTGGAAGAACTGTGGATTATTTATTGGTAAATAATATAAGGAAAAATAATTGCAATTCCTGCCAATTAGTATGTGAATTAGCTAATAAGGATGTTTTGAGATTTCCAGTTGAATGATTTGGCAGACAGAATAAGTTCAAAGGCAAATGAAAGAAACTGAATTCTTTGCTTCCATAATCTTTTTAATGTGAGTCACAAAAATCTTTACTTGGATTAAAAGACAGTATCATGAAGATGTCAACACTACCCAAAATGTTCTATAGATTCAGTGAATCACTATCAAAATCCCAGTGAAGTTTTCTGCAAAAAGAGAAAATACTATCCTAAAATTTGGGCTTCCCTGGTGGTTCAGTGGTAGAGAATCTGACTGCGATGCAGGAGATGTGGATCTGCTCCCTGGGTCAGGAAGATCCTCTGGAGAAGAAAATGGCAACCCACTCCAGTATTCTTGCCCAGGAGACCCCATGGGCAGAGGAACCTGGCAGGCTACAGTCCACGGAATCACAAGAATTGGACATGACTTAGTGATTAAACCATCACCACCACCCATCCTAAAATTTATATGAAATTGCAAGGGACTCTGGGTAGTAAACAATTTTGAAAAAGAAGAGCAAAGTTGGAGGTCTCACATTTTGTGTTTATAAAACTTGCAACAAAGCTACAGTAGTCCAAAAAATGTGGCACTTCAGACATGTTTAACAATGGAATAGAATAAACAGCCCAGAAATAAACTTTTGTATTATGGCCGAAAGGTTTTCAACAGGGTGCCAAAACCATGGGGAAATGTCAGTGGTTTCAACAAATAGTGCTGGGAAAACTGTACATCCACATGCAAAAGAATGAAGTTGGGCCTGTACCTTACACAGTATATACAAATTAATAAAAATGGATTTTAAAAAATGGATTAAAGACCTAAATATAAGAGCTGAAACTGTAAAACTCTTAGAAGAAAATATAGACTAAAAGCTACATCAAGTAAAAGACTTGATTTGATAATGATTTTTTGAATATGACACCAAAAGCACAGGTAATAGAAGAAAAATTAGATAAACTGGACCTAATAAAAATTAAAAATGTTTATGCATCAAAGGACAATATGACCTTAGTGAAAAGACAATCAATGGAATTGAAGAAAATATTTGCAAATTGTATCCCTGATAAAGGATTAATATCCAAATTATATAAAGAATTTCTATAATTGAAAAATAAAAAGCAGACAATTAATTTTCCTAAAAAACCAAAGACTTCAATAAACAGTTTTTCAAAGAAGGTATATAAACTGCCTATAAACACATAAGATGATGCTCAATGTCAGGAATCATCAGAGAAATGCAAAACAAAATCTCAGTGAGATATCATTTATACCTGTTAGCATGACCTCTATAACAACAATCCAGAAAATAGTGAGCATTGGTAATGATGTGAAGAAATTGAAATCCTTGTGCATTCTTGGTGGGATATAAAATGACACAGTTCTATGGAAAATAATGTGGTTCCTCAAAAAATAGTAAACTCTATTAGCTGTGGCCTAACAATTTCACTCTAGGGTATATACTCCAAAGAACTGAAAGTAGAAACTCGAACAGATATTTGTACCTCTACATTCATAGCATCATTATTCACAGTTGCCAAAAGGTGGTAATGGTTTAGTTGCTAAGTAATGTCCAACTCTTGCAACCCCCATGGACCCCCTGCCAGGCTCCCCTGTCCATGGGGTACTCCAGGCAAGAGTACTAGAGTGGGTTGCCATTTCCTTCTCCAGGGGATCTTCCCAACCCAGGAATCAAACCCAGGTCTCTTGCCTTGCAGGTAGATTCTTTACTGACTGAGCTATGAGGGAAGCCCTGCCAAAAGGTGAAAATAACTCAAGTGTCCATCAATGGATAAACGGGGAAACAAAATTTTGTACACACAATGGAATATTTAAAGAAAAATAAATTCTGACACATTTTATGATATCAGTGAAACTTGAAAACATTATACTAATAGTTTTTATGAAAAAAAAGCCAATTACAAAAGGATAAGCACTATATGATTTCACTTATATGAGGTACACAATGGAGTAAAATTTGTAGAAATAGAAAGTAGAACAGTAGTGGCCAGGGGTTGTTTCAGTTTGGAGAGATGAAAAGAGTTCTGGAAGTGGATGATGGTTATGATTGCATGACAGTGTGAATATTCTTATTAGCCATTGAATTGTAGAGTTAAGGATGCTTAAATGGTGAATCTTACGTTATGCATATTTTACCACAGTGAAAAAGAAAGTACATTTTGCATTGGACCAGGGAAAATTTCTCACTAAAAAATCTATGCCCATCCTCATTGAAGACCAATTAAATCAGGTTCTGGACTAACAGTATATATGTTTTAAATCTCTGCCAGTGATTCTAATGTAAATCTAGTATTGAAGACATCTGACTTGCCTTATAGATCTCAATGATGGGAGACTTGTTTCCTGACTTTATTTTTATTTCCTTATGCTTTTGAGTTTGGATATAAAATATAAATTGTGTTTAAAGTAATTTTTCTAGGATCTGTCTATATTTTAGTAGGAGGCAACTTTAAAATATAAATTTAGAATTTTATATCCAGAGAAACTATTCATCGATCTTGAGGGTAGAATAAAAGCAATTCAGACATATACTTTTTCAAAAATTTTATCTGCTATTTTTCCTGAAGAAACCACAGGACATTGTCTTCCAACAAAATAAGAGACTAAACTAAGAAAATAAAAATAGGGGAACTAGGAACCAGGCTAGCCAACATAAGAGAGAAGCAAAGTGGTCACAAGATGATGAAAGAAATACTAAAAAAGAAATGTATTAGATGCTATAGAAGTACATACAGTGGTATGAAGTGCTCAAGAGCCAGACCAGATGAGAAGAGTAGGTAAATAACTACTTGAGGTGTTGATCTTATTTAGAAATTTTTCATGGTTTTGTCAGAGAACTTGAGAAGAATTAGCAATACATATTGAGAAAGTGAAGTAAATTTTTTAAATGAGGCAATTAACCTATTAACTGGGAAGAATTGAAACTTTTACAGGAAAAGAAATGTAATCCTAGTATACCACATGGCTCAGTTTAAGAATGTTGTAATTTAACCCTACTGGAAGATTGAGGAGCAGGAAATGTTTCTGTTTGGCAGTACAAGAGCACTCCTTTCCCATCTCCCATAGTAGGAACTAAAGAGACAACGTTTAAACTTGGTTAATTAAAGAAAATAGAATATTAAAAAATTATATGCATGCTTTAACTGCATGCAGGAAAACCAGGAAAACCACTAAAGGAACTGTGAATGTCTTGGCGGAGGGGGAGAAATGAGACAGAACATTGCTGGTTTTCATGATGAGATTTTTTGACTTTTAAAATTACGTTAGGGTATTTCTCTGGTTGGAGAGAAGTTTTTCAAGTATATAAATGCATAAAGATTTATTATAAGGATATTCATCTCAGCATTGTTTATGATAGTGGAAAAATTACTGTCTATTTGTGGAGATAATTTGAGTATATACCTTACATGCAATCATTCTGCCAAGGAAAATAACAGTGGAAGAAGATAATAGAAGGAATGTTTATGATTAATGGCCAGATTGATTGTTAAGTTACATGGTTGCAGGATTCCAGAAGAGAGAAAGAGCCTTCTGGCTGTGTTTGGTTTGGGAAAGTAGATGATGTCTGTGTTTGGCCCAGGGGCCTCTGAAGTTGGGACAGGGGATATCAAAGGCCCAGAAGAAGACCAGGAGCCCAGGGTCAGGGAGGAATGGGCACATTTGCTTAGCAGGTGGGGGAGGGCATGGTGAAGAGAAGAGACCTATTCAAGTAGGATGTTAGGGGTACTCTGAAGAACAAAGGCTGTGGGTGACTGGTGCAAGTGTCATTCCCACCAGGCCCTGCAGCAGGGTTCTCAGCGGTGTTTCTCTGGAAACATCTACATGCTCTTTTCCTCTACCTTTGAGATCAAACATGCAGTTTTGAAGTGGCTGGTGGCCAAGATTAGGTTCAGTGAAGCTGGAGGAGTTGGGATTAGGGTAAGTCTGAGGACAGATTTAGTGGTGAGTCTTGGCCAGGGGTAAAGTTCAGCCTGAGGCCAGTTCTAGGGTTCAGCCTGCGATCATTGTTAGGGTTTGTCAGCAGATGCTGGTTTCTGATTGGATCTCATTTTTCACCCTGTCAATAAATGTTGCTTAAGTTCACGGATGAATTGCAGATTCTGGCCAGCTATCCTTCTCAAAGCTTTTCATACTGCCCCTTCTTTTGGCTTTCTGTCTCTCTCTTACCACACCACACACACAGGCATCTCTCCCAACCCTCCCCAGGTCTAGGTGACCCTAGTCTCAACCCACCACCTCTGCCTGTCCTCATTAGCTAGGGTCCAAGCCCTCAGGCAGGGGGTGCCTGGCCTGTGTTGTAAGGAAGAGTCTGCATGGTGGACAGTGGTGGCGGGGCTCTGGTCTTCTGCAAGGGGAGGCTGGCCTCCCCACCTCACCCCAACCTGCGGCCGGTGGCTCTTCCCCCCTCATCATTCTAGTCGCCTGCCTTACTCAGGGCTCAGGAATCCTGGTTCACACAATGCCTGGGTGCTTTCGAGGCAGGTTACTGAAACTTTAATCCCGGCTTTCCTTTCATTCCTGATCCCCCCGCCCCAAGTGCTATGGTCTGTCAGGTCCCTCCCTTTCCCTGTCCCCAGCAGACACTCAAGGCCAACCTTGGAGGAGGACTCCTCATCCAGCCCAGTTCTGCCCTCTGGGTGAGGGACTGTCCCTCGGCTAGGTTGTTGGGGTGGAGTGGAGGTGTGATGGTGGGGGCCACAGGGCAGGGCAGTATCTCCTTGACCCAATGCCACCCCTCTGGGTGCATGCGTCCCTGGCATTCTGGCCCTCGGCTGCCTTCCAGTTTGGCTGCCTTCCTCCTGGCCTTCGTGCTTCAACATGCAGGAGTTTCAGGAGTGGCTTTGAGGATGCAGAGCCCAGCCTGGCACTGAGGCAGCCAAGGAGGGAGGGGCCCACGCTCTGGCTACCCTTCTGCCTCTCTCGGCTTCGGTTGGCCTTCCTCTCCGTTGCCTTTGTTTGTTCTCTCTGGGTCCCTGCCCCACCCAGGCCCTGGCCTTTTCCTGTCTCTGCTTGCCCCTCTCCACTCTCCCTGACCCTATTTCTGTCTATCCCTGTCGCCGTCTTGCTCCCGCTCCATATCTCTACCTCCATCCCTCAATGGGCTCTAGCCCCTATCTTGTTGTTCTTCCTCTTTTCTGTCTGTATCTCTTGCTTGCAGATTTTTCACTCCATCATCAGATTGGAGGGGCAAGTCTCATCCTCAATTACTTGGCAACAGAGGCATATGACAAATACCTGTTGGTGATGATCATCATTTGAGGGACCCTTCCCGTAACCTCACCCCACCCAATGATCCCCATATAGGAAACCTCATCACCCACTCACTTCTTGGAGCAAAGGAATTCAAAACCACAGACTGTTCTTCACCAGGCAGGTTACAGCACTCTACTGGGGGTTGGAATGTATTAGTAAAACAGACCTCCAACCTCTAAGAGTTGAGGTGGTGGTGAAGAACACAAGTGCTGATGAGAGAAATAGCAATCTACGATGAAAATGACTGCTGAAAGCAATAATGAGACTTCTGGTGGAACGTGCAGGCCCATCGCCCCTACTGTTTTGAGGACTGAGGAATCATCATAGGCTGAGGGAGCTTGTGAGAGCTGGGTGGAATTCTTAGATGATGTGACTACACCTGGGGAGTGAGGTGGCCATTCCAAGGTGGGAAACGTGAACAATGGTACAGAAGTAGAAATGTGCTTGGAGCCAGCGCCCTATTGAGGTTAGCCTCCTGAGAGCTTGGTGTTGGTGTTTGTGGACAAATGGGGGAAAACTGACAGGCCACTTGAGCCCAGATAGTGGACTCAGACTGGACCCACTGGGCATTAGGAAGGCAGGGTAGCAGCTTGAACACAGGGCTGATAGGCCGCAAGCGACCACCAGCAAGAAACTCCAGACTGCCGTGTGCAGCCTGCTTCTTCCCTCGACGGACAGGCTTGGCCCTGGGTCCATGCGGACCATGCCCACAAAGGCAGCTGTGCAGGTCCCAAACATAAGGCCACAGTGTCTGTCTCCAGCGGGAAGCCTGCAGGTATGAGGACCACTGGGCGTAGGCCCAGGTGGGTCAGGAAATGTGATGGCTGTGTCTCCTGTGTTATGCCCTTCAGTGGCTTCTCCTGGGCCTGGAATAAAGCTTAGACTCTGTGCAGAGGTCACAGGCCCTGCCTGGCCTGGAGCTGGAGTCCTGTTGTGCCTCCCCCGTATGTTTAGACCGTCTCCGCAGGGACTCTCTCTCAGCCCACTCCTTCCCACCAGGGGCTTCTGCAGTGAGGCCTACCCTACCCGTTGCAGATGAACTTGGTTCTGCCCCTGTGTCCCACTTTGAGAGTCCCGGTTCCTCCACAGGCACCTTCGGGTGGGGCGTCTGGTGGCTAATTGGTGCCTGTAAAGCCTTTGAAAACATAAAAGATGACACCAGTGAGGAATGCAGCTTCTAATCCCAGTGTTTCTTGAGTCAGAGGTCAAACTGGGCAGGGGACAGTCCCAAGAAACTTCTGGGCTGGTTTCTTTTCCATCTTCAGGAGACATGCCCCTTCAAGGTCTACACCCATGTGGAGGGTCCCAGGAGACTCTCTTCCCAGGAAGCACCCCTGAGCAGGGCACTGGTCCTGGTTGCTTCTGAGGTGGAGCGAGGACCTAGCGCAGGGTCAAGAGACCCAGGCTCTGACTTCTAGAACGCCTGTGAATTCATTAAAAGACACCTCCTGTATCTGAACGTCCATGGCAACAAGTAACCGAAGGCCTGCCTCAAAGCAGCCTCAACAAGAGGGTTTGTCTTCTTACACATCAGGGAGTCTCTGACACATATATCTGATATACAGGGTGACCCCAGGCCAACTGACCTAGCAGGGCAACTGTCCCCCAGCGCTCAGGGATCTGGTACCTCTCATACTTTCTTGCCTAAAGCAGCCATTGGCAGTGTTTCCCTCAGGGTGGTAAGTAGTAAAATGATGTCTCGTTTTTCAGTAGTGAGAAAACTTTCCCTTACACTCCTCCTCCCAGGTCCTATTGACTAAGACTGGATGACACGTTCAGGCCAGGGTAATGCGACCCTGCCCCCCTGGCTCTCAGAAGCAGAGCATGGTGCATGGCGGTCATCTTGGTGATGTGGATGCTTTGGCATTTGGAGGTGGGTGGTGGGGGTTGGAGATGGCCTGCAATGAAGGGAATGGTTTGCATCCTCCGTGACTTTTGACTGTCTTACGAGTCATTTGTGAAGGTGAAAAACCTTACTTTTATTGTTCAAGCCTAGGCCCTAACTCCATGTTATAAGAAGTGTTCTTGCCCAAGATTTACCACATAAGTTGAGGGAAAATTCTCCATGACTTAGAGTCATCCACCACTTTGGAAGATCCCAAAACTCAGGTGTGGCTGGATGGGCACAAGTGACCACCGCCCCTCGGGTCACTGCCTTTGCCTCTATCCCAGTACATTCTCTTCGGTGATCCTGCTTGATCACATAATGTATCAAAACACAATTATCTTCTTGGAAATTTCTTTTCACATGTTCCTTCTTTATGTTAGGTATGGCACTGTGTTGATTTTTTTCTTCAAAACTGTATTATCTATGGATTTCATTTCAGGGATAGAAAAGAGGCTGGCTCAAAGTGTCTGCTCTCCAAAGAGGGTGTGAGGTTTGAGAGGGTTGTGAGCCGTTGCCTTTGGCTAATGAAGTTTGTCCCTGAGGCAGAGAGTGGGCATCCTCCTTGGGCACTTGGGATGATAAACTTCGGGACAAAATTGGGAGTTCCAAGCAACACACCTTCTGTGGGGTGGGGTGGAAAGTCAGGTGGGAAACTGTGCTTATCCCATGGGGCCTCAATTTGCTCATCTGTGAAATAGGTTGATAATTTCAACTCTGTTCACCTTCTCCCTTGGAAAACTAATGCAGGGAACTGTGAGGGTTTCTGGAGAAGAGTAAAGTGCTGAAGACTAGGAGGGCCCTGCTGTGTCTTATGAATCACTGTTCATTCCCTCAGGAGCCCATATCTTCACAATCCCATATTTTAGACCCAGAATCATTAGTGCCATTAATGTCAAACAGAAAGGCTGTTACCTGACACAGAGCATAAACTTGTGGTTGCTAAGAGGGATGGGTATGGGGGAGGAATGGAGTGGGAGTTTGGGATTAGCAGATGCAAACCAGTATATATAGAAGAATAAGCAACAAGGTCCTACTGTGTAGCACAGGGAATTATATTAAATATTCTATGATTGGAGCTTCCCTAGTAGCCCAGTGGTAAAGAATATGCCTGTCAATGCAGGAGACACAGGTTCAATCCCTGGTCGGGGAAGATCCCACATTCTGCAGAACATCTAAGCCCATGTGCCACAGCTACTGAGCCTGTGACTCTAGAGCCTGGGAGCCATAACTGCTGAAGCCCACACATCTATAGCCCGTGCTCCGCAGCAGGAGAAGCCACCACAATGAGAAGCCCATGCATCGCAGTGGAGAGTAGCCTGCACACTCTGCGACTAGAGAAAAACCCACACAGCAACGAAGACCCAGCACAGCCAAAAATAAATAAATAATAGATAAAATTATTTTAAAAGATTTATGATAAGCCATAAGGGAAAAGGATATGAAAAAGAATGTATATATATGTATGCATAACTGAAATTAACACAACATTGTAAATCAACTATACATCAATAAAAAATAAAGAAACAACAAGGTCCTACTGTATGGCACAGGGAACTATATTCAATATGCTTTGATAAATCATAATGAAAAAGAATACATATATATGTAAATATACATATACATATATATATATATATATATATATATATATATAAAACTGATTCTGGTCGAGGATGGCATGGCAACCTGGAGGAGGGCATGGAAACCCACTCCAGTATTCTTGCCTGGAGAATTCCCATGGACAGAGGAGCCTGTCAGGGTACAGTCCATGGGGCTGCAAAGAGTCGGTCACAACTTAGTGACTGCACACACACAGCATATATAACTGAACCACTCTTCTATACATCAGAAACTATTATAAAACCACATTATAAATCATGTATACTTCAATTTTAAAAATTAATTAATTAATTTGGAAAAACATAAAAAAGATAACAAGTGAAAGACAAAGGAAAAGAAAAGCTGTTACTACAGCATCCTCCAGCCCATGGTGTTTCTCGACCTGGCTCCGTGGGAGGCTGGCACACTCTACTTGACTGCCCCCCCAGAGCAGAACTGCGCAGACAAACCCTGTGTTCCATAGAAAAGAAAAAATGAAGATGGTGAAATTCCAGGTACCAGAAAGTGTGGAGATGGTGCAACTGCTGCTGGCTGGCATCCACTCTTCTCCCCTGGGATTCACTCCTGGAGACTTAGATACTGACTCTCAGTTTCTTTCGGGAGGCAGGGGTGTGTGGGGGGGATGGTGGGGATCATGGAGTGGGGCAGGGGGTGGTGGGGTGGGGAGAGCTTTGGCAAAGCCACAGCTTGCTCAAGTTGGGTCAGTCTCAGCATTATGGGCATATAGTAATTAAGAGCAAAGGCCGACCACCTGGATTTAAAACTAATGCCTGGATTGAAATGCAGGAGCCACATTGGGCCTCAGTTTCCTCATCTATAAATGGTATAATAACCTATATTTGGAGTAAAAGAAACAATGTGTAAAAAGCCTTAGAACTCTGCCTGGTGCAGTATGACTTCACCATGAGCTGACTTGCTGCTGACGCATGAAGTTCTAGGGTTGAGAGGAACGTGCTGCTGGGGTACCCCCATCTTTTGCTGGGCCCAGGAGCTGTAGTCTATGGGATTATGACTCACAGGCACTCTGGGGGAGCCACCTCGGAACCTCTGCTTCCCCTCCCAGGCCTGGGGTGGCTGGGCCCAGGGAATGACCTCAGCCTGGAGGAATGAAGAATCTAAAGGGCTGCTTCCCCCTGGGGCCCTCTTGACTCCGCCTGGTGCCTGCTCCCTAGCAGGTGACCCACAGGCAGCAGAGTCCAGGGGTCACCCCAATAACTCACTGAGGCATCTCAGTGCATGGGACCCCCTCAGCGCCTCCCTTCTGCAGCCAACTCCAGTCTCAGATACATTACTGACTTTGACTTCTAGCTGACATCTCAATCCTGCTCTGAATGATGTATGACCCTGACCTTTGACTGACCTCTGACTCTGGGCACAGACTGACTCCTAGGCTCAGGCAGTTCCAGTTCTGGTCTTTGGTTGAGTTCTGGACCTGGTTCGGGCCTGAACCATCTCCCAGGCATGGAAGATGGTTAGGGGGCTCCTGGGATGAAGTCCCTCTCCCGGCACCACTTGCCTCTCCCTTCTGATCTCTGGGCTCTGGGCAGGCATGCTCCATCTGCGGGGCAGTCTGACTCCCTGAAGGTGAGGACTGCATGTCTGGCCCCCCCTTGCTGGGAGTGGCCACACGGAGAAGGGACCTCGCCCTGGGAGGAGTAGATGCTGGCTTTTTGCTTTAGTCGACTTCTCAGTGATACCCGCCGGGGAACATCCTTCCGCCTTCTGACTACAGCTCCCAGATGGAAGGGAACCACCCTACCCATACCACACCCCCGTTAGCTCAGGAGCTCCCAACTGGACCAGGTTTCATAAGGAAGAACCATGTCTCTTCCCTCAGACTGGGGCATTCCTCAAAGCTAGAGTTCTGTCTCAACCTAGCAATTGAGGGGTGTCTTCAAGAAGGGGATTAGAGCAACTCAGGTGCTGGAGTTGTACAAACTTGGATTCAAATCTTGACATTCTTCATTAGCCCGTGTTCTTGAACCAGTCCTTTAACCTCTCTCAGCTGTTTCTTCACCAGCAAAACAAGGCCAGTGATGTTATTTACCTCGTAGGGTCGTGAGGATTAAATGAGATGAGTTTCGGGAAGTGTCTGCCATCTGTGAGTGCGCAGTGGACATCAGAAGCCATGGATATTGTATCATGTTAGGGGATGTGCAAGTGCAGGCAGGCTCACTGAAGCTGAGATCTTTGCCTCCACCTATCACACCAGGTTTTTGTCCCTGGCGGGGGATCAGATGGCAGCGTCTGGGCTGGCCTCCCTGCCTCCCTCGGGGACTCTGGGCCTATAGAGCTTGGCCCAGCCTCTCTGCAAAGCTCGTCACTGCTCTTTGCCCTAAGAAGGCTTCTCCTTGGCTTCCCTCCTCTCCATCTACTCATTCTTCTTGGGTTGCTGGCCCAACCTGACCTCTTCAGCAAGCCTCTTGAAGTTGACATCTGCCAGGGCCTAGGTCTCTAAGGCTAAGTTGCAGAAGCCAGGGCTGATCCTCCACTGCCGATGGCCTTGCCGTGATCACTAGCTGCCTGGTTCCAGGGACAGTGAGGATCTGGGGCCAAGCCCACCCTTCCCATCATGGACTCCAGGACAGGTCTGGGGTAGAGGCGGGATAAGTCACTTGAACGTGAGACACTGCGGCGGACATCTCTAGTACTGGTGACCCAAACAAGTGCCCGAACTGTCCTTGGGAGGGTTTGGTTTTTTCTCTCTCTTTTTAACTTAGCAAATCAATTAAATCATTTTGAATCACTCTAGTTAGCCACTTGGGGCTTTCTCTTTAGTGAAGCCTGATTCGTTAAGACAACAGGACAGGTGCCAAGGTCAGCCATGACTTCATGAGCCCAGGGCATACTTCCTGTGGGCAGGCTGGGGTTCCTGCCCACAGACCATTACCCAGGAGAGAGAAGAGCAAGGCAGGCACCTCCATGCATGCCCCAGGACTGGCTTCTAGAGGAGAGACCAGGAAAACAAGGAGGTGATACCCAGTGGGGTCACTTGGCCAAAGCAAGGTATGAACTCAGACCACCCCAGAGACTGGGGAATCCAATTTTTCAATCAGCCACAAGCATTTCTTTGATGGTCTTCTAGATGCAGGTTTGGGGGGAGGTGAAAAAAAAAATGGCTCTATGACTTCTAGAGACTCCCCTTTTACCTTGGCTGTTGGAGAGCTCAGATATTAATTTAATCCTTAATCACAGTGATCTAGGTCAGCCTCTGTGTCTGACATATTTGTTTCTTTTTCCTCCTGAATTTTTATTTACTAGTATTATTTATTAGTAGAAGCATAGTATTATGCATGTATTTTATTATAAGTTACCTCATGTCCTCTCTGGAAGTAAGTAGAATATAAATGGAAAATCAGAGTGGCTCCAGTGGAGCTCAAACTATTCAGGGGGACTTGTGGGATCCTGTATCTTTAATTCTTGATGGAAGGTAACCTCAAGCTAAAGAGTTGGATAAAGTGGATTTTCTGTGGCCTAATCTGTAAACAAATTTCCAGAGAGGGCCTTGGCTCTCTGCAGAGGGAAAATGGTCTGGGTTCAGGGCCACAAGCCCTGACTTTTGGCTCCAGCCCCACTCTTCTGTAGCAGTGGGACCTGGGACAGCTCCGTTTGCTCCAGTGGGCCTCCGTTTATCTGGTTTACGGTGGGGGCTGATGGACTTTGGCTTTCATGGTGCTTTTCCATGGCTCCCCTGAGCCAACGGGCAATTTGAACAGGTTTCCTGATCAGGACTGGTTTATACACTGCCCTTGCTGCTCAGAGAAGGAACAAGGAGGGTTTTCTCAGACTTCAGGGCTAGAAAGGCTCCCTACTCCCAGCTCCTAGAGGAGGAATACATGTGTTTTAAGAATAATTGCTTCCGGCACCAGAAAGACCCACTCCTCACCTGAGGCTTAGTCCACTCTGCCCACTGCCTCCCCAGGGACACTGGCCTGTATCCCTCTATGTCACATTCCCAGCATCTGATGGTGACCCAGGGCCTGTGCCATAGCTCCCCAGATTCCTTGGAGCCACAGCTGGCTTCTGAACCTGGGGTGCTGTCCTGGGACTCTGAACAAGAGGAATCTGCTGAGCAGACTGACAAGAGCTTCCACAAGAATCTCTAACCTGGAAATGGGCTGAGTGGACTCTGACCCTCCTGCCTCCCAATGATCCTGAGCAGATGGTATCATGGACACAGTCAACATTTACTTAGCCCACATCATATGCCATCTGCTGAGCTGAACACCTTATTTAATCCACACAGCATTCCTATGAGTCAGGTATTATTATTAGCTTCATGTTACAAATGGACAAACCAAGGCACAACAATGTCACACAGTTAGGAAATGGTGAATTACCCAAGTTCTCTTAACCATTACTATCTACAGGCTCTCATTCATTTCACAAGTGTTTATCAAGTGCTTGTCATGTGCCAGGTGGTAATGATCCATTAATGTGTGAACCAGGCTGGGAGCCCTGCCCACCTGGAACTGACATTCCAGAGTGGAGAAAAAGACAATAAATAATAGAATACAGTAGATAAGTAAATTGTATAATATGCTAGAGGGTAATAAGTGGTATGGAGAAAATATGGAAGAGTAAAGCAAATTAAGGATGCTGTGGGGGTGGGGGGAATATTGCAATTTAAGGAAGGCCTCACTTCTGGGATGACCTGAAGGAGGCAAGGGAGGGAACCCTGGGAGAAAGACACACGGGCCTTGGGGGTGAACCTGGAGCACACAGGTGTGTAAAGACAACAGGGGGTCAGGTGTGCAGGGAGGCTGAGGGGCCTGAGGACAGAGAGGGACTGGGGGACAGGGACCCTGAGTGCAGGCGTCTGATGGCCATTGTAAGGCCTTTTGCTTTTTTTTTTTTTAAACCAAGTTGGTTTTATTATACAAATAAGAGGATGCCTGCATCATCAGGGCTTTGGTTCTACTTTGAGAGTAACGGGTAGCCTTGGCAGAAGTCTCAGCCCAGAGGAACCTGATCAGACCTCCTGTTTATAAAGGCCCCTCTGACTACAGTGAGGGGTGGAGCTGAGGGCAGGGGTTCAAGAGCTGGGCTCCTGCACTCTGAGGCCTGGTCTGGTGAGGAAGGGGAGGTACACTGAGGAACCATGGGATTCTGGGTCTATTTTGAAGGGGAAGCCAAAGGATTTGCCCCTGGATTGGATGTGGATAGAAGGGAACAACAGGAGTCAAAATGTGTGGCCTGAACAACTGGTGGGATGAGTTGCCATTTACTGAGATATGGGGTGGAGAAGTTTCTTTTTTGGGGTTTGGGGGATGATCCAGAATTCAGTCTTGGGTGTGTTGAGTTTGAGCTGCTTTACATTGCAGCCCAGGCTGAGCTACTGAGCTGGCAGCTGGTCTTAGGGGCCTGGAGTCCAGGGAGAGGCCAGGTTGAGGCCTCATCCCCAGGTGTCCTAGCTTCAGAGCTTAGGAATTGCTGAGGACCAGGAGCGGCGGGATGTCAGGCCATGCAGTAGGCAGATAGCAGGGCTGGGATGTCGCCCTGTGCTGTCCCCAGGAAAAGGACCACCCTCACTCACTGCCTCCTAGTGATCGCCAGGTCAGGAAAGATTTGTCGCTGGCTGAGCCCACCACGCCCTGTGACACAGAAGGGCACCGAGGCCCACATAACTCGCCTGGGCTGGCGAGGGCAGGTGGCGGAGCCGGACCCCAGGCCTCCCTGACACAGGATTCAGAGATCTGTGCGTGACAAGATAGCACTCGTGGAAGCGCCCTAACAGGTCTGGAATGTGGGAGTGAGTGCGATGGTGATTATTATTTGCCCCATTGGCTGGCCAGGGGCGCATTTCAGCAGGATTGCCCTCTCACCCAGTGAGCTCTAAGAACCAGCTCCTGCGCTTCCTGCTGGGAGAGGCCTGATCCCCTGGGTGGGGGCCCAGCACTCAGTACCTGCCTCCCTGATTCATTCCAATTCTCCTGGCAGCCTGAGTCACTTTCCAGGCGAGAGCTGCTGCCTGTTGGGCAAATCCCTGAATCCTGGAGGGCGCAATGGCAACGAGAGCCCGGGGTTAGTCCTGTGTGAGGCAGGCAGCCACCCACACCTGCCCTGGATGCCTGTCCCAGCCTGGAATTCACTCACTCGTCTCACTAGCCAGCCAGCAAATCCTGAGTGACCATCTCTATTCAAATGCTCAGTATCGTGTAGGTTACAAACCACTTTCAAATTGTCCTGTTTCGCAGATGAGAAGACCAAGGCTCAGAGAAAGGAAAAGGCCCAGACAGTTGACAGGGGAGCCACGGCCCAGCCCTGCCTTTCCCGACTCCAAGAGCCCTTCTCTACTGACCCCAAGCCTGGCGGCCCTTGTCCAAGTCTCGGCCCTGATTCTCTGCTCTGGGAGGCAAACCATGACCTTGGGGGAGTCTGTGGATTCTCCCTGTGCTTTGGGTGGTAGGAGAAGGAGACAGGGGCCAGTGAGGGACAACCTCTTGGATGACTGTACAGCTGGGGCTGGGCAGAGGCTCTGGGAGAAGTCTCGGTGGGACGGTACTCAGTAGCAGCTCCACTGAAGCAGTCTGAACATCAGAGAAGAAGCCAGCTTGTAGAAGGCGTTCTAGGGAGGGAAATAACCAAAGGAACAGACTGAAATGTATTCAGGAGCCAGGATCATAGGGTATGTGTGTGGGTGAGGGAAGGTCCACTCACAGAAGTTCGGAATGCCTATGGAATGCTCTGGGCAATCCTGGTGAGGGGCTAGAGCACCACTTCTCCCAGGAAGGCTTCCTGTGTAAACTCTGCCAGCTCCTCTGCCCCAGTCAGCTCTCCTTCCTTCCCTGGCATAGCCTGTGCTTCAGAGGAGAGCATGAAGCTTCCTGGGTCATGGCCTCTCTCTCAGGGAACAGGGCATGGGCCAGCTCCCAGAGTACCCGTGTTACTGATAGAAACCAGAGACTTCCCCAAGAAGGAGTGAAGCTCAGAAGGAAGACCAACCTCAGGACAGGTGGGTTGTGTTTTACTAGAGGTATATTCAGACATCTCTCCAAAGAGCCCCAACCAAACATTATGTGCCTGGATTCAAGATGTGGAGACTATTTTGGATGAAACCACATCCCTTATCGTAGGCAGATTCCCTGGAGAAGGGTGTTATTGTTCCCATCACTACAAATGCCACAGTTTAACATTTTCCTCCCTGATTGGGTGGTGAGGGTGGGATGGGGGAGCAGAGAAGAGGAGGGTGACCTGAGAACCCCACAGGAAGGCTTGGTGGCAAAGGCACCTCTGGCCACTTCAGACCTGTGGTGTGGGAGGACTGTGTCTGTTGGGAGGCTTCGCAATAATCCATTCCCATGTTTCACTGATACCCCAGCAGGTATGTCAATTTCTGCTGTCCTTCAATAAGACTCTTGGTGGATCCTGGTCTTCCTTGTTATAGGGCTGTACAGTGGCTGATTTAAGGGGACCAAGATGAGGGGTCTTGGAATCCAGTGCCCCTTAGCAGGCAGAGGCTAATTCAGGGAAAACAAACCTGGGCAACCTGTCAGGTAGCCAATCTGTAGAGGGCACAAAAGATGTAAAATGATGCCCTCTCAGGTTTCTACCTGTGACCCCATCGGTAACTGCCCAATGCAAATTAGCTCCATTCCTACTGAAATGGACAGTGCCCCTGAGCAGAATTAAGAAAAAATACCAACCTATCTTGATATGTATTTCTGCAATAAGTATGCACATATTGCATTGGCATGTCACGCCTCTCACCTAGAAGTCAGAGTCAAAGCTGCAATTAGCCAAAATCTCGCAGCCAAACAATGCATGGTGCATACAGCAGGACTTCTGGGGAAGTCGGGATTTGTTTTCTTATATAAAGTTAAACCTTTTGATATGACTCTCAAAAGCAAGTCTGGTTTAGAAAAAGGCAGTCTGAGAACTTGAGGAATGTGGCCAGTGGATGACCACAAGCCAGAATAAAAAAAAATGTTTAAATATGTTGTGAATAAGGTTTAGTAATGATAAGTATGTAAAGTATTACATGTGTGCTAAATCGCTTCAGTCATGTCCAAGTCTGTATGGCCCTACTGTAGTTTGTAGTCTATAGACTGTAGTCTGCCAGGCTCCTCTGTCCATGGGATTCTCCAGACAAGAATACTGGAACTCTAGCTGCTCCCTCTGCCTGTGGTGCTCCTTGCTCAGATGCGACTTTTGCCAGGAACCTCTGCTGCTCTCTGCAATGCCCCTGTTCTGTGTTGGCTGCTCTACTTAGTCCAGATTATGGTAACATGGTTTTATCTCTCACATGGGGCATGGGTGGAGGTCCTTTGATGTGATGAGGGAGGCACCAGGAGCATCTTGCCACCTGGGATTGAGCAACACTGAGGGAACCCTGGCTCGAGGCCTATACTAACTTCAGGAGCTAGTGGAGCCCTAGGAACCCGGGCCCTTAGACCTGCAAGGAAGAGGGGAGGAAGGTGCCCACGTAAAGCTCCCCCTGTGTGGGCTCTCTTTGCACCGTGATCTTTGATCTTTAGCCCCTAACGCAGTTGCAATTTTACTTTTCTTTGATGGAGATCATTTCCACACCCAGACTAAAAGTTTTGAGGAGGCCCAGATGGTGTCCGTGCCTGGCCCCTAGTCTGAGCCTGGCACACAGCACAGTTCAGCAGTTACTTTTGACAGACGTGAGAGTTCTCTCTTCCCAGCTAGCAGGCAGGAAGAGCCGTGCCTGCTCACAGCTTCCCCGACCTCTTCAGAATCTGCACCTCTCAGCTGGGCTTACGTGGATATTTCCCCACTAGCCCACGAGGGCATGGCTTACTCGTTTTGCAGGAGGTTACCAGTGACTCACACCTGGCGTGGCTGGGCCTGGCTCTGAGGGAGCTCCCCGGAGACTGGGCAGGTGCTCAGGAAACGTGTGCCGAGTTGAGTGTCAGCCAAGCTTGGAGGCAGAGGGTGGGACAGGATGGCCTGGTTGGAGGAGCGTGGGCCCTCAGAAGAGAGGACAGACAGGACAGCTGCCTGAGGTCAGGGTTCAATTCAGGGTCAGGTGGCAGGGCCCAGGCTCAGGTCCTGGGAGTCTGGGGAGCTCCACGCCCCATGATCTGGGCTGGGTGCTCCAGATAGGATCCTGGCACACCCCCAGCGGCCTGCCCCCACCTGCTCCTGGGGCGGGGGCAGCAGGTGGGGCCCACTTATCGCCAACCAGGCCAGCAGGCGGAGCTGGCCTGGCACTGGGGAGGTGACAATCACCTGGCAGTCCTCAGTGGAAAATCACCTCACTGCACAGCCCCTTCCTGGGAATGGGGACAGAAAGAACCTAGGAGACGCAGGGGCAGTGGGCTCCATTAGGTGTGGGGTCTGCGGAAGACGCTCAGACTCCTGTCAAACTGGAGGCAGGTGGACCTCCTCTCTGTGGGACACACAGGTGGGCAGTGCTCAGACTGTCCCCTTGGGTCTTGGGAAGCAATTGTAGCCTCCTTCTAGGCCCTTGTGGGGTTTGGGGGGGCAGTCTCTAAGATCACCTCTAACCAGTAGGCCTGGACCAATTTCAGTCATGGCCTCCTGAGGTCTCCTTAGATGTGACAGCTCCCTTGTCCAGGGCCAGCTTGAGAGCTGAGTGCTTCAGATACTGTTTAGGGGGCCAAGGTTGCTGGCCTCCTTACATTCAGGGTGGGCAGGCGGAAGGATGTCCATATCACTTACTAATTGGCTTAAAGACAAAGACTTTTACATAAAACATGTGAATATACTGAGAGTATCCACTGGTATGTGCATCCTCATAAACGTCCACAAATGAAGACATGCTCTAGAGTGACCACAGACACAATCAGGCTCCTGTGCACCAATGCAGACTTCATGCAGTGGTGCATGCATGTACCAGTCTCCACTACCCCAGTCCTGTTCAGGAAGGTGAGCAGTCATGCAGGTCTTCCAGCCTCTTTTCTATACACTTAAAAAACATACTTGCAGTTGAACTGTTTGCATGATTTTGTAGCTCATGTCATGAAACACTTTTTTAAAATATCATTTTAAATTATTGCATAATCTACTGTCACATACCTGGAGAAGGAAATAGCAACCCACTCCAGTATTCTTGCCTGGAGAATCTCATGGACAGAGGAACCAGGAGGGCTTAAGTCCATGGGGTTGCAAAGAGTTGGACATGGCTGAAGCAACTTAGCACACTGTCAGCAGACGATAATTTATTAAAACCAATTCTGTGTTATTGAACACATTTCATTTCACAATCATTTTCAGCTATTCACAAGACAGTACATAAATCTCTATCCATCTAACAGATGATTTCCTTGGGCTGAATTTCCACAATTCACAATACTGTCAGAGGGTAAGACTTTTCCCCTCAATTTTATCGAGATATAGTTGATGTATAAAATGGTATGATTTTTGTAAATGCTTTTGACAAATATTGTCAAATTTACTTAAATAATCAATTTACATGTCCTTCAGCAGTGCTCATATCCACCAACAACTGCTCACTCCTTTGCCAAGCCCAGATACACTTATTTAAAAAACTATTAACTTCATGTGCAAAATTATTTTTTGTCATTCTTGTAGTTTACTTTTGTAAATTATTAATCATTACAAACATTTTACATGTTTGTTAGCCATTTATACTTCTACTTTTTTTCTATTTAAGTCCTTTACCATTTATGTATTTTGATGCTAGCTTTTTAAAATATTGATTTATAAGAACTCTTAGTATATGAAGGACACAACTCTCTCTTTAGTGGCCATAGTTATATCAAATATTGTTTCCATGTCCCTTCTTGGTTTTATATTTTGCTTATATTTTTACATAGAGAAGACATGCAATCTAAGCTACCAAACTTAAAATGTTTTTCTTCAGAACTGCTCCATTCAGTTTTAAGAATGCTCTTGCCCAATTCTAAATAGATGTTGATTATCACTTCTGTTTTCTTGTTGGGTTTGTGTGGCTTCATTTTACATACAGTTCTGTAATCATTTGGGAAGTAAGGAAGAGATGACATTATCCCTTCCCTCAAAGGAGCTTACAGGGGACAGAGGAGAGGGATTACCAGCCTGTGTTATCACTGCTCTCATCTGTACCAGTGACAGGATGTAGAAAGCTGAATGGAGGAGACTCTATGGAGTCCTCAAAGTTGCACTGGGCTGAGAGAGGCTTTATTTATTTATCAGACACATACCTAGAATTATTATGTGACAGGCATTGCTTTAGTGCTTTATGAATTTTAACTGATTCCATTCTTGTAACAATTTAGAATGATTATCTTACTATTACTATCCCCATTTTATAGAGTAGAAAACTGAGGTCCAAATAGTATAAATTACCCACCCAAGATACAGTACAGTGCCAGGATTAGAACTCATGGAGTCCGGTCAGGTTGGAGGGAAACAGGGCTATTTAAGACTAAGGGACCTGAATGTTCAGAGGAAGAATTTAGACCAGTGTTTGGCCAGAAGTTGTCAAACTTTTCCTGTAAGGAGTCAAATATTTTAGACTTTTCAGGTCAAGCTAAAAAATTGAGGATATCATAGGTACTTAAATAATTAGAGAGAAAACAATTTCCCACAAAATTTTCTATGTAATTTAATAATAATAATAGCCTATAAATAAGAAAAATAATACAGGTCCACTAATCTGAAGAATGGAATTACTTTGGAGGGAGCAGAAGATATTAAGAAGAGGTGGCAAGAATACATGGGAGAACTATGCACAAAAGATCTTCATGACCCAGATAACCATGATGGTGTGATCACTCACCTAGAGCCAGACATCCTGGAATGTGAAGTCAAGTGGGCCTTAGGAAGCATCACTACAAACAAAGCTAGTGGAGGTGATGGGATTCCAGTTGAGCTATTTAAAATCCTAGAAGATGATACTGTTAAAGTGCTACACTCAATATGCCAGCAAATTTGGAAAACACAGCAGTGGCCACAGGACTAGAAAAGGTCAGTTGTCATTCCAGTCCCTAAGAAAGGCAATGCCAAAGAATGTTCAAACTACTGCACAATTGCACTCATCTCACATGCTAGTAAAGTAATGCTCAAAATTCTCCAAGCCAGGCTTCAACAGTACATGAACCATGAACTTCGAGATGTTCAAGCTGGATTTAGAAAAGGCAGAGGAACAGAGATCAAATTGCCAACACCTGTTGGATCATTGAAAAAGCAAGAGGGTTCCAGAAAAACATCTGCTTCATTGACTGCACCAAAGCCTCTAACTGTGTGGATCACAACAAACTGTGGAAAATTCTTCAAGTGATGGGAATACCAGACCACCTGACCTGCCTCCTGAGAAATCTGTATGCAGGTCAGGAAGCAACAGTTATAATTGTACACAAAACAACAGACTGGTTCCAAATCAGGAAAGGAGTATGTCAAGGCTGTATATCGTCACCGTGCTTATTTAACTTATATGCAGAGTACATCATGCAAAATGCTGGGCCGGATGAAGTACAAGGTGGATTCAAGATTACTGGGAGAAACATTAATAACCTCAGATATGCAGATGACACCACACTCATGGCAGAAAGCAAAGAAGAACTAAAGAGCCTCTTGAAAGTGAAAGAAGAGAGTGAAAAAGCTGGCTTAAAACTCAACATTCAGAAAACATAGATCATGGCATCAGGTTCCATCACTTCATGGCAAATAGATTGGGGAAACAATGGAAACAGTGAGAGGCTTTATTTTCTTGAACTCCAAAATCACTGCAGATGGTGATGCAGCTGTGAAATTAAAAGACACTTGCTCCTTGAAAGAAAGTTATAACCAAATTAGACACCATATTAAAAAGTAGAGACATTACTTTGCTACAGAGATCCAGCTAGTCAAAGCTATGGTTTTTCCAGTAGTCGCATGTGGATGTGAGAGTTGGGCCATAAAGAAGGCTGAGCACCAAAGAATTGATGCTTTTGAATGGTGGTGTTGGAGAAGACTCTCGAGAGTCCCTTGGACTGCAAGGAGATCAAAATGGTCCATCCTAAAGAGAATCAGTCCTGAATCTTCATTGGAAGGACTGATGCTGAGGCTGAAACTCCAATACTTTGGCCACCTGATGCGAAGAGCTGACTCCTTGGAAAAGATCCTGATGCTGGGAAACATTGAAGGCAGGAAGAGAAGGGGACGACAAAGAATGAGATGGTTGGATGGCATCACCACCTCGATGGGCATGAGTTTAAGTAAGCTCCGGGAGTTGGTGATGCAGCCTGGTGTGCTGCAATCCATAGGGTCACAAAGAGTCGGACATGACTGAGTGACTAACTGAACTGAACTGAACATTTTGCTTAATTGGGATTTAAAGTTAGTGGTCCCAATCATCTAACTGTAAGCTGTTGTTGTTCAGTCGTTCAGTTGCGTCCAACTCTTTGCAACCCCATGGACTGCAGTATGCCAGGCTTCCCTGTCCTTCACCATCTCCCAGAGTTTGCTCAAACTCAAGTCCATTGAGTCAGTGGTGCCATCCAACCATCTCATCCTCTGTCAATCCCTTCTGCTCTTGCCTTCAATCTTTCCCAGCATCAAGGTCTTTTCTAATGAGTTGTCTCTTCCCACCAGGTGGCCAAAGTATTGGAGCTTCAGCCTCAGCATCAGTCCTTCCAATGAACATTCAGGATTGATTTTCTTTAGGATTGACTGGTTTGATCTCCTTGCAGTCCACGGGAATCTCAAGAGTCTTCTCCAATACCACTGTTCAAAAGCATCAATTCTTCAGTGCTCAACCTTCTTTATGGCCCAAATCTCACATTCATACAAGACTACTGGAAAGACCATAGCTTTGACTCTATGGACTTTGATTGGCAAAGTAATGTCTCTGCTTTTTAATACACTGTCTAGGTTTGTCATTGCTTTTCTTCCAAGGAACAAGTGTCTTTTAATTTCATGGCTGCAGTCACTGTCTGCAGGGATTTTGGAATCCAAGAAAATAAAGTCTGTCACTGTTTCTATTATTTTCCCATCTATTTGCATGAAGTGATGGGACCAGATTCCATCTGTAAAATCCACTCTCAGCTTATGGGACCTTAGGAACACAGACTTGGCCTTGCACGTTTTCTGCTGACCTTGGCATGGACCTTGGTGTGGACCTATTGTTGCAGGGCTGATCTGCATAGAGAAATGATGGTGGCCTTGAGGAGCTGTGCACTAGCTACTTGAAGGGCCCAGGGGTCCACTTCGGGCTAGGGCAGTGTAGGTAGGGAGGCAGGACAGATTTGCTCATTTGTTGCAGGGAAGAGCCAATTCTGAATCCATGTTGGATCTGTTTCTTTTACTTTAACTTTTGCTTTTCATTGCTTGTGTAATTACAATCATGTATAATGGCCTGCCTCAAGGAACCCTGCCTCTTTACCTGACTGATAAAGTGCCTTTGTTAGAGATAGTCTGACCCAGCCCACCTGCGAATGGCTGCAGTAAAGAGGAAATTAACCCCATTTCTATTTCCTTACCTCTTTTCTCTCTCTGTTCTCTAAAGGAAACTGGCATCCAGACACTGAAAAGAAGGTTATTTGGGGACATTAGTCTGCCATCTTCTCAGTCAGCTGGCTTTCTGAATAAACTGGTATTCCTTGCCTCAAGACCTCATCTCTGATTTTATTGGCCGGTCATGCAGTGAGTAGAGCAAGCTTGGACTCGGTAACAACCTTTCTGACGTGGGCTCCCAAGTGGCTAGGTGTGGGGAGAGGGCCCCACAGATAGTGTGGGGTCTGGGTATGACCCAGCACAGGGAAGTGCAGTCCTGCCCACCAAGTCAGAAGTACCCCAGCACCTACCTTCTCTCAGATGGCTCAGGGGAGTCCATCCGGAAGCCTTGGCTCAGGGCCGAGACACCAAAGAAGACAAGGATGCCGTTCCTACTACAGTGAGGTCAAGCTGCTGCTGGGTACCAGGAGGACCCCGCAGCCAGAAATAGGCTCCACGTCTGCTGGTCACAAGGCCAGTAATCTCACTGCAGAGAGACCTCTCTTGGGCTTCAGTGCTGCCCCTTTAGAATCCTTTCACAGAATGGTGGGACATCCAGTCCTTCCCTTTCAGGGGGAGGTGAGGGAAGGGGCTGTATGGTAGATAGGAGAGTGTTGCTGAAATGGGGGGAGGAACACAGAAAGGGGATGCAAGGCAGCCTGAGAAAATGCCCCTTCCGTGGTCATGGTTTCGACTGAGGCAGGTCCCACTATCGGGAAATGTTCCATGATTTCTCTCCTTGATACTTCCTTGGGGAGCACAAGCCTGCCCCCACCTGTGCTTCATGTGGGGGCGGAAGGTGGCCACTTACTGCGGCCGGGCTCTGTAATTAAGTCTGTAGCAATGGGCGCGGGATCGGACAGATCTCATCCCAAAGTTCTTGCCATCAATGGGCTTAAATGCAGACAGGTGCTTGCGAAACGCTCCTGAGAAAGCACTGCGGGTGAGCCCAAGCTGCACCAGATGCAAACAAGCCTGAGCGACAAAAACAAGGCTCCTCTGCGGTGGGTGAGGTCAGTCCTCCTGTCCTCGGGTCCGCAGGGACTGAGGACAGCAGGGTTAGAAGGCTGAGGACTGGGTTAGGGAGGGGGTGGTTCCTGCCCACGGGCAGTCAGCTCTGTGCTGGGAGAGCCAGTGTCCATGTGCAGAGCAGTCCCTTAACCCTGACTTCAGAGGAGCCCTGTTCCAGCCTGACTAACCCTTGACCCTGGCCTCAGCCAGAAATGTAATCCTCCATCCTCTCCAGACTGACCTTTGAACCCTATTCATCTTAGAAGCAAACCTTTATGCTAAGGGAGATTGGGCCCAACAGTGTGGCCTCCAGAGGGACCCAGGCCACAGCCTGAGTCTTAATGCCTGGAGGGTGGGTTATGGATGGCCTGAAAGGTCGCTGGACTGAGAATAGGGCTCAGCCTTCTCCCCTGGCTCCTACTCAACTCGATGACTCTTGGCAACTGTCCAGCGGGTATATGGATACCGCAGGGCAGGAGGAGAAGGGGACGACAGAGGATGAGATGGCTGGATGGCATCACCGACTCAGTGGACATGGGTTTGGGTGGACTCCGGGAGTTGAAGGTGGACAGGGAGGCCTGGCGTGCTGTGGTTCATGGGGTTGGAAAAAGTTGGACACAACTGAGCAACTGAACTGAACTTGCCATCTCCTGAAGTAGGTGTGAATATCCAACGTGGAGATGTGGAAGTGATTTGACAAACATGGAACAAACTTGATTGTATCATAGCAAGCTTTGATACAAATCTGTAGTATTAAAATGAGGAAGATTGCTTGCATGGACTGCCTGTCATCAATCAGTATGTACTCTGTGCTTCCCAGCCCTGTTGCATATGGTAACTTGGTTATACGTTCGTTTTCCCTAAAATTTTCTGCTCTTTCCTTTTAATATTCATTGAGAAATATTCCAAATATACTCAAAAGTGAATGTTTAATGAACTCCTTATGTGGTAGTCAAGGGAGCATGCTTAACAGACTCTTCCTGCAGGGGCCCTAATTGACCCTGGGTTTCAACTCCCGGGGCCTGGAGGTGCAGAGGCTGGGCCTCCCCAGGGTGGATACACTAAGGCCACTGCATCTGGGGCATGTGGGCTCCTCTACTAGCAATTTTCAATCAGTGCTCCCTATGACCGTGCACCTGTCCTCAGGCTCCACGTCGGCCCTGAGGTGTCAGATGCACCTCCCCAGCCTCTCTCCTGCCTGCTTCATTCAGGATCAGACTTGCATGTAGAGTAACAGCTCTCCCAACCTCCCTGCCCTTTCTCTGTTCTCTTTCTCACTGGCATTTCCTCTAACAAAATAAAAACTTTTAATTCCATCTTGGTGTCTGCTCCTTGGAGGACCTGGACAAACAGACTTGAGATCTCATATGTCCATCCTCCAAGGCCGACAGTTATCAGTATTTTCCCATACTTCCTTCATCTTCTCTTTCCTCATCTTCTTCCCCGCCCCCTTGAAGTGATTTACAATAAATCCTAGACAATATGCCATTTCACTCTTAGAACACTTACGGCTCATTCTTCATGAATTCTGAATTTGCAAGTTCACTTACAGCCAAATTTTATTTGTAAGGCCAAAATCAATACTGCTGGGCTTTCATGGTCATTCATGAACGTGCACAAGAGTGGTAAAAAATCTGAGTTGCCACCTGTCCTCAGCTGAGGTCAAACAAGCCAATGTCCTGCCTTTTTGTTTTCTGTTTTTTTCCAGCTTTATTGAGATATAATTGACATGTAACATTGTGTAAGTTTAAGGTGTACAAGGTGTTGATCTGATATACTTATATATTGCAAAATGATTACAGCCTTAGCATTAGCTAATACCTCCATCACATCATGTAATTACCATTATTTTGTGGGAAGAACACTTAAGATCTACTCTCTTAACAATTTGTTCTGCCTTTTTGTTTTGGCTCTCATACCATGGCAAGTGGCCTTTTCACAATCTTTTGGTGCCACATTTTTTGCATTTTTGTGCTTTTTTTGGGGTGACTTTTCTGTTTAAAATGGTCCCCAAGCATAGTACTAAAGCGCTGTCTAGTGCTTTTGAGTTAAAGAAGGCTTTGAAGTGCCTTAGGGAGAAAATGTATGTTAGATGAACTTTATTTGGGCTTATGAATTATTCACTTTTGCGAATTATACAGTTATTGGTCAAATTTAATGCAAATAAATAAATATATTAAATAAGATGTCTTTAAACAGAAACACACTTAAAACAAGACTATGTATTGATCAGTTAATGAAAATATGACCAGAAGCTCACAGGAACCTACCTTGTATATACCCTAGGAACAATGATTTAGTATTCAATTGTGTTTTGGTGACTTTATATAACATAACTTCCAAAGATAAAGAAAATCAACAGTTAATGTAGAATGAACATTTTTTTACAGGACCAGAATGTCATAACCACACCTAACAAAATTAATACAGTTTCCTTGATAACATTTACTACTCAGCCTCTTATCAAATTCCTTCAATTGTCTCAAAAATGTTTTTTTTATGATTGGTTTATTCAAATTTGGCAAGATCCAAGCATCTCATATTTGGTTTTTATTGTTTTTAAGTTTTTGAATCCAGAGCACTTCTCCCTTCCCTTTGAATTTTTTTTTCATGCCACTGATTTGTTGAAGAAACAGGCCAGTTGTCCTATGAAATGTCCCACATTCTGTGTTCTGTCTCTTTGCCTCCTTCTGGTATCATTTATCATGGAATGATGTGGAATTTATCTCTAGTGGATTCTATTAGTGGTGGGGTACTGGTAGCTCAACTGGTAAGGAATCTGCCTGCAATGCGGGAGACCCCAGCGTGACCCTTGACTCAGGAAGGTCCCCTGGAGAAGGGATAGGCTACCCACTCCAGTATTCTTGGGCTTCTCTAGTGGCTCAGACAGTAAAGTACCCACCTGCAGTGCAGGAGACCTGGGTTTGATCCCTGGGTTGGGAAGATTCCCTGGAGGAGGGCACGGCAACCCCCTTCAGTATTCTTGTCTGGAGAATCCTCGTGGCCAGAGGAGCCTGGCAGGCTTCAGGCAATGGGATCACAAAGAGTTGGACGCGACTGAATGACTAAGCACAATGCAGGATATAAAGGGTGAATGGTGACAACTGGGGTTGGAAGATGGGGTTTTATTCAGCAGGGTGACATTAGAGTTGGGTTGGGTTGAAGTTTAAATTCAGGGCAGAGCTACATCTGGCAGGACAATCCAGTGGTTAGCAAAGACTCAAGACTTCTGGGTACAAATTGTGCTCTTCCACTTAATAGCTATGGACTTTGAACAAGTTATGTAACCTCTCTGTGTCTTAGCTTCCTCATCTATAAAATGAGGATAACAAGAACCCTTACCTCATAGGGTTGTTGTGGAGTTTAAATTAGTTAATATATGAAAACACTTGGATTGGTGCCTGGCACATGGTGATTGCTACATTAGTGTTTGTTACTCTATTGTTATTGGGGTTAGACTAGGGGTTGGGGCTGGCTTAGTTGCATGGTAAGAGTGGTTTCTAATTCATGATTCCACCCAGTACTAGAAGCTCCACCTCATACTTAAGAGGGGTTTGGAGGTGGTGAGTGCTGAGACCACCTCTCCTTGGATGGCCTTCCCTCATTCCCTCTCTAGAGCCCAGTTTGGGATTGAAGGGGGAGCAGTGAGGCTCCATATTTCCCTTGGAAGCTTTCCCGTTTCGTAACCAGTTTTGACCCTGATCCTTCTTCCTTGCCCGTATACTAACCAGACTGTGGATGTTCTTCGATATAACCATAATCATTAGTGGGATTTTAGAAGGGTGGGAAGAAATAGGCCTTTCCCTTTAGCTCACTTCTGAGAAGGAAATTTTGTAGGGTGGGGACACTCGTGTGGACATTTGGATCAGTTACACAGAGGCACAATGAAGTGAATTGAAGTGAAGCGAAAGTCACTCAGTCATGTCTGACTCTTTGTGGCCCCATGGAATATACAGTCCATGGAATTCTCTAGGCCAGAATACTGGAGTGGGTAGCCTTTCCCTTTCCAGCTTAAGAGTAAGACAGATCATACAGTGGCCACTAGAGGTATTGGTGGACATGTATGTAGTATTCATCTATCCATCTATAAAATGTATTTATCTATCCATCTATGTGTCATCCATCCATCCATCCATTTATTCATCTATTCATCTATCCATCGCTACAATAAACACCAGGCACTCACTCTGAGTCAGGAACATCCTTCTGGCACTCAAGCAGCTCATCATCTAGTGACGAACACCGTGTGTAATGACTACATGTTGTGCTAGTAGAGGAATGTACAATATGTGAAGAGATTTTTGGAGAGGATGGAACCATCTATGGCTGGGACCAGGGGCTAGAAAGGAGGTCTCCTCCTTCCTTCTTTGCGTCTGATTCTTTTGCCCTGGTGGCAATTCCTTTCCTAGGGCTGGGTCCAGTGGCAGGCTGATTCTTCAGTTTCCTTGTTGTATATCACCAGGTACAACTGGAGAAGAGACCTGTTCCTTCTAGGAAGGAATTCTAGAGTTTAATCAACCTACCACACCTGGCCAGGCACCCTGAGGTCATAGTCAACATCTCTGGGAACAGGCTGTCTTCCTCATGAAGACTCCCTGGGGAGATGTGGACAGCATCCACACCACCTCCACCCACTAGACTGGCAAAGTCTTGGATACAGTAGTGCAGTCCCCAGTTGGGAACTGCTTCCTTACTTAGGGCAGTGCAGACTGGACCAGAAGTCCATCTTTTGCCCTTCTACTCTGCTGCCCTGATCCCAGCCTAATGCTTGGCCTTTGGCTTGGGTCTCTTATTAATGACTCCTCTCAATCTTGAGTATCCTGACAGGGGCTATTTTGCCTCTAACAAATGGCAGGGTCCAGAATCAAAGTGGAGGAAATATGATTCCCCCAGAAGAGACCAGGTACCCCATGGCTGCTGTATGGTGTAGCCAGTCTTTCTGCCACTGGCCTAGGGGTCAAATGGCAGGGGCTGTGTCTGCTCCATCAGCCTAGCACAGGGGAAGAGGCCTTGCCCTTCACATCTTCCCAGCTCCAGAGAAGCAGCAAGCCCACAGAGCCTCACAGAGTGGCCTGTTTTGGGGGAAAACCTGCCAGGGCCCAAGACGGTTTCAGCACACTCTCCCTCCCTCTGTCTGACTAATGCTCCCATAAGCAAGCCCCAGGTGAGAGACGGCTGTGTCTCCCACGGCTGCCCCAGCAAGTGGCTGTGTTTGTGGTGTAACTGCCTGATGGTATCACAGAGGGTGGTTTGGGTAAGCTGTCTTTTGGGAGTATCTGCCTGTTGTTTATCTGAGCCCCCAACCTGGCCCACACCCCAGCCCCTGCCTGAGCTTACTGCATTATTCATAGAACTGTGGGCCCAGCGCCTCTGCCCCCAGCACTGTGAGATCTCTGCCTGGTTGATGCTGGTGTGTGTGTGTGTTTCAGGGGAGAAGAGTCCTCTCTGCATGTCCTCCTGAACTAGCCCCAGGATCTCTCTTCTGATAAGTCCCTCACTGGAGGCTCTGAAGACATTGCTGCTGCCAGAATGTCTCTGGGGATGAGAGGCCTCGTTTCCATCTTCTGCATTATAGACGTCCCAGCAACGAGTGCTGAGGTCTGACTCCCCAGTCCTGAATGGCCCCTAAACACTCTTTCCTATACTGGTGGGTTCCCAGATCCATATTCTGGGAGATTTTTCTCTGCTCCTGCCAGTGAAAGAGGGCCTCTTCCTGGCCCCAAATCTCTCCCCAGTAAGAGAAGACAAGGGGACAATGCCATTAACAGAACTTGGTTCCCAGCCTGGGTCGACCCCTACGACCAGCTGTGTGAACCACCACCACCAACCCACCCCTTCCACTGTGCCTTAGTTTCCCAAGCTGTAAAATGGAAATAATAGATGAAGAGTCCCTTTGGGGTTAAAAGAGATCATGTATGCAAAAGGGATGAACGCAGGAGTCCAATGTCTTAACATTCTTCCTCTTCCTGACTGTCCTAGCAGTCCTGTATTCCCTTAGGACTGTCTCCTGGGCTGTAATCATGCCCAAAGTATATTCGGAGGAGAAACAAAAACACAAGTAATGGAAGGAGAAGAAAGAAGAACCCCACCCTATGAAATCCTCTGAGCTCATGGGAGAGATACACTTTCTGGCAGGGGAGCTGTGTGTGTGTGTATATGTACGCAGGGTGGAGGCATTGTCTAAGCAGAGGAAGGGAGTCCAGATACATGTATGTAGGTTAAACCAATGACTGTAGTGTCTTTTTAGTAGGCAAGACCAATCAGCAGATTCATTAAGTTCCTGTTTACCATCAATCGTCAAAGCTAATAATTTAACTAAGCTGATTATCTTCATTAAAAATCATTAGTTCCCATACGTAAATGTTCCTGTGCTTGCATTCTCATAATTGTGTTGATATTTCACAACTTGCATTTCAAAGGAGTCCCTGTGCTCAAAGTCCTCTTCCACTCCAGCCTGTCTGGCTCTCTGTGTTTATCTCAGCCCAGGAGTCATGTTAGATGTTGGGGAACCGTGGGGAACAAGACAGGCCTGGCTGTCCTTTGCCTGCAGCCCAACTTTGCTGTCTCTTGTGTTCTGGATGAGCCATGCCCTTCTGTCTGTGAACAGGACCAAGACCAGCCTGACATGCATTTTCAGGAAACTCCCGGAGCCCAGTTGCCTAACTGAGTCCCTTAGAAGTGGGACAGCGCTCCACACAGCCTTTCAATGTCACCACTCATTGACACACCCACCATTAACTCGGGGAAGGAAGGCCCTCGGTACCGCTTCAGGGAAGAGGAAGGAACCAGTGTTTGTTGAGTACCCGCAGCTGCCAGTGCTGACACTGTGGTTACCTCTTTAATACCTCCAGGAACATAGCAGCATCTCCATTCTACAGGTGATGAAATTGAGACTGCGGGAAGTTTAGTAACCCAAGTTCACACGCCAGGAAGAACTTTGATTCTGGATCTGTACCCCAAGCCTGTGTCATTTCCACCCTGTCATGTCTTCTTCCCAAGAGAAAAGCAAACATGGCCCCAGGCACTCTTTGTTCCAGATTCCCTAAGTTTCAAGTGCGGCTTCACCAGCAACATCTGGGAGAAGGGGACCCAACGTCTACGTTGCACTCCGTGAGGGTAGGACTCAAGGACTCTGGCCCTCCTCCACTGTGATTTCTCCTATACCACAGGTGCTGGCCTGGTCCCAGGAGGCACCTGACTAGGGAAAGAATATCTTGTGCATTCTGGGTCTTGGGCAAAAGAGTGCCTCACCTCCCTTCTCCCCTGTGGCCTGTGTTCCTAAAGCCCACATGCAGACTATGCGCAGGGCAGCAGGAGCCCAGCATCTGTCCTCCCACCTCTCTGGCAGGTGCCCTTGTGGGTTTTCCTAGATGCCCACTTCCCTGGAGCAAGGGCCAGAGTCTGGGCTGGGGAAGCATGGAGGTGGCACGCACTTGGAGGACGGGGGCTCCAGACAGCAGAGGAGCCTGGCTTTGTAATGACAGCAACCAGGGACGATATCCATGGAGCCCCAGCACGCGCCTAGGCTCTGTTCCAAGAACTTCGCCACTGACAGGCAGGAAGATGTGGCTCTTGGAGCCTTGGCATCCCCGTCTCCATGCTCCCACACAAGGAAGTGTGTCCTGTGGGAGCAGAGAGCTCTGGGCTTGGATTCCTTGGTGCTGTGGACACAGCCTTCCTTGGTCCTGGACTGGGATGGAAGGGAGCCTGTGTCTGCCAGGGTCTCCCTTGCAGGTCCTGGGAGTGGGGGTGCATCTGAGCCTGGAGGAAGGAAGGGCCCTTTCCCGTGTGAGGGCCCAGCTGCATTTGGCACCCCCTGCTCAGCCCTCTTCCCTCCCTCCTGCTCTCTGCTTCCTTTTGCTGTGTCCTGGCTTCCTGTGGTGGGCACCTCTCCCCCACCCCATCTCTCCTCACCCCTTCTCTAACCTGCTTTTCCCAGGCCTCACTTGGGAATGCTGTTCCCAGGGACAGCCTCCTGCCCCAGGGTGCCAGACACCTCTGCAGCCCCTCTTACAGCACGATCCCTCCCTGGGACCTTGGGCCCTCCTTTCCCTTGCCTCTTGCCTTCCCCTCCCACCTTTGCTGCCCTTCTCTCTCCTCCTCCTTCCCTCTTCCTGCCTTCCCAGCTCCACGAGCCATCTTCCTGACAGTGAACGCCCCCCACCCCATCTGTCCTCCCCTGCATCTCACAGCGCTGTCTCCTGCTGCCCACCCCCCTTGACTTTTGCTCTGTTCTGGATCCCCCCACCCCCAGCCCAGAGCCACGTCTACACTTGCAGGAGACAGAAGCTTCTAGATTCCACATGGGAGGAAGCTCAGGACCTGGACTGAGGAGTCAGCGGCCATTGGTCTTGGACATTTGGAGGGGTCAGGGGAGCCCAGCAGAGGAGACGAGTGTTGCTAAGAGACCCGAGGGAGCCTGTGGAACTTTCTTTGGTGTGTCTTCCTATCGTAAATCTCCTGCCCCTCTTTGAGGACAGCATTGATTTTTTTAAAAAATTTAAATTTATTGTGACCCAGATGGTGAGTGAGGTGAGTTAGAGAAGGCAATTGGGGCAGGAACCTGGGCACAGCCATAAAGGAAGACTGTTTTCATGTGTCTTGTCAGGCTAGATCTGCTCTCCGGGGTGGTCGAGAGAGCCTCAGCCAACCTGCCTGTCCCTCCGAGCTCACATCCAGGAGACAGGTTATCTGAGGGCTACGAGAGTGCTTCTGGGTATGAGAGAGAACAACTCAGTTCCCAGTAGAGAGAAGAACTCAGTTCCCAGTAGAGAGAAGACAGATTGAGATGTGAAATCTTTTAAAAGCTTTTGCCGCTGGAACATGAAGGGCTGGGGGTCTTGGTGCCAGGGAAGCAGGCATAAGGCCCACTGGATTTGTGTTCTAGCATTACCATTTTCTACTGTAACAGGACAAGTAACCCTGAACATGTGACTCTCTGGGGCTTGGTTTTCTCACCTTTAAAATGGGAACAATGTTCAGACTCATCTCACAGTGTTCTTGTGAGGCTTAGCAACTGAAAGGGTTCAACATACTTTTACTTTAAAGAAGGACATTTTTAAAAGTCTCCTAATTCAAAAACATTTCTGAGTGAAGTGTGAGCAACCTTCCAAGTAATTGCACAGGAGTCCAGCTGTCCTCTGGAGCGCCCGAACAGAAAAGCTGGATTCTACTTTGTCTCTGCCACTCACCTGCTATGTGCCCATCTGTAAAACGAAGAGGCTGTAAAAGATATCTCTCAGGTTCCTGCAGGTTGACATTATTTCCTTAAGAATCCAGTGTTTTTGTCACTGGCCCGTGGCAGTGGGAACAGTCAAATGGGGGCTGGGGGTGAAGTGGATGAGAAGAAGGCCCCCTTCCAAGAGCCTGGAACCAGGAAAAACAGCCTAGATAGGAGAACTCCCATCTTAAGTCAACTTCTAGAAGGAATTAGGATCCATGCATGCCCTAGGGCCCCAAATCCAAATATTTGGAGGCTTCCACACTTGGGGTGTGGTGGGGTGAGTCACCCAGTAGGGAAAAAAGCAGGAAAAAATTCCTCTTGTCCCCTTCCCTTCCCTCTCCTGGGCTCACAAGCAGGGAGGCTGAGCAGGATCAAAGCGACACACACCTCCAAGGGACAGATGTTGGCATATTTAGTCACCCAGGCCCGGAGGTGGGGGGCAGGGAGGATTGGGAGATGGGGAGGCCTTTCGTTGAAGGATGTAACAGTGAGAGTACGCACACACTCCCTCCCCACCACGTTGCAAAAGCTTAATTGAGCAAAGCTACAGCCCTTTAAACTGCTCACGTCCATCCACGTCCGAAAGAAAGCATTATTAATAAGTTGCCCTGGGCAGCTGGTGATGATTGTCAGCGGTGGTGAGCCAGGGTACATGAGGGCGCTGCAACTTGAAAGGGAGAATTTCCCAAAGGGAGGTGATAGGTCCTGATAATTGTTATAATAACAGCTCCGCGGGCCTGCGCTGGTTCCTTTCATCCTGTGAGGTCATAAATGGCTTTCCCTACCAGGGAAAGGACAGGGCCTCCACCCACCACAAATACGCTCTTGCCCACACTCACCCAGCTGGGGATCTGCCCAGCTGTTATTTCTGAGCTGGGAAAACGTCGGGATTGTTAACACAAGGTGAGCTAATCAGGCCTGTGTGCGCCCTTCTCCCCAGATGGGAGTGGAAATTCCACTTGTCATGTAGGTTCTCGAGCCCTCCCCCAGGAAGCCTGGCCCATTATCCTGGCCCTGTTGTCTCACACACACACCTGGAGTGTGCTGAGTAGTCCATGCTTCATGTGCCGCCTGGGTGACCACAAAATGCATGGTGGGTTTACTCTCCTCTTCTCCTTAAGTTGAGAGTTGTCTGCTGAGGATGGGAGGGTTAACACAACTCTGACTTGTATCTTTGTTAGGCTCAAGGAATCTCTTTAGGACTCTACCAATGAGCACCCCACAGTTCCAGCAGGCAAAGGGTGGGTTGGCAATCAGAGTGCCAATAACTTGCTTGTAGATGTTGTCCAGACCGGGTATTTATTTCAAGCTCTTGGTCCTCTCTCTGTTTTATGATGGTCTGAGACAGCAAGATGATAAGAGCATGGGCCAGCGTGTGCCAACCTGAGACCACAGTACCCTGGGCCCCCTCTCACCCTGCTAATTCCCCTGTGGAGGAGGCAACCGTATTCATAGTCACTTGGTTCAGAAGATGGTGATGGGAAGTGGGACTTGGAAAGGTCAGAGTTCAGCTCCTCTACATTCACAACGATAAAAATAATGATGATTACTACTGTAGCTGATAGTCCACGGTCCAGGCACTATTCTGCATGTTCTTCCTACACTAACTGATTTTATCTCCTCATAATCCTACAACGTACATCTCTTATTCCCATTGTACAACTGAAGAAACTAAAGAGCGAAGGCAAATAACTTTCTCAAATGGGAGGATCAGAATCTGAACCCTCGTTCCTAAGCTTTCGAAGTAGTCACCTCCACTTTGCCTCTGCCCTGGTTCAAAGCTGCCTGCCCTATGTGTGATGTCTTCCCAGCCTGCAGGGGTCTTCGGCCCCCAGATACTGACTTTCCTGAACAACCACAACCTGCCCTGTGAGCCTAGTAGAAACACACATCCTGAACTTTCCTGTGAATCTTGACTCAGTGTTCAACCCTTTGTCAGGCACTGGGCCATGTTTAGAATTTGGGAAATGGCCCCTTAATCTTCTTCCACACCAGACTGCGTCACACATGTAGATGCCGTGCAGCAACCATGAGCATTCATGAAGCGCTGTAGACTTGATTTTTTTTCACATTAAGTTCTGTTCTCTTGTCTGACTACACAGACCTGGGCACAGAAAGCACCTCTGGAAACTGCTGCTGAGATTGGAGTATATTTGAAGATGTGCAGGTATGTAGAGAGTCTAGGAACATGAGTTCAAATTCTGATCCTCCCATTTGGCAACTTATTTACCTTTACTCCTTAGTTTCTTCAACTATACGATGGGAATAAGACACATAACGTCATAGGAAAATGAGGAGATAAAATCAGTTAGGGTAGGAAAAACATTTAGAACAGGGCCTGGGCTGTGGACTGTCAACTGCGGTAGTAATCATTATTATTTTTATCGTTGTGAAAGTGCAGGAACTGAACTCTTACCTTTCCAAGTCCCACATCCCACAACCGGGGCATGCATGAATCACAGGTGTGGCATGAGCTACCCGCAGCCAGCAGACAAGGATCTTGTTAAAGCCTCTGGGACCATCCTTAACTCAAATAAGTTTCAGCCTTCGCCTGTCAGGAGTTCCGTTTGAATCAGACTTCTAACCTGCATGCTGCAGCCAAACCACACCTCTGTGCCTCCCTCGTGCTTCACGTAGAGAAGGAGGAAGGCCCTTCCTCATAGCCAGTTTCCCAGGCTATGAGGTATCATGTGGCTATGAGTTGCCCCATGACTAGAGTCTAAAAGATGGGGATGATACCAGAGTAGTCCCTGGGCATGCCAGCCTGCTAGCCCAACATCTATGGCTCTTGTATCCAGCCCTTAGAACAAGAGCAGCCACTCCAACACCTAGAGAGAATGCCCATAAGGGCTTTGTGTACAGATCCTCACTGTTTATCCACCCCTCACCCCAGAGCAGCCTCTGATTGCAAGGGCCACACAGATGTTTCTTCACTGTGACTTTCCCTACTTCACCTATGGCTCAAGGAAGGTATGTTCTCCTAAACATCAGTTCTCCATCCATATAGGTGCCACTGCAAAGAGTGTTTTCTTTGCTCTGTGCTGACTCCCTCTGTTGAATTCCTCTGGCTCTTGGAATTAATATGGGATAGGCCAAAGGTTTATCAGGCTCTATGCCACCCTCCCACCTCATGCCTCCATGATGGCTGAAGTCTAGCCATGATGAAGTGACAGAGCACCATACAATCTCTTCAGAAGCCAAGGAACAGATCTGCATTCCTGCCCTTGGGGAGGTGGATCTTCCTTGCACAAGGCTGTGATGGAGCCCTGGCCACATCTGCTTCTCGGAGGAGGGGGGGAGAGTCACTGGGCCTCACTTTGAACTTGCGTTGGAATGCTTACAGGATTCAAAGTTAAGGGCCAGGATAGGAACACACAGGTTGGCTTACCCCCACATTAGTTTTGGAGACAAGTGCCAGGAGAACACTTCTGAGAAGCACCAGTGTCTGGTGAAGACTGCTTTGCATTGGAGTGCTTTTGATCTTCCCTTGTCCCTGCTGCTGTGTCTCAAGTCTGTGTGTCACTGTTCCTCAGCCATCTCTTAGGACAAGCTCACAAGGGTGCCTCACGTGTCACCCAGAGGAGTGTGTACACCCAGGCTTGGCACAAAGAGCCTTCTGCTCCCCTCTGACCCCGCCCCCAGACCCCCTTCTAAGACTGAGTCTGCACACCGCCAGAGAAGAGACTGGCCAGCTGGCCCCCAGTATCCATTTTCCAGGTAGATACAAGCAAAGTCTTAAGCCTGAAATGCCAACCTGCCATGGCTCCCCCACACTCTGGATCATGCTGAAGTGAAGTCCCCCCTTGCTCAGAGGTTACTTTTCTTTTTTTTTTTTTAGTCTCAGACCATCTACATTGCAAATGGAAAAGAGAGAAAATCATTGCTTTCCAGGAGAGGAAAACCAGGAAGTCCAAGACAGGAAATGACCAAAGGACTGTGACCCAGTGTCAGCCTCTGGGGTGGCCAAGCTCTGACCTCTGCCTTTCCTGCCGTGGCTCTGACTTGGCAGCCTCAGGGAGCGAAGGAACCATGTTAGGTCACCGTAACCAGGCAGGGTGCTGGGATGGCAGACGGAGAGGGGTGACACAGAAGTCAAAGGTTAGGAGGGGTGCATCCAGCATGAGACCGCCACCCTGAGGCAGGACTCCGTTCCCAGATCCAGCCATCTCCCTTCGCTTCCTGGCTGGACACACCTTGTCTCTCTCCGGGGATCTCCTTCCCCTCAGGAGTTTTCACACACAATGGTTGGCAGATTCTGGCATTTGTTTTCATCACCGTTTTTAAGGTGAATGACATTTGTCACATCCCTTCCTTGATGGCTTTGATGTGGGGATTTTCCCACTCTCTAATGACAGGTGAGGAGCTGACACCTGGCCTCTCTGGGCGGCTCGCCATCTCCGCCAGACCTGGTTCCCACAGCAGTTGCCTCTGTTCCCGGGATCTTAATTAAGATCCTCTCTAATGATGGCGAGGGACTTCTCCCGCGATTATCTCCTTGCTTTTCCAGCTCTTGCGGGCTCTGTCTCTCCCTCCTTCTCCTGGATCTGGAGAAGGGCTCTGTTCCTCCCTACCCTGATGTGAGGAACTGAGGACACAGTTTTCCTGAGGATCTTGGGGGTTCACACGAGGGTTTTGGGAGTGTTTAGACATTCCAGCGATGCTTGAGTGCAGCATAATAATAACATGCAAGATAGTTTTAATGCCTGTGCCCTAGAGAAACTGTAAAACTACAGTGTAGCCCAGAGCCTGGTGCACAAACGGAACCTATTACTTGTGGGTTTCTTGAGTGAAATGAATGAAAAGATTAGCGTGTGGGTGCGTTTAGTACTGAACACAAATATGGACATTTGGGGCAGAACGCCTCTGATTTTCTGACCAGAAACAAGTCTTGGAGTCCGAGTCTCTCTTCATGAAGCTAAGTGTTTGTATCCGTCAAGTACGGGGCGTGGGGATCCAGTCATGATGGGGGTCTGTTGGGGCCAAGCCACACAGTGGGGACAGCACTGGTTTATGCCCTGCCATCCTTGCTTCTCTCCCATTTCCACCCTGACTTCACTTTTCTGCCTCCGTTTTCTTGGCTGCAAATTTTCTCAACCCCAATCACACAGGTAGATTGTAAAGCAGTGACCAGAACCTACCTGTAAAAAAAGTCTGGCAAGAGTCATTTCAGGTTGATTCAAGTTAAAGGCGGGCTTTGACTTCTCTGTCTAGAGGAAGAGGGACTGGATATTCGAGGACTCTGAGGCCTCGGCCTGGGTGGCAGCCTCACAGAGTCCCACACGGCCTACGGCCTGCTTTGTCTTCACCTTGACCCAGGACTCCTGCTCCTCTTCCCCTCAGGGTCCTGTCTCTCCTCCCTCTTCAAGGGAGCCTCCCACCTCAATCCACCCTGTTCCTTCTGACACCTCTGGAGGGGCAGGCAGCCACATCTCATATCTCCAAGGAGATATTGAAGGAAATTCTGGAGTCATATGATGAACTGAGGTCCGAACGACCTAGGATTCACTCATATCAACTCCTTCACGGTAAAGGCTGAGAATAGGCTCTCAAAGGTGAAAGGGCAAGACCAAGGCCATCCAGTTGGTCAGGTCTCAAGGCTGGAAAGAACTGATGCCCCACCTTATGTTCTTTCCAGAAGCCCTAGTGGCCAGGACTCATACAGGGCAGCATAGACATGTGGGAGTGGGGAGGCAGGTGTCTGTGTGGCTGTGCGAGGCTGAAGGGAAATCCCATCATTCCCCGCTTCTAACTGGGTCCTGCAGTTTGCTCATGGCGTGGGCACTCTGGGTAGAAACACTCACCTTGCTTCCCACCCTCTCTGCGACCCTCAGTGCATCCCATCTGTAAAGTGAAGGGTTACAATAGGAAAACTCTTGTGTTGCCTCTGGCTGGGTCACCCCCTGGCACCATGCAGTGAAGCAGGAAATGTGGTAGTTTTGTGTCGCAGAGAACCCCTTCACCCACCCTCTTGCCTCACCTCCCTCACGCACACCTGTCCACTGTGTGCTCCAGTGGCCCTTGGGGAGGCTTACCAGTCCTGAAAAGTGGCTGGCTTTGGCTGGGGGTGGTGAATTGCAGGCTGAGAATCTGGAGTTTTGAGCTCTGTTGCTCATCTAGAAACTCACTTATGGCATAGCTGTGAGAAAACCAGGGGATGATTTTTGAGCCTAATTCTTTATTTGGAAAATTGAGACAACAGTTAGCCTTCAACCACCCACCCTCCAGTGGCTGTGGGGCAGATCTAAAGAGTGCCAGTGAGGTGGCTATTATGACGAACCCCAAAGAGCCAGTGAGAAGGTGAGAAGGTGGGGAGAGTACAGAGCGGGCAGAGGGATGGTTGAGAGGGGCCAGGCTGAGCCTCTGTAGAGGCTGCTTCTGCAGAAGATGGTGGAGGTGGAGCCGCAGCTCAGGCAGAGCCTGGAAGCTGCATGGTGGCCTTGAGTGAGCCCGGGGAGTCTCAGGGCTCCAGGTATGTCAGACTTATGCCAGTGAGTGGGCTCAATATTTGTGGATTTGATAGGATGTTTTCATGTGTCAAGAAAGCTTCAGTGAAGGTCCTAGAAGGCCCACCAACCCATTTCTTTGACCTGGTCCCAGAGCGAGCTGAGATCTCTGTTTTGGGAGCTGGGGCTCGAGGGGTGTAGAGGGCCTGGCAGCCCGGAGCCTGCCTGCCATTCAGGTCTGCCTAGAGGTCTTCACCCAGGGCTTGGTTTTTATTTGCCTAGTGCCTTCCTTTCCAGGAACTCAGAGGAGGGGCATTTTGTTATCTTGGAGACTTTCAACATCCAGGGGAGGCAGGGAGGTGGCTGGGATCCTTATCAGGGGTGGGGCCCCGGCCTGCGGAGGGGCCACCCCATCTCTGTTCAAACTTCCGGCAGCTCAGAGCCTAGATATTCTGAGGCAGCTTGATTTCAGCATCTGGGCTTGGGAGACAGCTAGCCTGCTCTCTAATTGTTGCCAGAAAGGAAGACCTCAGATCAAATGCTTTATTAGCAAAACCATCATTTTTGTTTCTGTCCTTCAGCTTTTAATGCCAGATCATCCCACACAGGTCTCCTCCAAGTTACCTTGGGTTGCACTTTGCAAACAGTTTATCCTGGAAGGTTTAGCAGGAAGGAGACTGCTCAAAACTATGCATCCAGGAGACTTCACTGACTCTTAAAAAAATGTGGGTTGATGTTTGACTGATTTTGCTCTAAAATGTTCCCAGGCTCAAGTCACTCGCAGCATGTTTCATTGAATCCATCATTATTTTCCAGGAAGAATCTTGGTCCTTGTTAGGCCTCTTTAATTTTCATAAGAGGATGTCCAAACTTTTCCTAGTTTGACATCTGGTGGGTCACTGGGTCTCATGCAAAATTTTATCACTTAGAAGGGCTTCAGTAAAGAGAACTTCTAGTCCCCATTGTCTGCCTGAATCTGGCCCAGAGACATTCTCCTTCAAAAACACTATTTTGGGGATCTGTAGACAACACACTCCATTGTTTGCACCAACATCTACCCCAGGACAAAGTCATATCATCTGGAACATGTGTAGCTGTACCAAACCTCACATCCCTAGACTCACAATTAATTACATTTCACATTAGGTGCACTCTCCTGTGCCCCAATGATGAAAGTAAGAAATAAAGCTCACAGCTGTGCCTGTTGCAGAGATGCCTCTGAACGCTTTTCCCATTGCCTTATCACTTGTCCTCTTTGTGTGTGTGTGTGTGTTGGGGGAGAGGCTAAGGAGACATTTCTTTCTGTTCTCTGGGACATCAGGAATGCTGGTGTTTCTCCTAGGCAAGTAGCTTGCTTTAATCTCAAGGATCCTGGCAGTTGTGCAGCTGATCATGTTTCATCTTGGCACTGGCTGTTAGAAGTTTTAGAGCCAAATTTGTGGCCCACCCCTAGCAAATGGATCAAAGTTTATGGTATGTTTATTTTGTATTAGTCCCATCCTTGGCTCCATTTTATGGCTTTACCCTTGCTTTTTCATTTTTTTTTCTTTCTCACCTGCTTCTAATTTATGTCATCTTGCTGAATTTTATGCATCTTTGTAAACTGACTTAAATCCTTCTGTGAAACAAAGAGATATATACACAAACAGACAAACAAATGAATATTCTCCATCACTGGACAATGTATAATTTTTTGGTTTGGGAAATCGGGTCCATAAAGTTCCTGCTGTCCCCAGGGCCACCATTCTTCCACAAGGCCAGCCAAACAGATCAACTGTGAATGAAGCTCAGCATGAATTCCCCAAAGGATGGAGAGACAAAAACAAAAAAAGTAAGGACCCAAAGTCAGGTGATGCTAAGGGCTGTGATGAAGATAAAGCAGGGCAGGGGGCCTAGGGTGCTGATAGAGCCTGGCCAGAGGTGATCTCTCTGAGAGAGGAATTTTGAGTTGAGCTCAAGGAACAGACAGAGGTAATCTGGTATCCATGGTAGAGGAGCATCCCAGGGCAAGCAACTGGCTAGTGCAAAGCTTTGTGGCAAAGTGAAGGTATTGGAGGGACTCAAGTGAGCTGGTGTACCGGGGGCTGAGCAGTGAGGAGAGTGGCAGGAAATGGAAAGCAGGGCCTTGACCTGGGGCCACAGTAGACTTGGTAATCTTCTGAGAGGCAAAGACTTTGGTGGGTCTGGGCAGAAGTGTGACATGATCTGATTTAAGTTGCAGACAATCAGCACAATGATCAGGTCAAGGCTGAAGCAGGGTGAAGAGCTAGGAGGACTGTAAGAGAGCTGATAAGCATTTGAACTACAATAGCAGTGAGAGAATAGGTAAGTAGTCTGATTCTGGATCTTTCTTCACACTGTATCACCAAACTCGAAATCCATTCTTGTCTACTTTTGCTGTCTACATGTTCTCGACTGTTTGGTTCTTGAACAGTGTGAGCCAGCCGCTGTCCCTGGCCCCTCACAGTTCATTAACAACTCTGCATGATGGGTGCTCTGGGGTCCTCCCTTCTTTTGTTTCTACAACCTACCTCTCCTTCGTCTCCTCCCCCTGGCACAGGGGCTTCTCTTGTACCAACCACCACTTTCAGCTCAGTACTTCAGAATATCTTGTCGTTGACCCTCTTATCTGCAAAAACTGCTACATAATTGTGGGGAGAGAGATAACTAGCCAAGATGGCGTGTTCAGGCTCTCTTACTCCTTGTTTTGTAAATAATGACTACATAACAGCTGAGATCATTTATAGCACTGCGCATGCATGTCATGAGGTACTTGCTTGGTCATGGGTTACTTTGTGCTCTATGGATGTGTGAGCTCCACCTAGCATTTTACTGCTGCATCACTGCTATGTCTGTTGGGTCAGCCATGAGAGGAGAGAATTGTGGTTCTGCTGTGGCATCAGCCAGGAGAGAATAGTGCTATGGTTGCTGTGCCAGCCAGGAGAGACTAAACGTGTCTGCAGTTCCTATGGCTCTTTGAGTCTTCTTCTAGCCTCTTAGCTCATGCCTTGCCTTCCCTGGGTTCAATGAACAGTGCACATAGTGAGATACAGCAAGACAATTCATGTCACAAGCAAGATCAGCAAGACAATAATTTACAGGGCCCAGTGCAAAATGAAAATGTGGGGCACCTACTTTAAAACTTAAGAAATCCAAGATTGCAACAGCAGAGTGTTAAACCAAACATGGGGCCCTTCTGAGCACAGGGTCCTGTGTGGCCACATAGCCATGAAGCCAGCTTTGCTCACTCTGTGTGCTCCCAGGACAATCTCATTCATGTTGCCATTAACTAAAACACATGCTAATGACTCCCTGATGCATCTTCTTTCTTGAGTTGCAGACCCAACTGCTGGCCCAACCTATTGTCACTTTACAGGCAACTTAAAAGCATTGAGTTCAAGGATGAACTCATTAACATCCCCCCAAACCTGCTTCTCCTCCTGTATTCTCTATCTTGATGAACAGAAACATAATCCTCTGAGTTGCCCAAACCAGAAATCTCTGAGTCATCTCTGACTCTACCCTCTGCTTTACCCCTCATATGCAGTAGGTCTCCAGGTTTGAGTGATTTTAGTTCCCTGTTATCTCTGGAATCCATCTGGTGCTGTCAATGTCCCAGGCCCCTGCCCTAGCTCAGGTGCTCAGCAGCTCCTACGTCCTCTGGTGCCGTTGTTTCCTCCCCGACTCCGCTCCTTAGCATGTATCCAACGTCCTCCACCCTGTCATCACAGTCACATTTTAAAGCACAAAACCCAACTACCTCACTGCCATTTCTACAACTTCCAGTCTACAGAACAAAGCTTGGACTCTTTGGCATCTTATGCCAGCTCTTCAAGATCTGGCCTCTACCAACCAGCATCTCCCAAACTAGGCCACACCCCTTCAACCAATGATACCAATGGTCCAGCTGTTACTGTCTCCTCTTGATAGGCTATGCACATTCATATGGCTTACCTTTGCACATCCTGATCTCCATAGCTGAGTGCTGGGCCATCATGATGCAGCTCCAGATGGCACTTCTCAACTCCAAAAGACGCGTTGAAATGACCAATGAGAACAAGAGTTAGGAAAAGTCCATAAAAGCACTGATAATCAGAGGAGGTTGCTATGGAAAGAGAAGGCATTTATAGAGATTTCTGGAAGAAATGAAGAAGATAATTCCATCTAAAAATTAACAACGAAAAAACCCAATATATCAGAACTTATGAGGTGAAGCCAAATCTGTACCCAGAGTAGAATTCATTGTCTTAATTATTTTATTAAAAATAAAAGATTGGAAGGGACTGTCTGAGAGTTTTGTTTCAAAAAGTAGAAAAGAAGCAATAAAACATCAAACAATAAAAGTAGGAGAAAGAAATTGGTGCATGAGAAAGAAAAAAGAAAAGAATTGACATAAAAAGGCAAAACACAACTCTATTGATTTACCTTGTCAGTAATATTTTTTGCCTGCCAAACTTGCACCAGGTACTGCACAAAGCTGGGGATCCTGAGATGAACTGAGCAGATGTGATTGCTATTCCTGTTGAGTTTTTTTTTCAGAAGTTTTATAAAACAGAAAAAATCCCTTTTAAGACTGGCAAGAAAACAAGAAAAGAGTGAAAAACAATACAAACACAATTTTATAAATAAGAAAGCAGATATAATTACATATATGGAGGGAAAGTTCTTTAAAATCAGTGTTATGTATAGATTTATGTCTATAAAATTGAAATTCTAGATGAAGTGGGCACTTTTCATGCAAATGTAAATAACAAAATGTAAATGCAAATGTAAATAGCAAAATTGGTTCAAGAGAGAACAGAAGACTGAAAAGCTCAATAAGCACTGAAGAAAGTATAAATATAATAAAATATGTAACCTCAGGGCAGATGGTTTTACAAATGAATTGTATCTATCAGAACTCCAAAAGGCAAATATTTCTTATCTATATTTAGAGATAAAGCCCTTCCAGATTAGTTTTATAAGACTCATTTAACCCTAATAATAAAAATTGGACAAAGATAGGACTAAAACATGAACAAATTTATGGACATGTAAAAATCTTAAATAAATCATTGAAAATTTCAATATAACCACATAAGTTTTTTTTAATTAATTAATTAATTTTAATTGGGGGATAATTACTTTATGATATTGTGGTGTTTTTTGCCATACATTGACATGAATCAGCCATGGGTGGACATGTGTCCCCCATCCTGAACCCCCCTCCCTACTCCCTCCCCATCCCGTCCCTCAGGGTTGTCTCAGGGCACTGGCTTTGAGTGCCCTATTTCAGGCATCAAACTTGGACTGGTGATCTATTTCACATATGGTAACAGACATGTTTCAATGCTATTCTCTCAAATCATCCCACCCTCACCTTCTCCCACAGAGTCCAAAAGTCTGTTCTTTATATCTGTGTTTCTTTTGCTGTCTCACATATAGGGTCATTGTTACCATCTTTCTAAATTCCATATATATGCGTTAATATATTGTATTGGTGTTTTTCTTTCTGACTTACTTCACTCTGTATAATAGGCTCCAGTTTCATCTATCTTATTAGAACTGACTCAAATACATTCCTTTTTATAGCTGAGTAATATTCCATTGTGTATATGTACCACAGCTTTCTTATCCCTTCATCTGCTGATGGACATCTAGGTTGCTTCCATGTCCTGGCTATTGTAAACACTGCTGCAATGAATATTGGGGTACACATGTCTCTTTCAATTCTGGTTTCCTTGGTGTGTATGCCCAGCAGTGGGATTGCTGGGTCATATGGCAGTTCTAGTCCCAGCTTTTAAGGAATCTCCACACTATTCTCCATAGTAGCTGTACTAGTTTGCTTTCCCACCAACAGTGTAAGAGGGTTCCCTTTTCTCCACATCCTCTCCAGTGTGAGATGGTACCTCATTGTGGTTTTCATTTTTATTTCTCTGATAATGAGTGATGTTGAGCATCTTTTCATGTGTTTGTTAGCCATCTGTACATCTTCTTTGGAGAAATGTATGTTTAGTTCTTTGGCCCATTTTTTGATTGGATCATTTATTTTTCTGATATTGAGCTGCATGAGCTGCTTGTATATTTTTGAGATTAATTCTTTGTCCGTTGCTCCCTCCTGAAGGCTGTCTTTTCACCTTGCTTATAGTTTCTTTTGTTGTGCAAAAGTTTTTGAGTTTTATTAGGTCCCATTTGTTTATTTTTGCTTTTATTTCCATTACTCTGGGAGGTGGGTCGTAGAGGATCCTGCTGTGATTTACGTCAGAGAGTGTTCTGCTTATGTTTTCCTCTGAGAGTTTTATAGTTTCTGGTCTTTTAGATCTTTAATCCATTTTGAGTTTATTTTTGTGTATTGTGTTAGAAAGTGTCCTAGTTTCATTCTTTTACACATGGTTGACCAGTTTTCCTAGCACCACTTGTTAAAGAGATTGTCTTTCTCCATTGTAAATTCTTGCCTTCCTTGTCAAAGATAAGATGCCCATAGGGGCGTGGATTTATCTCTGGGCTTTCTATTTTGTTCCATTGATCTGTATTTCTGTCTTTGTGCCAGTACCATACTGTCTTGATGACTGTGGCTTTGTAGTAGAGCCTGAAGTCAGGCAGGTTGATTCCTCCAGTTCCATTCTCCTTTCTCAAGATCACTTTGGCTATTCAAGGTTTGTTGGGGTTTTTTTTGTGTGTGTGTATTTTCATACAAATTATGAAATTATTTATTCTAGTTCTGTGAAAAATAACTGTTGGTAGCTTGATCGGGATTGCATTGAATTTATATATTGCTTTGTGTAGTATACTCATTTTCACTATGTTGATTCTTCTGATCCATGAACATGGAATATTTCCCCATCTATTTGTGTCATCTTTGATTTATTTCATCAGTAGTTATTGTTTTCTATATATAGGTCCTTTGTTTCTTTAGGTAGACTTATTCCTAAGTATTTTTTCTTTTTGTCACAATGGTGAATGGAATTGTTTCTTTAATTTCTGCTTTCTCATTGTTAGTGTATAGGAATGCAAGGGATTTCTGTGTATTAATTTTATATCCTGCAACCTTACTATATTCATTGATTAGCTCTAGTAATTTTCTGGGTTGTGTCTTTAGGGTTTTCTATGTAGAGGAGCATGTCATCTGCAAACAGTGAGAGTTTTATTTCTTCTTTCCCAATCTGGATTTCTTTTATTTATTTTTCTTCTCTGATTGCTATGGCTAAAACTTTCAAAACTACATTGAATAGTAGTGGTGAGAGTGGGCACCCTTGTCTTGTTCCTGACTTTAGGGGAAATGTTTTCAGTTTTTCATCATTAAGGATAATGTCTGCTGTGGGTTTATTATATATGGTTTTTATTATGTTGAGGTATGTTCCTTCTGTGCCTGTTTTCTGGAGTTGTTTTTTTTTAAATCATAAATGGATGTTGAATTTTGTCAAAGGCTTTCTCTGCATCTATTGAGGTAGTCATATGGTTTTTATGTTTAAATTTTTTAATGTGGTGTATCACATTGATTGATTTGCAAATATTGAAGAATCCTTGCATCCCTGGGATAAAGCCCACTTGGTCATGATGTATGATCTTTTAAATATGTTGTTGGATTCTGTTTGCTAGAATTTTGTTGAGGACATTTGCATCTATGTTCATCAGTGATATTGGCCTGCAGTTTTCTTTTTTTGTGGCATCTTTGTCTGGTTTTTGTATTCAGGTAATGGTGACCTCATAGAATGAGTTTGGCAGTTTACCTCTCTCTGCAATTTTCTGGGAGAGTTTGAGTAAGATAGGTGTTAGCTCTTCTCTAAATTTTTGGTAGAATGCACCTGTGAAGTCATCTGATCCTGGGCTTTTCTTTGTTGGAAGAGTTTTTATTACAGTTTTTATTTTTGTGCTTGTGATGGGTCTGTTAAGATTTTCTATTTCTTCCTAGTTCAGTTTTGGAAGGTTATACTTTTCTAAGAATTCATCCATTTCTTCCACATTGTCCATTTTATTGTCATATAATTGTTGATAGTAGTTTCTTATGATCCTTTGTATTTCTGTGTTGTCTGTGTGATTTCTCCATTTTCAATTCTCATTTTCTTGATTTGATTCTTCTCCCTTTTTTTCTTGATGAGTCTGGCTAATGGTTTGTCTATTTTATTTATCTTCTCAAAGAACCAGCTTTTACTTTTGTCTTAAAAGAGAAAAATAAGGGGCAAGGAAGGATGGGATGAACTGGAGGATTGGGATTGACATATATACGCTACTATGTATAAAATAGATAATAATGAAAATCTACTGTATAGCATAGGGAACTCTACTCAATGTTCTGTGGTCACCTAAATGGGAAGGAAAATCCAAAAAAGAGGGGATATTTATGTATACGTGTAGCTGATTCACTTTGCTAAACAGCAGAGACTAACCCAACATTGTAAAGCAACTACACCACAATAAAAATTAATTATAAAAAAAAATTGAATTTAATGCCCTTCTCATCCTGCAGTCAATGTCTAACCCTTTCCTCTGTTAATTCTTGCTAATTTACTTATTTTAAGGTGAGGACAGAGGGCTCCTGGCTTCATTATTTATTAATTACATGACTTTGGACAAGTCAGTTATTTTTTGAGTCTCAAATTTTTTATCTACAATATGGAGACAGGAATACTTTCATCATAGAACTTCTGTGGAGATGGAAAAAAGATAATAAGTCTAAGGTATCTAACACAGAGGTGTGCACACAGTGGATGACTGAATACTACCTATTACTACTGTATTACTAGTACTACTAGCAATAATAAAAACTTCTAAAATTTGTTAAAAAATTTCTATGTGCTAGAAACTTTCTAAGTGCTTAGTAAATATTAACTGATTTTAAATAGAGAGAAATATCAAGTTTAAACAGTTCAAAATCCTTAAGCATGCTCAAAATCCTTCAGGCTAGGCTTCAACTGAAAACTTTCAGATGCACGGCTGGATTCAGAAAAGGAAGAGGAACCAGAGGTCAAATTGCCAACACTTGTTGGCTCACAGACAAAGCAAGGGAATTCCAGAAAAATATCTATTTATGCTTTATTGACTAAGCTAAAGCTTTTGACTGCATGGATCACAACAAACTCTGGAAAATTCTTAAAGAGATGGGAACACCAGAGCACTTTAACTGCTTCCTGAGAAACCAGTCACTTCATGGCAAAAAATGGGGAAACAAGGGAAACAGTGAGAGACTTTATTTTTGGGGGCTCCAAAATCATGGCAGATGGTGACTGCATCCATGAAATTAAAAGATGTTTGCTCCTTGTAGGGAAAACTATGACCAACCTAGACAGCATATTAAAAAGCAGAGACACTACTTTACCAACAAAAGTCTGTCTAGTCAAAGCTATGGTTTTTCTAGTAGTCATGTATGGATGTGAGAGGACTATAAAGAAAGCTGAGCACTGAAGAATTGGTGCTTTTGAACTGTGGTGTTGGAGAAGACTGTTAAGAGTCCCTTGAACTGCAAGGATATCCAATCAGTCCATCCTATAGAAAATCAGTCCTGAATATTCATTAGAAGGACTGATGTTGAAGCTGAAACTCCAATACTTTGGCTACCTGATGCAAAGGACTGACTCATTGGAAAAGACCCTGATGCTGAGAAAGATTGAGGGGCAGAGGAGAAGTGGACAACAGAGGATGAGATGGTTGGATGGCATCACTGACACAATGAACATGAGTTTGAGTAAGCTCTAGGAGTTGGTGATGGACAGGGAAGCCTGATATGCTGCAGTCCATGGGGTTGCAAAGAGTCAGAAACGACTGAGAGACTGAACTGAACTGAACTGAGAAGTCTATATGCAGGTCAAGAAGCAACAGTTATAACTGAACATGGAACAATAGACTGGTTCAAAATTGGGGAAGGAGTACATCAAGGCTGTATATTGTCACCCTGCTTATTTTACTTACATGCAGAGTACTTCATGCAAAATGCCAGGCTGGTTGAATCACAAGCTGGAATCAAGTTTGCTAGGAGAAATATCAACAACTTCAGATATGTAGATGATATCATCCTAATGGCAGAAAGCAAAGAGGAACTAAAGAGCCTCTTGTTGAAAGAGGAGAGTGAAGAAGGTGGCTTGAAACTTAACATTCAAAAAACTAAGATTATGGCATCCAGTTCCATCACTTCACAGCAAATGGATGGGGAAAAAGTGGAAATAGTGATAGATTTTACTTTCTTGGGCTCCAAAATCACTGCAAATGGTGACTGAAGACATATGAAATGATTGCTCCTTGGAAGAAAAGCTATGACAAACTTACACAGTGTATTAAAAAGCAGAGACATCACTTTGCCTATAAATGTCTGTAGAGACAAAGCTGTAGTTTTACCAGTCAGTTCAGTTCGGTTCAGTATCTCAGTTGTGTCCGACTCTTTGCAACCCCATGAATCACAGCACATCAGGCCTCCCTGTCCATCACCAACTCCCAGAGTTTACTCAAACTCATGCCCATCAATTCGGTGATGCCATCCAGCCATCTCATCCTCTGTTGTCCCCTTCTCCTCCTGCTCCCAATCCCTCCCAGCATCAGGGTCTTTTCCAATGAGTCAACTCTTCGCATCAGGTGGCCAAAGTATTAGAGTTTCAGCTTCAGCATCAGTCCTTCCAATGAACACCCAGGACTGATCTCCTTTATGATGGACTGGTTGGATCTCCTTGCAGTCCACAGGACTCTCAAGAGTCTTCTCTAACACCACAGTTCAAAAGCATCAATTCTTCAGTGCTCAGCTTTCCTCACAGTCCAACTCTCACATCCATACATCCATACATGACCACTGGAAAAACCATAACCTTGACCAGACAGACCTTGGTTGGCAAAGTAATGTCTGCTTTTTAATATGCTATCTAGGTTGGTCATAACTTTCCTTCCAAGGAGTAAGCGTCTTTTAATTTCATAGCTGCAGTCACCATCTGCAGTGATTTTGGAGCCCCCAAAAATAAAGTCTGACATGGTTTCCACTGTCTCCCCACTGTCATGTACAAACGTGGAATTTGGACCATAAAGAAGGCTGCATGCTGAAGAATTGATGCTTTCAAATTGTGATGCTGAAAAAGTCTTTTGAGACTCCAGTGGACTGCAAGGAGATCAAATCAGTCAATCCTAAAGAAAATCAACCCTGAATATTCATTGGAAGGAGTGATGTTGAAGCTGAAACTCCAATACTTTGGCCACCTGATGCGAAGAACCGACTCATTGGAAAAGATTCGGATGCTGGGAAAGGTTGAGAGCAGGAGAAAAAGGGGTGGCAGAGGATGGAACGGTTGGATAGCACCATCGACTCAATGGACGTGAATTTGAGCAAACCCTGGGAGAGAGCAAAGGACAGGAAATCCTGGCATGCTGCAATCCATGGGGTTGCAAAGAGCTGGGTAATACAACTTAGTGACTGAACAGTAACAAAGCATTCCAGACATTCAAGGGTGATTCGGTATTAGATAATTCAATAGTTTATGTTAATAGATTAAAGAAAAATTATGATCTCAATAGATGGCAGAGTATTATGTGACAAAAGTTAAATTCTGAGAATGATGAAATTGCTCATAATTCAGGTGGGTTTCCTAAATATCAAGAACAATCTGTTAGAAAATAAAAGTTAAAAAAAAAAGTCATTCAAAGAGTATGTTTAACAGTAACAGGTTTAACAAGAAATGTATATGATGTACATGAAACAAGTTATATACTTTTTAAAGGAGTATAGAAATTTGAATTAATAAATGGAGAGACATTAAGTTTTTGGATGGGTAGATTTAAAAATTGTATGACAGATATACAGAAAAATTTGATTTATCAGAAACAGTAGAGAGTATAAAAATAGATGGATGTACATACACATTAAAAGAAATAAGTGTGAAAAGGTTGAAATCGTATTAATAGGGGAAGAATCTTTTAAATAAATGATGCTAAAATATGTAGCTATCCATTCGCTTGTAGTGATGTGGATGAACCTAGAGTCTGTTATATAGGGTGAAGTAAGTCAGAAAGGTACAAGCAGCTATCATTATTAATGCATATATAATGGAAACTAGAAATCTGCTGCAGATGAATTATTTACACAACATGAATAGAGACACATAGGTAGAGAACAGACTTGTGGACACAGGGAGGGAAGAAAAGGGTGGGGCAAACTGAGAGAGTAGCTATTGACACTGTTCCCATTACTGGCATAGTGGGAAGCTAACGAATAGCACAGGATGCTCAGCTCAGTGCTCTGTGATGACCTAGATGGGTGGGTTGGGGGCTCTGGGGGAGGGAGACTCACAAAAGAAGGGGTATATGTATACATACAGCTGTTTCACATTGTTGTACAGAAGAAACAAACACAACATTGTAAAGCAATTATGCTCCAATTAAGAAAAAGTAATAATAATAAAAGGAAAAAATAGTGTCTAAGAGGAGAGTGAAAAAGCTGACTTAAAGCTCAACATTCAAAAAAGTGAAAATGATGGCATCCAGTCCTGTCCCTTCATGGTAAATAGATGGGAGAAAAGTGGAAACTGTCAGATTTCATTTTCTTGGGCTCCAAAATCAATGCGGACATGCTGCTTTGAAATTAAAAGACACTTGCTCCTTAGAAGAAAAGCTATGAAAAACCTAGACAGCATTTTAAAAAGCAGGGACATGCTTTCCCGACAAAGGTCTGTCTAGTCAAAGCTGTGCCTTTTCCAGTACTCATGAATGGATGTGAAATTTGGACCATAAAGAAGGCTGAGCACTGAAGAATTGATGCTTTTGAACTGTGGTGCTAGATAAGACTCTTGAGTGTCCCTTGGATGGCAAGGAGATCCAACCAGTCAATCCTAAAGGAAATCAGTCCTGAATATTCATTGGAAGGTCTGATGCTGAAGCTGAAGCTCCAATACTCTGAGCACCTGAGGCAAAGAGCCGATATAGTGGGAAAGACTCTGATGTTGGGAAAGATTGAGAGGAAGAGGAGAAGGGGGTGACAGAGGATGAGATGGCTGGATGGCATCACCGACTCAATGAACATGAGTTTGAGCAAGCTCTGAGAGATAGTGAAGGACAGGGAAGCCTGGTGTGCTGCAGTCTATGGGGTTGCAAGGAGTCGGATGTGACTTACTGGCTGAACAACAACAACATAGCTATTTGACACCATATACAAAAATAAATTTTATTAATTAAATATAAAGCATCTTGGAGAATACTTACATAACCTTTTAATTTGAAATACCTCTCTAAGCATAACTTAAAATCTAAAAGTTATAAAATGAAATAATGTCAGATTTTATGAAACATTTCTGTCCAGTGAAAGACCTCAATAGACTTTAAAAGATAAATGCAAAACTGCAAATAACATTTGTAATACATATACCAGAAAAATCATTAATACTCATATATATTAATATTAATATATCAATCAGAATACATAAATGTTTTACAAAATATTGATAACTCATAGAATAAAGGGAAAGATTATGAAAAGTAATTCAGGAAATGTAAGAAAAGATGCACAAGTGTACTAATAATCAAAATAATTCAAATTAAAATATAAATCTATCAGTTTGATAGAAAGGATTAAGAATATTGATGTAAATTGTTAAGGAGACTAAATTTATAGTGTCTGTCCCTTACAGTCAGCAATTCCATTTCTGAAAACTTAACCTATAAAAATGGGCTTCCTAGGTGGCTCAGTGGTAAAGAATCTGCCTGCCAATGTAGGAGATGCAAGAGATGTGTGTTTGATCCCTGGGTCAGGAAGGTCCCCTGGAGCAGAAAATGGCTACTGGTCCAGTCTTCTTGCCTGGAAAATTCCATGAACAGAGGAGCCTGGCAGGCTACAGTCCATGGGGTTGCAAATAGTGGACACGACTGAGTGACTGAGTACACACACACACAACCTATAAAAATATTTACATAAGTGCCTACAATTTATATATATGGATGTTTATATGTATGGTTTGAAATAGTAAAAATTGAAAATAACCAGAACGTTTGTCAATTGGGGACTGATTAATTAAGGTCAATTCAAGTGCCAAATTATGCAAATATGTACAAGGCGGTTTAGGAATTGGGAAGGAAAACCTGGCAGGAAATAGTTCTATGTTTGAACATCATACTCTTGATTCTGCAACCCAGAGACCATACTCCACTTGGATACTATGAAAGAACTTGGAGATGTAGATAAAACATTTTTGTTTTTCAAGATGAGGAATTTGATCCTGACAAATATTTGAAGGCCTTAATTGGAGACCGTGGCAGAAAATCTTCCTTGGGTAAAGCAAATCTGACTCTCTGAAACCTGTTTGTCATCAGAGAGCAGCTAAGGAGACTGGGAAGATGGATGGGAGTCAAAGGAGACAGAGTTCAGTGTAATGGAGAAAATCTTTAGGATTGACTGAAGGGGCCCTAGTTGGGTGACTCCTGGGAAACACTGTAGAAGGAATGTAGACATTATTTGTGGAAGTTGGTTAATTGACCATTGAGCCTCGATATCTCATGATTCTATGGTTCCACTCACTGGATGCAGTTTTGTCCTTTGGAGAAATACAGATTTAACCTGATATCTGTCTGTTTACACCCTTCGGTTAACTGTGGAGGACTCTCCAATTCACTTCCTGTGTTTTCTTGCTCAGGCTCTACAATTCCAGTTCCTTTTTTTTTTTTTTTTTAAGTGTATTTTGACTTATCCTGACCAATTTTCTTTGGTCTTTTTAAAAATCTTAAACCATGAAACCTAGAATTTAACCATGAATTCCAGCTATGGTCTAATACAGAATACAGTGAGATTTTTCAGTTTCCTTACTTGGGACACACAGGTCCTGTTTTGAAGACCTAAACTGCTTCTTTGACTGCCATTTTACAGAACTGGATCATACCAGACTCACACAAGGGGTGCTCTAATATATTGTGAGTTTACATACTGCACAACTCTAGGGGGCTCTGTTTACAACAGACTGTAGATTTATAGATTTGTTATAATAATTTCCAGCAGATGGCAGTAAAGTGTCTGAGGAAGGGGGTGCCTTTTCTATTTCATACAGAGACCTTCTATGGACTAGCAATGACCCTGGATTATGATCAATTATTATTAGTCAACAAAAGCAATAGATATTTTTAATATGAGTTCACAGTCTCTGTAACAGACTCCTCAATATTCATCTCGTCCCCTCTCCCTTCCTAACAAACCCAGTTTTGCTCACATATCCACCCCCTTCTCTGTGACATTGGGGAAGGCAATCCTTTAACTCCCTCAGGCCTTGTTAAGTCTCTCAGTCACGTCCAACTTTGGGATTTTTCTGGGCAAGAGTACTGGAGTGGGTTGCCATTTCCTCCTCCACGGGATCTTCCCAACCCAGGGACTGAATTCTAGTCTCCTGTGTTTCTTCCATTACAGGCAGATTATTTACTGCTGTGCCACTGGGGAAACCCCCAGGTGTAGATTACTCTAAATCTGAGTTTCTTAGCCGTATTGACATTTGTGTTAAATAATTCTTTGTTGTGGAAGCTGTCCTATACTTTGTAGGATTGTTTACACCTTTGAACTCTCTCTCCCCATTAAATACCAGTAGCATCCCCCCCACAACCCCCCATTGTGACAACCAAAAATATCTCCAGACATTGCTAAATATTCCCTGGGGGAAACCATGCCCACCCCATCCCCATTGGCTGAGAATTGCTTTACTTTCAGAGCAGTAAAACTTTCACACTTGCAGATACTTTCCCTCTATTTCTTTGCTATAGGAAATGATAACTTGCCTTATCCATCTTGAACATATGTTTTTGTTACATGCAGCCCAAAGCATGCCCATCTAAAACAAGGAATTACTTCTAACTCATGTCAGCTCTTACTGTGCTTATATGATTGCTTTCTTGTTACCTAAATGAAAAACTTTTCATTACTTCCATTCACTTAGTCAGTGAATTTTAGTTCATGTTCAGTCTATCAAGAGACTTCAGAATCCCAATTTTGTCATCTAAATTATTAGTTATCCCTCCCATTTGGCATTTTGTGCAAATCTGATAGGCATGTCATAAATACTCTTGTTTGAGTTGTCCTTTTGGGATAGTTCTTTAGTCAGTTACATGTTACTTAATGGATCAGTAACCAACTCACATTTCTTTATCTCACATACTAAAATTTCCAGAAAGATTTTGGCAAATGCCTGACTAAAGCCAGGAGAAGCCTTGCTCATAGTGGTCTCTAACTCATAAATCAAGTAATCAATAGACTTTCCAAGTGGCACTAGTGGTAAAGAACCCACCTGCCGATGCAGGAGACATAAGAGACCTGGGTTCCAATAAAAAAAAAAATGGGCCAAAGAACTAAACAGACATTTCTCCAAAGAAGACATACAGATGGCTAACAAACACATGAAAAGATGTTCAACATCACTCATTATCAGAGAAATGCAAATCAAAACCTCAATGAGATACCATCTCACACTGGTCAGAATGGCTGCTATCCAAAAGTCTACAAACAATAAATGCTGGAGAGGGTGTGGAGAAAAGGGAACCCTCTTACACTGTTGGTGGGAAAGCAAACTAGTACAGCCACTATGGAGAATAGTGTGGAGATTCCTTAAAAAACTGGAATTAGAACTGTCATATGACCCAGCAATCCCACTGCTGGGCATACACACCGAGGAAACCAGAATTGAAAGAGACACATGTACTCCAGTGTTCACTGCAGCACTGTTTACATAGCTAGGACATGGAAGCAACCTAGATGTCCATCAGCAGATGAAGGGATAAGAAAGCTGTGGTACATATACACAATGGGATATTACTCAGCTATTAAAAAGTACATATTTGAATCAGTTTTAATGAGGTGGATGGAATTGGAGCCTATTATACAGAGTGAAGTAAGTCAGAAAGAAAAACACCAATAAAATATATTAATGCATATATATGGAATTTAGAAAGATGGTAACAATGACCCTATATGCGAGACAGCAAAAGAGACACAGATGTAAAGAACAGACTTTTGGACTCTGGAGGAGAAGGCGAGGGTGGGATGATTTGACATTGAAACATGTATATTATCATATGTGAAATAAACCACCAGTCCAGTTTCGATGCATGAGACAGGGCACTCAGGGCCAGTGCACTGGGACGACCCTGAGGGATGGGATGGGGCGGGAGGTGAGAGGGGGGTTCAGGACACCGAAGGCTGATTCATGTGAATGTATGGCAAAAACCACCACAATACTGTAAAGTAATTATCCTCCAATTAAAAGAAATTAATTTTTAAAAAACTAAAAAAAATAAAAGAGAGAGACATGGGTTCCATCCCTGGATTGGGAAGATCCTCTGAAAAAGACCATGACAACCCATTTGAGTATTCTTGTCTGGAGAATCCCATTGCCAGAGAAGCCTGGCAGGCTGCAGTTCATAGGGTCACAAAGAGCTGGACACGCCTGAAGTGACTTAGCATCCATGCATTTGGTGTGAGCTATTCATTCCTTGAGAACCCATGTTTATGCATAGTAATTTAGTGTGCAGAATCTGTTTATTAGTTCATTCTGGTGTTTTGCTGGTAACAGGTGTCACAATTATCAGTCTGCAATTCCCACATACCATCTATCTTTCCTACATGAAAAATATTCAACATCTGTTGGTCTCCTGTTTTGTGCCCATCTCTAGTTTTCTAAGAATTCTCAAACCTTATTGATCATAGCTTAATAATTACATTTGCAATGGTATTTTGTGTTCTGAGATTTAATTCATCTATGACATGAATTCATTCAAAGTTACCTCTTGTGTAAAAGATATTAAATAAAGGGGCACTAACTTGGGCTTCCCTGGTGGCTCAGATGGCAATGAATCTGCCTGCAATGCAGGAGACCTGGGTTGGATCCCTGGGTTGGGAAGATCTCCTGGAGGAGAGCATGACAACCCACTCCAGTATTCTTGCCTGGAGTGTCCCCATGGACAGAGGAGCCTGGCGGGCTACAGTCCTGGGGTCACAGAGTCAGGCACGACGGAGCGACTAAGCACAGCAATACACTTACTCAACCAATACTACAGATGAAAGGAGTGTCTAATAAACACAGTGTTGATGGGCCTGATTAATAAATACCATAAAGAGTTGACAGACTCCACCTCAGTATCCAAAACAATTAGTCAAGATGTTTGGTAAACCAAGTGGAAAAGAGAACACTCGGAGAGCTCCATGGGAATGAGAAAAGACGGTTGAGAAAGCAAAACAGAAATGAATCAAGCTGGCAACTTCTATGGAGTTGGACTGAATTCCTTTCTCCTCTTCCTGGTGACCAATCCCTTTCCCCAACTTGCTCCTGCAGGCTCCAGAGAGACATCGTTGACAGGAAACTGCAGTGATGGCAGGACCCACTTAGCCATCAGGAGTGAGCATCTGCAGCCCTGGTGGATAAGCCAGACCCAGAAGAATCAAGAGTGTTGAGAAGTGAACCAAAGGGACCACACTCAGTGATTCCCCTTGAGAGTGGGGGAGATAGAGGACTCATCACAGAGCTATCTCTAAGAACCATGGAGGCACTTGGGCTTCTAAGTCTGCACCAGGAGAATGTCGTGGTATCCACAGTCGACTGTCGAGCAAGAGTGACTCTTCAGTGACTCTCCGCCCCAGTCTGGGTTCTCGCTCCCCACCTGTAGGCTGCAGTTAAGGGGGCTGGAGTCAGACTGACGGTTCATCTACTGGATATCCAAGTTATCTTGGAAAAACCACTTAACCTCTCTGAGTTTCACTCTCTTTGTTGAAAAACAAGAGAGTATATGTGGTATGGTGCCTGGGACATAGAATGCTGGGATGTGAGCAACCATCACTTCGAGACCATCTGCTTTGGAAACGCCCTCCTTTCAGAGATTTCCTCTCATGAGGGAAGAGAAGGCCAAGACATTCTAAGCTTGATTCTCAAGCTGAGGATTGGCCCTGTAGTTTACATTGTCTTGGTAAAAAGGATCAAAGCTGGAACACAGCTGTGGTTTCTAAGGTTCAGGTGATTTTCTTTGTTGCTAGAGGTAGGTTCTTGGATTAATTATTGGGCAATAGCCCTGTGATTAAGTAAAGCAAAAGGAATAGATTTCCAAAGAGCTAAGTCTCTGCATAACAATGTTAACAGGCTATCTTGAACAAGAATGATGGAGGTGGGGAGGGTGGACAGAGTTACACCTCTGCTGAAACACTTCCTTTAAAGAAATACCTCTTTCACAACTGCTGGATTAGGCTGTCTTTCTTGGTATAATATCCCTTGTTCTCAGGAAGCATTTCTTGGAGGAGACCCTGAAAATGACAGAAAGCCTGTGCAAGTCTGGTCAACACATTGCTGGGGAAGAGGAGAAAGGAATGGTTTGGTTTGGACTTTTGATAGCTCACAGATGGTATTTTTTTTTTTAACACTAAATAAGTTAGAATTTGGGAAAGATCTTGATTTCTAACTTGGGTTCAGATACTTTTAAAGGTCAAAGGGCAAGATCATATCCTTGTGGGTTGGGTTGGGCTTTTCTCAAAGGAAGCTGATTTCTCATTGTCACTCATGCTTGCAAAAGGTTAATCACAGGGTTAAAAAATAAGACCTTGGAAGGTGGGTGCTAGAATTGAGTGAGGGAAAACTGCCTCCTGGCTGTAGGTCTCAAGATATGGCTTAATTGGATTTTGGGTTGGGCTATGAGGCTCAAGAATACTTCCTTTAGGATAGACCTGGTACCAGGTAGCAAGGCAGGGAGGCTGGCCTCTATCCTAACAAGGAGGGCCAGTATCAAGAGAAAGAGCAGGGCAGTAGTGGGTCTCAGTGAAGGGGCCTGGGCTTGTGGCCTTAGGGTAGCCATCACTTACATTGGGTATAAGACGTTCATGCAGAAACACCTGTCACAGCCTACATTTCAATCAACAGAGGAAAGACAGGAAGGCTTTTTCACTCTTGGGGAAGTGTAGGTTCCTGGAGAAGGGAAGCATCTTGAGGGAAGAAGATCCTGAGTCTATAAAGACAACATTCAGAAGAGTAAGGAGTGTTCCAGGGGCAGATGACACCTAGAGGTGGGAAGAACTCAGGAGGCATTTGGTGAGCACACCAATATTCCCCAGGAAGTCCAGACAGAGCTGGGGAGGGACAGTAGCTTAGAGTTCTATGAATCAGGGATTAAGGGGAAGCATAGCAGGTGTGGCTTCCTGAATTTGTAAAGCCTAGGATGTCAGGGAATGCAACTATATGACCTTCTGGCTGCATAGATTCATGTGAGTTACTTATCCTTCCAAGTCTGTTTCTTCATCTGGGAAATGGGGATAATAACCTAGACTACCTCACAGGATTCTTGTGAAAATTGAATGACCTACAGTAGTTACTCAATTGACAGTAACTATTAATACTGACCCCAAGAGGGCTGGGAAAGCTGAATTAGTGCACTAAGCAAAAGCCATTACCACTAAATTGTCAGGATTCATATAAGGTGTACAGATAGAACTTTTACATAAGGAAGAGGAGTTCTCAGCTCATCACTGACTCAGAGATGAGAAAACAACCCTGACCTAGGAATCTGATGTACCAATGGCCCTCAGAAGCTCTCTTCAGATGAAAACCAACAGAACTGGGTCCTGTATCAGCATCTCAAGGCTTTGCATCTCACCCTCCCTGAGCAAAACTCTCCTTGCTGAGGCCCAAATATAATTTAAAAGAGAATGCTAACTCAGAAAACTCTGCTGGAAATGGGTGTTGAGGATTTAGTACCATGCTGCCCTGACCCATTCTTCTCAAGCTCAACTTTGGTAGAGGCAGCAGAACAAGAGATCTACAGTAATTCTACTAGGACCCCTCAATGGACAGTCAGCCATGTCTGTACTGAAGCGACTTGATACTGAGCTTCATGCTGACCTGGAAACCATTCCTGGCTCATCCTTGTCAGACTTCCTCTCCAGCTGCTTCCAGCCAAGCTCCTTGTGATATTCCCTTCAGCACCCTGACTCCAGTCATGGGACCCTGCTCACTACCCCCAGAGCTGTTCCCTTCCAGCCTTGACATCTTCCCTCATGGGATTACTGCTTTCTGGAAGTTTCCACACGCCTGTACTTCCTAATAGACTGAATTAGGAATGAAGTGCCCCTCCATGGCACTCCATTAGTCTATCATGCTTAGCACTGTCATATTGTTGTGACTTTATCTCTTCTCCAGTTGGAATGTTTGCTACTTTGGGAGAATGGGTTATGTCTTCTGCCTTTCTTTGTTCCTATTTCTACCTCCGTGTTTATTCCTGTTTCTAGCATAGTAAGCACTTTTTAAACACGTGCTAGACAAATTCTTGAGCAAATGAAATGAACTCAAGCATAGAGAAGTCAAACTAGAAAAGGTATTCATTAAATTAAATTCACTCAAGCATTGATTGAGCACCTACCGTTTGCCAGACAGCCCTCCAGACACTGGAGACACAGTGGTAAACACTAGACCCAAGCTCTGCCTTAGCACATGCAAATTCCAGTCAGTGTGGAGAGCTGAAGCTAAGTGAGCAGATGGTTGAGCTCTCAGTTGGCAATGTATGCTATGTTTTCAAATAAAGCAAGGAAAAGTGGGGCAAACCATAAGCATCGCATTGAACATTTTAAAGAGAAACAATTTAAGTAAAAATGTTTTAAGTATTAAATAAAAATAAAGCAAAGATAAATAGCTCAATCATATTTAGAAGTAAATATTGGAGTCACAACCCTGGATTAAATTTTTTTAATGTCTAAAATGATTAGAAACATTTTAGACATTTAAACCTTTCATATTTTTTTCTATGTGGTCATTTACATATGCATGCACATACACACATTCATATACATAATAAAAGGTTTTGTTTCCCTGTCATTTTTTCTACCTCTTGCTCAACACAACCTCATGTAAGTCTCTCTAGGGCAAAATGTGTATTTCTAATACTGTTTTTAAAAAACAGCTGCAAAACTTAAAACCTTTTGCACAATGAAGGAACTATAAGCAAGTTCCTTATATGAAACTATAAGCAAGGTGAAAAGACAGCCTTTAGAATGAGAGAAAATAATAGTAAATGAAACAACTGACAAAGAATTGATCTCAAAAATATACAAGCAACTCCTGCAGCTCAATTCCAGAAAAATAAGCAACCCAATAAAAAAATGGGCCAAAGAAATAAACATACATTTCTCCAAAGAAGATATACAGATGGCTAACAAACACATGAAAAGATGCTCAACATCACTCATTATCAGGGAAATGCAAATCAAAACCACAATGAGGTACCATCTCATGCCAGTCAGAATGGCTGCTATCAAAAAGTCTACAAACAATAAATGCTGGAGAGGATGTGGAGAAAAAGGAACCCTCTTACACTGTTGGTGGGAATGCAAACTAGTACCACCACTATGGAGAACAGTGTGGAGATTCCTTAAAAACTGGAATTAGAACTGCCATATGACCCAGCAATCCCACTGCTGGGCATACACACTGAGGAAACCAGAATTGAAAGAGACACATGTATCCCAATGTTCATCGCAGCAGTGTTTACAATAGCTAGGACATGGAGCAACCTAGATGTCCATTGGCAGACGAATGGAAAAGATAGCATATGGTGGTACATATACACAATGGAATATTACTCAGCTATTAAAAAAGAATGCATTTGAATCAGCTCTAATGAGGTGGATGAAACTGGAGCCTATTATACTGAGCGAAGTAAGTCAGAAAGAAAAACACCAATACAGTATGCTAACACATATGTATGGAATTTAGAAAGATGGTAACAATGACCCTATATGTGAGACAGCAAAAGAGACACAGATATAAAGAACAGACTTTTGGACTCTGTGGGAGAAGGTAAGGGTGGAATGATTTGAGAGAATAACCTTGAAACATGTATATTACCATATGTGAAATAGATCAGTAGTCCAGGTTTGATGCATGAGACAGGGTGCTCAGGGCTGGTGCACTGGAATGACCCTGAGGGATGGGATGGGGAGGGAGGTGTGAAGGAGGGTCAGGATGGGGAACACATGTACACCCATGGCTGATTCATGTGAATGTATGTAAAAAACCACCACAATATTGTAAAGTAATTAGCCTCCAATTACAATAAATTTTTTTAAAAAAGCTGCAGAATATTCCATGATATGGCCAAATCATATTTTCTCAGTTATTCCCCTATTTATAGGCATTAATTTTGCTTCCAGTTTGTCTTCCATAATAACAATGCTGCTATAAATACCCTTGAATATATGTCCTTAGATACACTTAATGTTATGGTCAGATTCCCAGCAGTGAGAGTACTAGGTTATAGGTGTGTGTGTATATATATAGAGTTTAATTTTATATATATATATTTTTTAATTTTATATATATATATTTTTTAATTTTATATATATATATAGTTTAATTTCATAGGTTGTTTTTCATACTAGCTGTAAATTTTCATTTGCCATATGTTAGAGTTTCTTTTCCTCCACATATCCTCTAGGAATAGATGTTGTTGAATGAAGTGACATTTCATTATTACTTTAATCTGTATTTCTCTGTCTACAGGTGATTTAGATTTTTTATTTGGGTTTTAGTAATTCAATGAATATCATTTTAAGTAAACTTTTTACAGAAGCACAACAAATATGCAGATAAGTACATAAACCCTAGTGGGCAGTTCAGTGAACAAATCCTTAAAACCAGCATCCAGATCAAGAAATAGAACAATACCAGCTCTCCAGAAGTCCCTTCATGATCCCTACTAGTGACTAGCCCCTGTGCCTCCAAGGGAAATCATTATTCTGACTGCTATCATCATAGATTAATTTATTTTTGAAACATATATTTTTGAAATCTCATAGTTTATACTCTTGCCCAATAATATTTTATGAGATCTCTACTGTTGCATGAAGCAATAAATCTTTTACTCTTTTTGCTATAAAGATTTACATTATGTAAATATACCATTATATATCTGTTCAATTGTTAATGAATATTTGGGTTATTTCCAACTTAAACTATTATGCATGTTGCTGCCATGAGTATTTTGGTATGTCATGATATCCTATTGATACATATCTAGCAATGGAATTGCTGGACCATAGATGTATCCATGTGTTCACTTTTAGCAAATACTGGCAAGGATCTACTGCTAAGGGCCACTGCCAAAAATAATTCTTACAAATTCACACTACCCCAGCAGTGTCTAAGAGTTTTATTTGCTCTGTATCTTTGCAAAAATTTTTATTTTTAGCCTGTTGGGTGTGTTTTTGATTTGCATTTTCCTTATGACGAATGATATAGCATACCTTACCATGTTTATTGGACATTTAGATCATCTTTTTTATGATATGCCTATTCAAGCCGTTTGCCCATTTCTCTGGTTCCATGATTTACAAGAGTTCTGTACATATTCTGGAAAAATGTTCTTTGTCTTCTTTATCAGATATCTATGTTTTAATGTCTCCTCCCATTCTGTTGCTTGTCTTTTCTTTCTCCTAATGGGTTTTTTGATGAATAGAACCTCTGTTGTTTTTTTTTTTTTTTGTAAACTCATTTTTTATTTCTAAGAGGAAAGTTGATCGAATTTACTACTCTGTGTTCTCAAACAATACTTGAATGGTACAAAATAAAAAGCAAAATTGCAGTCTCTTGAATAGAACTTCTTAATGTAGTCTGATTTATCTTCTTTTTTCTTTCTACTGGATTTAGTGCTTTTTGTATACTGCTTAGGAAATCTTTGCCTACCTCAAAATCATGAAGACATTCTCCTGTGCTTTTCTCTAGAACAATGTTTTTCAACTTTTTTTCCCATCACTTGTGATGAGTAGACTGCAAGGTGTCCCCATAATTCCCACCTCCCAGTACTCATGCCCTTATAAAATCTCCTCCCCTTGAGTATGGGAGGGACCTATGATTTACTTATAGCCAACAGAAAACAGAAAAGGGGACAGGATGTCATTTCTGCTATTATGTTACCAAAGATTTCTAGGGAACTTTTCTTTGATGGTTTCGGACAAGAAAGCTTCCGTATTATAAGCTTCCCAGGAACTGAGAGTACCCACTAGATGATAGCCAGGAAGAAATTGAAGTCTTCAGGCCCAAAGCCTGCAGATTACTGAGTTCCACCAACAACCTTGTGAGCGTCAACATTGATCTTTCCCCTACATAAATTTTCAGATGAACAGTCTGGTTAGCGGTTTAATTGCAGACTTTAGTGGACCGTCTAAGCCATCCCAGACTCCTGGCCCATAAAAACTGTGACCGATGCATGGCTTTAAGTCACTGAGTTTGTGATAATATTGTCTTGTAGCAACTTGTTGTTCAGTTGCTCAGTTGTATCCGACACTTTGCAACCCCATGGACTGAGGCATGACAGGCTCCCCTGTCCTTTACCATCTCCTGGAACTTGCTCACACTCAGGTCCATTGAGTCTGAGATGCCATCCAACCATCTCATACTCTGACATCCCCTTCTTCTCCTGCTTTCTATCTTTCCCTGCATCAGGGTCTTTTCCAATGTGTCGGCTCTTTGCGTCACGTGGTCAAAGTATTGGACCTTCAGCTTCAGCGTCAGTCCTTCCAATGAATATTCAGGACTGATTTCATTTAGGACTGACTGGTTTGATCTCCTGTCCAAGGGACTCTCAAGAGTCTTCTTCAACACAACAGTTTGAAGGCATCAGGCTTTCGACCTTCAGCCTTTTTTATTATCCAGCTCTCATATCCATACACGACTACTGGAAAAACCATAGCTTTGACTATATGGGCCTTTGTAGGCAAAGTGACATCTCTGCTTTTTAACATGCTGCCTAGGTTTGTCAGAGCTTTTCTTCCATGGAGCAATCATCTTTTAGTTTCATGGCTGCAGTCACCGTCTGCAGTAATTTTGGAGCCCAAGAAAATAAAGTCCATCACTGTTTCTATTGTTTCCCCATCTATTTGCCATAAAGTCATGGGACTGGATGCCATGATCTTTGTTTTTGAATGTTGAGTTTTTAAGCCAGACTCTTCACTCTCCTTTTTCTCCTTCTTCAAGGGGCTCTTTAATTACTTTTTGCTTTCTGGCGTAAGGGTGTTGTCATCAGCATATTTGAGGTTATTGATATTTCTCCTGCTAATCCTGATTCCAGCTTGTGCATCATCCAGCCTGGCATTTTGCATGATGTACTCTGCATATAAGTTAAATAAGCAGGGTGGCAATATACAGCCTTGATGTACTCCTCTCCCAATTTGGAACAAGTCCATTGTTCCATGTCTGGTTCTAACTGTTGCTTCTTGACCTTCATACAGGTTTTGCAGGAGGCAGGTAAGGTGGTCAGGTGTTCCCATCTCTTGAAGAATTTTCCACAGTTTACTGTGATCTACAAAATCAAAGGCTTTAGAGTAGTCAATGAAGCAGAAGTAGATGTTTTCCTGGAATTCTCTAGCTTTTTCTGTGATCCAAAGGATGTTGGCAATTTGATCTCTGGTTCCTCTGCCTTTTCTAAATCCAGCTTGTATATCTGGAAGTTGTCAGTTCACATACTATTGAAGCCTAGCTTGAAGGAATTTGAGCATTAGTTTGCTAGCATGTGAAATGAGTGAGATTGGGCAGTAGTTTGAACATTCTTTGGCGTTGTCTTTCTTTGGGATTGAAATGAAAACTGACATTTTCCAGTCCTGTGGCCACTGCTGAGTTTTCCACATTTGCTGGCATACTGAGTGCAGCACTTTTACAGCATCATCTTTTCGGATTTGAAATAGTTTAGCTGCAGTTTCATCACCTCTACTAGCTTTGTTTGTAGTGATGTTTCCTAAGGCCCACTTGACTTCACATTCCAGGGTGTCTGGCTCTAAGTGAGTGATCACCATCGTGGTTATCCAGGTCATTAAAATCTTTATTGTGTAGTTCTTCTCTGTATTCTTGCCACCTCTTCTTAGTATCTTCTGCTTCTGCTTGAATAGATAACTAAAATATCACACCCCCGAAGGAGACCACTTTGACTTTTTTTTTCATCATCACTACAGCTCCTCCACTGTGCAACTTTAGTACTTGTTGTTGTTACTCGCTAAGTCGTGTCTAACTCCTTGTCCCCATGGACTACAGTATGCAGGCTTCTCTGTCCTCTGCTTTTTCCCAGAGTTTTCTCAGTTTCATGTCCATTGATTCAGTGATGCTATCTAACCATCTCATCCTCTGCCATCCCATCTCCTTTTGCCTTCAATCTTTCCCAGCATGAAGGTCTTTTCCAATGAATCAGATCTTCACATCAGGTAGCCAAAGTTTTGGAGTTTCAGCCTCAGTTCTTTAGATGAATATTCAGGGTTGATTTCCTTTACGATTGATTGGTTTGATCTCCTTGCTGTCCAAGGGACTAGCAAGTCTTCTTCAGCACCACAATTTGAAAGCATCAATTCTTCAGCCCTCAGCCTTTTTATGGTCCAATTCTCACATCCATATAGGACTAATGGAAAAACCATAGCTTTGACTATAAGGGCCTTGGTCAGCAAAGTGATGTCTCTGCTTTCTAACATGTTGTCTAGGTTTGTCATAGCTTTCCTTCCAACGTGCAAGCGTCTTTTAATTTCATGGCTGCAGTCACCATCCCTGTGATTTTGGAGACCAAGAAATTAAAATCTTTCACTGCTTCCACTTTTTCCCTTCTATTTGCCATGATGTGATGGGACCAGGTGCCATAATCTTAGTTTTTTGAATGTTGAGTTTTAAGCCACCTTTTCACTCTCCTCTTTCACCTTCATCAAGAGGTTCTCTAATTCCTCTTCACTTTCTACCATTAAAGTTTATCATCTGCATTTATGAGGTTGTTGATATTTCTCTGTGCATTCTTGATTCCAGCCTGTGATTCATCCAACCCAGCATTTTTCATAATGTATTCTGCATAGACGTTAAATAAGCAGGGTGACAATTCGGAGCCTTGTACTCCTTCCTGAACTTGGAATCAGTCAGTTGTTCCACATCTGGTTCTAACTGCTGCTTCTTGACCCTTATATAGGTTTCTCAGGAGTCAGGTAAGGTGTCCTGGTACTCTCATCTCTTTAAGAAATTTCCACAGTCTGTTGCGATCCAGAGTCAAAGGTTTTAGTGTAGTCAATGAAGCAGATGCTTTTCTGGAATTCCCTTGTTTTCTCCATGATGCGATGAATGTTGGCAATTTGATATCTGGTTCTCTTGCCTTTTCTAAATTCATCCTGTACATTTGGAAGTTCTCGGTTCATATACCCCTAAAGCCTAGCTTGAAGGATTTTGAGCATAACCTTGCTAGTATGTGAAATGAGCATGATTGTATGGTAGTTTGAACATTCTTTGGTGTTGCCCTTCTTTGGGATTGGAATGAAGACTGACCTTATCCATTCCTGTGACCAGGAATGGATTTCTGAGTTTTCCAAATTTGGCTACATATTTAGTGCAGCCTATCTTTTAGGATTTTAAATAGCTCAGCTGGAATTCCATCATCTCCACTAGCTTTGCTCGTAGTAATGCTTCTTAAGGCTCAGTGGACTTAACACCCCAGGATGCCGGGCTCTAGGTGAGTGACCACACCATCATGGTTATCCAGGTCATTAAGACATTTTGTGTAGTTCTTCTGTGTATTCTTGCCACCTCTTCTTAATACCTTCTGCTTCTGTTAGTTCCTTACCATTTCTGTCCTTTATCATGCCCATTCTTGCATTATATGTTCCCTTGATATCTCCAATTGTCCTGAAAAGATGTCTAGTCTTTCCTATTCTATTGTTTCCCTCTATTTCTTTGCTTTGTTCATTTAAGCAGGCTTTCTTATCTCTTCTTGCTATTCTTTCAAACTCTGCATCAGTTGGCTCTATCTTTCCCTTTCTCCCTTGCCTTTTGCTTCTTTTCTTTCCTCAGCAATTTGTAAAGCCTCCTCAGGGAACAACTTTGCCTTCTTGCATTTCTTTTCTTTAGAATGGCTTTGGTCATTGTCTCTTGTAAAATGTTATGAACTTCTGTCTATTGTTTCAGACACTCTGTCTATGATCTGATCCCTTTAATCTATTAATCACAAGCACAGTATATATAAGGGGTTTGATTTAGATCATATCTGAATGGCCTAGTGGTTTTCCCTACTTTCTTTCATTTCAACCTGAATTTTGCAATAAGGAGCTTATGATCTGAGTCACAGATAGCTTCAGGTCTTGTTTTTTGGAGACTCTATGAAATTTCTCCATCTTTGGCAGCAATGAATATATCAATCTGATTTTGGTATTCACCATCTGGTGATGTCTATGTGTAGAGTCATCTCTTGGGTTGTTCAAATTCATATACATCTGTTTATGTACTATCAGTGCAGTTCGGTTCAGTTCAGTTGCTCAGTTGTGTCTGACTCTTTGTGACCCCATGGACTGCAACACACCAGGTCTCCTTGTCCATCACTAACTCCCAGAGTTTACCCAAAATCATGTCCATTGAGTCGGTGATGCCATCCAACCATCTCATCCTCTGTCATCCCCTTCTCCTTCTGCCCTCAACCTTTACCAGCATCAGGGTCTTTTCAAATGAGTCAGCTCTTTGCATCAGGTGGCCAAAGTATTGGAGTTTCAGCTTCAACATCAGTCCTTCCAATAAACACCCAAGACTGATCTCCTTTAGGACGGACTGGTTGGATCTCCTTGCAGTCCAAGGGACTCTCAAGAGTCTTCTCCAACACCACAGTTCAAAAGCATCAATTCTTTGGTGCTCAGCTTTCTTTACAATCAAACTCTCACATCCATACATGACTACTGGAAAAACCATAGCTTTGACTAGATGGACCTTTGTTGGAAAAGTAATATCTCTGCCTTTTAATATGCTGTCTAGGTTGGTCATAACTTTCCTTTCAAGGAGTAAGCGTCTTTTAATTTCATAGCTATAGTCACCATCTGCAGATATTTTGGAGCTCCAAAATATAAAGTCAGCCACTGTTTCCCCATCTATTTGCCATGAAGTGATGGGACCAAATGCCATGATCTTAGTTCTCTGAATGTTGAGTTTTAAGCCAACTTTTTCACTCTCCTCTTTCATTTTCATCAAGAGGCTCTTTAGTTCTTCTTCACTTTCTGCCATAAGGGTGGTGTCATCTGCATATCTGAGGTTATTGATATTTCCCCTGGCAATCTTGATTCCAGCTTGTGCTTCCTCCAGTCCAGCATTTCTCATGATGTACTCTGCATATAAGTTAAATAAGCAAGGTGACAATACAGCCTTGACGTACTCCATTTCCTATTTGGAACCAGTCTGTTGTTCCATGTCCAGTTCTGACTGTTGCTTCCTGACCTGCATACAGGTTTCTCAAGAGGCAGGTCAAATGGTCTGGTATTCCCATCTCTTTCAGAATTTTCCACAGTTTATTGTGATCCACACAGTCAAAGGCTTTGGCATAGTCAATAAAGCAGAAATAGATGTTTTTCTGGAACTCTCTTGCTTTTTTAATGGTCCAGTGGATGTTGGCAATTTGCTGTCTGGTTCCTCTGCCTTTTCTAAAACCAGCTTGAACATCTGGAATTTTCATGGTTCACATATTACTGAAGCCTGGCTTGGAGAATTTTGAGCATTACTTTACCAGCAGGTGAGATGAGCGCAATTGTGCAGTAGTTTGAGCATTCTTTGGGATTGCCTTTCTTTGGGATTGGAATTAAAACTGACTTTTTCTAGTCCTGTGGCCACTGTTGAGTTTTCCAAATTTGCTGGCATATTGAGTGCAGCACTTTCACAGCATCATCTTTCAGGATTTGAAAGAGCTCAACTGGAATTCCATCACCTCCACTAGCTTTGTTCGTAGTGATGCTTCCTAAGGCCCACTCGACTTCACATTCCAAGATGTCTGGCCATAGGTGAGTGATCATACCATCCTGATTATCTGGGTCATGAAGATCTTTTTTGTACAGTTCTTCTGTGTATTCTTGCCACCTCTTTTTAATATCTTCTGCTTCTGTTAGAACCATGCCATTTCTGTCCTTTATATAGCCCATCTTTGCATGAAATGTTCCCTTGGTATCTCTAATTTTCCTGAAGAGATCTCTAGTCTTTCCCATTCTATTATGTACTATATGTGTATCTTATTTTTTTAATGCCTTTTTTTTTTTTTTTTTACTTCCAGAGAACTATTTTCAACCCCCTGAAGGGAATATTGCTGTATTGCTTTTGTTGACAATGCATAAGTTGGCATCAGCAAGTTAAAACCTACCACCAGTTTGGAAACATGTTTTATTGAACATAGCCATGCATGTGCCTTAACATATTAACTATGCGTGGCTGATTTTGTGCTGCAATAGGAGAGTTGAGTAGTTGCAACAAAGACCATATAGCCTGCAAAACATTAATTATTTACCATCTAACTATAGAAAGTATTTGCCAGTCACTGTTCTAGAAGTACACAGTCCACCTGAAATTTAATTTTTGCCAATGATATTAGGTAAAGGTCAAGATTCTTTATTTTCCATGTGGATTCCCAACTTACTCAGCATTATTTACTGAAAAAACCATCTTGTCCCTACTGCAAGGTAGTGTCACCTTTATCTAAATCAATGACTGTGTATATGTGGGTCTCTGATGGGTACATAATTTGCAGACAATTGATATCTTTATAATATTGAGTTTTCTAATTGTTGACATGATATATACTTCCATTTATTTAAATCTTTTAATTTTTTCTCAGTGGTATTTTTACTTTTCTTATAGAGGTCATGTATCTATTATACTAGATTAAGTCTTTGATATTTCATTTATTTGATCAATCATAAGTAGTACCATATAGTCATTTCTATTCTATAATGGTATGCTGTTAGTATATGGAGGTACAGTTGATTTTCCTATATTAATTTTGTTTTTAATGTCTTTGGTAAATCTATTACTAATTGCAATAGTTTACCTGCAAATTATTTCTGATTGTTTATGAGCACAATCATGTCATTTGTGAATGACATCTTTATTTCTCCTTTTCTAATTTTCAAATCTTTGAATTTATTTTTATTTTCTTACCTTAATTCATCAACTAAAATTATTAAAAACGTTAAATAGAAGTAATAGCAGATATCTTTGTCTTATTCTGGATCTCAGTTGGGAAAGCTTTCAATATTTCATCATTAAGTATGATGTTTGGTATAAATCTTTCATTGAAACTATTTATCAGATTAAGGAAATTCTGCCCTACTCCTAGTTTCTAACAGTTTTTCTTTTATTTTATCATGACTATGTATATTAACCTTTATAATTTTTCTACATCTATTAGATAATCACTTGATTCTTCCTATATATTGTAATTAATGTAGTAAATTATATTGCTTGAGTTTAACATCCAGTTAAACTAACCTTTCACCTTGAGTTCTTGGACTAAATCCACCTTGCTTTTTTATACACATCATTGGATTAACTTTTCTATAATTGGCTTATTTTTTACATCTATCTTCATAAAACAACTTAGGAAGTGCTTACTCTTTTTTTCATTCTTTGGAACAGTTTGTAAAACATTGGTGTTAACCATATTAACAAATTGAAAGATAAAAACTGTATGATTATCTCAATAGATGCAGAGAAAGCCTTTGACAAAATTCAACACTTATTTATGATAAAAACTCTCCAGAAAGCAGACGTTGAAGGAGCATATCTCAACATAATAAAATCCATATATGAAAAACCCACAGAATACATTATCCTTAATGGTGAAAAGCATTTCCTCTAAAATCAGGAAAAAGAAAAGGGTTTCCACTCTCATTGCTACTATTCAGCATAGTTTTGGAAGCCCTAGCCACATCAATCACAGAAGAAAAAGAAATAAAAGGAATCCAGACTGGAAAAGAAGTAAAACTCACTGTTTGCAGATGACATGATCCTCTACATAGAAAACCCTAAAGATACCACCCCAAAATTACTAGAGCTAATCAATGAATATAGTAAGGTTACAGGATTTAAAACTAATATACAGAAATACATTGTATTCCTATACATTAACAATGAAAAAACAGAAAGATGGTAAGGAAACCATCCCATTTACCACTGCAATGAAAATAATAAAATACTTAGGAATAAATTTACCTAAAGAAAGAAAAGATCTATATATAGAAAACTATAAGACACTCGTGAAAAAAATCAAAGATGACACAAATAGATGGAGAAATATACAATGTTTGTGGATTGGAAGAATCAATATAGTGAAAATTAGTATACTACCCAAAGTAATCTATAGATTCAACTACCAACAGTATTTTTCACAGAACTAGAACAAATAATTTTGCAATTTATACAGAAACACAAAAAGCTTCAAATAGCCAAAGAAATCTTGAAAAAGAAGAATGGGCCTAGAGGAATCAACCTTCCTGACTTCAGACTATACTACAATGCTACAGTCATAAAGACAGTATGGTACTGGCACAAAGACAGAAATACAGATCAATGGAACAAAATAGAAAGTCTAGAGATAAATCTACACACCTATGGACACCTTAAGGAGGCAAAAATTGACAATGGAGACAAGACAGTCTCTTTAACAAGTGGTGCTGGGAAAACTGGCCAACCACATGTTAAAGAATGAAACTAGAACACTTTCTAACATCATACACAAAAATAAACTCAAAATGGATTAAATATCTAAATGTAAGACAAGAAACTATAAAACTCTTAGTGGAAAACATAGGCAGGACACTCTCTGACATAAATCACAGCAGGATCCTCTATGACCCACCTCCCAGAGTAATGGAAATAAAAGCAAACATAAACAAATGGGACCTAATTAAGCTAAAAGTTTTTGCCCAATGAAGGAAATTATAAGCAAGGTGAAAAGACAGCCTTCAGAATGGGAGAAAATAATAGCAAATGAAACAACTGACAAAGAATTAACCTCAAAAATACATAAGCAGTGCATGCAGCCCAATACCAGAAAAACAAATAACCCAATCAAAAAGTGGGCAAAAGAACTAAACATACATTTCTCCTAAGAAGACATACAGATGGCTAACAAACACATGTAAAGATGCTCAACATCACTCATTATCAGAGAAATGCAAATCAAAACCACAATGAGGTATCATCTCACACTGGTTTGAATGGTTATCATCAGAAAGTCTACAAACAATAAATTCTGGAGGGGGTGTGGAGAAAAGGGAACCCTCTTACATTATTGGTGGGAATTCAAACTGGTACAGCCACTATGAAGAATAGTTGAAGATTCCTTAAAAAACTGGGAATAGAACTTCCATACAACACAGCAATCTCACTCCCAGGCATATACCCTGAGAAAACCAAAATTGAAAGAGACACATGTACCCAAATGTTCACTACATCACTGTTTACAACAGCTAGTACATGGAAGCAACTTAGCTGTCCATCAGCAGATGAAGGGATAAGAAAGCTATGGTATGTATACACAATGGAATATTACTCAGCTATAAAAAGGAATGTATTTGAGTCAGTTCTAATAAGATAGATGAAACTTGACCCTATTATACAAAGTGAAGCAAGGCAGAAAGAGAAACACAAATACTGTATATAAATGCATATATATGGAATTTAAAAAGACAGTGATGACGATCCTATTTGCAAGGCAGCAAAAGAGACACAGATGTAAAGAACAGACTGTTGGACTCTGTGGGCAAAGGTGAGGGTGGGATGATTTGAGAGAAGAGCATTGAAACATGTATATTACCATATGTAAAATAGATGACCAGTGCAAATTTGAGGCATGAAGCAGGTACCCAAAGTCCATGCTCTGGGACAACCCAGAGGGCTGAGGTGGGGAGGGAGGTGGGGGAGGGCAACTCAGAATGGTGGGACATATGTGTACCCATGGCTGATTCATGTTGCTATATGGCAAAACCACCACAACATTGTAAAGCAATCAGCCTCCAATTAAAATAAATAAATTAATTTTAAAAAAGAGTGGAGTCTTTTTTTCCTGGAGCCTTCTGGCTCTCCCAAACATAAACCCTACTAGTTTTCAAAGCTAGATATTATTTTCCTGGTGCAGGAACACTGGGTTGGCAAACCTAATATGGGGCTTGGACTGCTTGCTTCTTGGGAGAGAGTTTTGTGGTTGTGATACGTTTCCAATTTGTGATTAGCCAACCTGGATGGACGAGTCTTGACTAAACCGTATCTTCACCTCTCCTCTTTACCTTGCTGTTGCTCCTTCTTTATATCCTTTGTTGTGGAAACAAAGGATGGAAAACCTTTTGTGAAAAGTTGTGGAAAATTTTTTCTGCCAGTCTTCAGATTGCTCTTGTAGATAGTTACTCTGCACACAGATGTAACTTTGGTGTGTCCATGAAAGGAGGCAAGTTCAGGGACTTCCTACTCCACTGTTCTGCCCTTTGAGTTCACATTCTTTTCAAGTATGCATGTAATGTTCACCAAGATATGCCTATTCTGAGTCATATAATACCTCTTAACAAATGTCAAAGAATTGAGATCATATAAAATATGTTGCCTGACAATAATGGAATGTACTAGAAATCAATATTGTAAGGATAACAAGAAGATCTCTGAATTCATGGGCATTAAACATTTTACTGCTAAATAATACTTGGGTCAAACAAAAAGTCTCAGGGATATTAGAAAATATTTTGAAATGAATAGAAATGAAAATATAGCATAGCAATTTGTAGAATGCAGCTAAAGCAGTGTTGAGAGGGAAATTCATTGCATCGGATGCTTATATTACAAAAGAATAAAATCTTATATCAAAAAATCTAACCTTATGAATTTAAGAAACCAAAACAAGTTATATTGAAATAAGCCTGATGTAAGCAGAAACAAAGACATGATAAAGAGAGGAGCAGATATCAATGAAATTTACAAAAACAACAACAAAAACCAATTGACTCAAATCTGATTGTTTAAAAAAATCAATAAAAATATCAGCAAGATTTACAAGGGAAAAAAGGATAGAAGACAAATTACTGATTTGTGATGCAAACAGTACAACACTAGACTTAGTACGCACATATCTGATAAGGGTCTAGTTTCTGGAAAACACACCAAAAACTCCTACAACTTAATAATAAAGGGACAAGTAGCCCAGTTTAAAAATGGGCAAAGGATCTCTATAGACATTTCTCTAAGAAGATATACAAATGGCCAAATAAACACATGAAAATCTGCTCAGCATCACATCACCAGTTGTTAGGGAAACACAAATCAAAACCACAGTGACATTCCACTTCACATGTACTAGGATGGTTACAATCAAAAAGTTCTATAATTACAAGTGTTGGTGAGGATTTGATGAACTTGTAATCCTCATTGACTGCTAGTGGAAATGTAACATGGTGCAGCCACTTTTTAAAATGTTTTGGCAACTCCTCAGTAAGTTAAACATAAAGTTACCATGTGACCCTCTAGTTCCACTGGTAAGTATATACTCAAGAGAAATGAAAACATATATACACAAGCATTCATAGCAGCATTATTCACAATAAATCAGAGGAGCTGTTGTTTAGCTGTGTCTGACTCTTTGTGACCCCTTGGAGCCTGCCAGGCTCCTCTGTCCATGGGATTTCCCAGGCAAGAATACTGGAGTGGGTTGCCATTTCCTTCTCCAGACCAAATGACGGAACAACCCAAATGTCCATCAACTGATCCAAACTGATGAATGGAAAAACAAAATGTGGTACTATACAGTGGAATATTCAGGTATCAAAAGGAAAGAAGTACTGATACACGCTCCAACATGGAGGGACCACAAACACTAAGTTAAAAAAAGTCAGTCATCAAGTATTACATATTATAATATTTCACATGTGAAAGTCCAGAACAGCAAAATCTATAGAGACTGAAAGTAGATTTGTGGTTGCTTAGGGCTGGGAGGATGAAAATAATAACTAAAAAACAGGGATTTCATTTTGATGTTATAAAAATGTTCTAAAATTGACTGTGGTGATGGTTGTCCCTATGTGTGACTATACTATCGAATCGGACACTCAAAATGGGTGAATTGACGTGATAAGGAAATTATATCTCAATAAAGTTGTTAAAAATGTATGTGAAAAACAAAAGAACCAGAGAATAGCCAGAACAAATTTGAAAAAGAAGAATGAGGTTGGAAGAATCACACTTCCTAATTTTAAGGTTTACTACAAAATCTTTAAATTTACTGAAGCTACAGTAATCAATAGTGTGAAATGAAGGAATAGGTAGTTAATAAAAATCAATGACACAATGAAGAGTTCAGAAATCACCCACCACAAATGTGGTCAGCTGCTATTCTTGTGTGTGGTAAAATATGGATAACATAAAATTACCATTTAAATCATTTAAAGGGCAGAGTTTATGGGCAATTAATACATCCAAAGTGTCATGCAATCATCATTATTATCTAATTCAAGACCAATTTAATCACCTCAAACAGAAATGCTGTTCCCATTAAATTTTCTTCATTACCTTCTGGCCCCAGACCCTGTCAACACTAATCCTATTTCTGTCTCTGTGGATTTTGCCTATTCTGGATATTTCATATAAATGGAATCATCAATATATAGCTTTTTCTGTCTGACTTCTTTTACTTAACATAATGTTTTCAAGGTTTATCCATGTTGGAGCATGTATCAGTACTTCACTCCTTCTTTTGACCAAATAATGTATCATTGTATGGATATGCCACATTCTATTTGTTCATTCATCAGTTAATGGACATTTCCACCTTTTGGTTGTTGTGAGTAGTGCTGCTATGAATCTTAGTGCACTAATGGTGTTTGAATATCTGCTTTCAAGTCTTTTGACTATATACCTAGAAATGGAATTGCTGGGTCACATGATTATTATATGTTTAATCTATTGAGGAACTGACTAACTGTTTTACATAGCTGTTATAACTTTGTATATCCCACCATCAGTCAATGAGGGTTCTAATTTCTGCACATCCTCACCAACAAATATGATTTTCTAGTTTTGCTTCATTTCTTTTTATGGGTGCCCTAGTCTGAGACTTAAGTAGAATCTTATTGTGGTTTTGATTAGCTTTCCCATGAGACTAGTGATATTGAGCATCTTTCCGTGTGTTTATAGGCCATTAATATATCTTCCTTAGAGAAATGTCTGTTCAGATGCTTAGACCATTTTAAAATTCGGTTATCTTTTTATTTTTGAGCTATGAGAGTTTTTTTTAATGTATTCTGGATACTAGATCCTTATCAGATATATAATTTATAAATACTTCCCTCCTATTCTGTGGGTTGCCTTTTCACTTTCTTGATAATGTTATTTGATGCACAGAAGGTTTTAATTTTGTTGCAGTCCAATTTAGGTTTTGTTCTATTGGTTCTGTTGCATTGTCACATCTATGAACTAAGGTTATAAAGACATACAGTCATCTTCTTCTAAGAATTCTGTAGTTTCAAATCTTAAATTTATATAGATTTAGGTATTTTGGTCCATTTCAAGTTAGTTTTTATATAAGGGGTGAGGTTGGTTAATTGAGTTTTGACAAAGGTGCAGAAGCACTTCTATGAAGAAAGGATAGTCTTTTCAACTAATGGTTTGTAAAAACTGGGTATTCAGATTCAAAACATTAACCTCAATCTATACCTGTACCTTAAGAGAGAGAAATCCATCAATTAGCTCAAAGAGAAACTTAAGAGGAAACACCAGCATCCAAAGTTGTTTGAGGGTCAAATGGCAATCAATGGAAGAGGTTATTCTCTTCTTTTTAACATAAAACCCAGCAAAGCTTTGTTACCCCAAGGACTGGCCATTTCAATAATGCATGGAATATGTACCTTGGCATGGGGCTCATTCTGGACAACAGCAGTGACAATTTTATTGTTTTGGGGGATGGGATAATTTCATAGTGCACCATTCAAAGTGCTGGTCCAAAGCAGTCCTCTGAAAGTAAGCCCAGGAAAGCACAAATTGGAGCTCTCATTGAGTGATGACAACCCAATGATATCCAAGAACTGGATGCGTTTACTAATCCAATCCATTTTCTTCAATCCTTGAAAAGCATCAAAACAGTCCAAAGTTTCAACAGTCCTTTTCTCCTGTTGCTCACCATGGGGATGCAGAGAGAAATAGGAATCCCATTGGGGAGTGTCAGTTTCTTTGAATCAAGGGAGTTGTAAAGAGGGTGTCTGGCAATGGCATGTGAGTCATAAATATTTGACTATGTGCATGATGTACCTTAGTCTTCCAAGGTCTATTTCTTTGACAGCATGAAGCTGAAGTTCTTAGATTTCCTATTACTCATAAATCCCCAAAGCCAAGAGCTCCCGGCCATTCCTCAGAGCCACAGAATGAAGTTCAGTTGTAAACAGCAGTTGCTGTGATGACAAGATGTTATGGTTTATCTACTTGTTTCCCAAAGGCACACAGGTTCTAGAGAATATGAGGTGATTAAGATCTTTACATAAGCTTACCCTTGGCCCAGTTGGGAGTCTCTTTTCTGTTCACTCATCTTCAGGAGATTGACATGAAGGGAACCTGGGTTTTGGAGTGAGATAGATACACCCTGTTTCAAACCTCAATCTAGTCAGGGTTTTAGCTGTGTGACTGTGACCAAACTTCTTAAGCTAACTGAACCTCAGTCTCCTCATGAGTAACAGTGTGGATAATAGCACCCATTTTGCAGAACTATTGAGAGGATTAAATGCAGTAATACAGGTGGAAAGATAGAGAAGGTGCTCAGAAAATGTTAATTTCTATTTGCTTTTCCTCTTTAAATGAATGATGGGAATTCTGCTCTTTGATATCTGCAATAGTTTGAAACTAGCTTTCGGGGTAACACTCCAAATACAGTAGCTTAAATTTAAGAGAGAAGCTTCTGTCATTTCTATTGATGAAAGCTAAAACAAATAGGGATTTATTAACAGTGTGGAGTCTTTGTGCTGGATACCTATGTTCCCCTCTGAATCCACTCTTCATCTCCTTGCTGTGCTGAGGCCCAGGAGACTGACCTGTAGGGGCCACCTTGACAATTTCCTTGCCCTTGTTGCACTTGGGTTTGGCCAATAGAAAGCATCAGTAGGAGATTGAAGGGTTGTAGGAGGCTGAGACTGGGCATCTAGTTGCCCAAAACCCTTCCCTGCAAGGGTGTTACAGATAGTCTCTGTCTGTCCCCTGAGCCCACCTTTTCCATATGGGAGCTCATTCCATATGGTTGCTCTGTATTTCCAGGTTCCCTTACAGGTCATCACCCTTGCCCCTTCCAGCCTAAGGAAGATAATGGTCCTTGCTGTTTCTAGCCCTAGGGTGCTATACTACCACTGTGGTTTTTCTACACAGAACCACACCTTGCATATAGTTTATCAAACCTTCTTCAAATTACCCACTTAGAGTGGGCCATCTGTTCCCTTTAAGAACCCAAATGATGCTTAATGCCCCAAACACTACAATGTCAAAAGGCACAAGAAGAATCTATCAGAATTATAGAACAAGATTTATAAAAGCAAACTTTTTTGAGTTATTTTTAACCAACCATTATCCATCTAAACAACTTAAGGAGTAATGTAAAATTTGCATCTTAGATAAAAAGAATATGTACTATTTTCAGGAGACCAATTTAGATCATTGAACAATATGTTCAATAAATATGGAAAGAATATAATGTTCTTAAATCGCAGAGAACTTGGAAACAAAGTTATGAAAGGTTAATAAACACATTAAAAAATTTTTAACATGGCTGGTAATCAAAATATGCAAATTAAAGCATAAAGTATCTTCTTTAACCTATCAAAATAACAAAGACTGAAAAAAATAATGCTTGCAAGAGTGTGATATGACACTGTTACATCTGGTGAGTGTATGAACTGATAAAAATTTTCTAGAAAGAAATCTGTCCTCTATGTATCAAGGGCCTTATAAATATTTATAGTCTTTCAAACTGGTTAATTCCACTTCTAGAAATTTATTCTAAAGAAATAATAAATAGTACAGAGGTTTGGCACACATATTTATAAGAGAAAAATGGGGATAGTCTAGATAATTGACAATAGTTGATGGCTACTTTGTTATATCCATGGAAAAATAAGGGCTTCCCAGGTAGCTTGATGGTAAAGCCTGCCAGTGCAGGAGATGCAGGTTTGATCCACTCCAGTATTCTTGCCTAGGAAATCCTATGGACAGAGGAGCCTGGCAGACTACAGTCTATGAGGTCACAAAAAGAGTCGGATACAACTCAGCAACTAAACAACAACATGGAAAAATACAGAGACATTAAACTAGGGTTTTATAAAAAGTTAAATGAAACAGGACAATAATCCCCAAATAATATTAATTTATCATAGTGAGACATAAAACTGTAGAAACAGTTTGATTCTTAAGTTTAAAATATGCATAAAAATATTAACAGTGTTCACACAAGTAGTGAATTACAGATAATTTTTACATCTCTCTCCCTTTTTCTGCATGTTCCAGTTGCTCTACACGGAGTATTACTTTCATCACACTATGTAATTTTTCACTAAAAATAGTGAAAGGTCCAAGCTACCTTAAAAGTAAGTCATTTCCACAACACTATAATGTCCCAGGAGCCAAGTGATTCTGATGTACAACATACCCTTTCCACCTTCTTCACTCCACACACAGTACAGTCTTGGGAAGAAGCGTTCTTCTCACCCGGGAAGAGATTTTGAGCTGTCTTGGCCCAGCTCATGTTGAGCACATTATTTGCCAGGGTAAGTGAGTGATTGGGAAAAGGAAGGGGAAGGAAGACAATGGAAGAAGGACAGAAGGGTGTGGCTCAGAGAACTAGGTGGTAGCTTAAACAGCATGGCTGGGTGTGGGCCATGTGAAGCTGTAAAGATAATGCAGGCCAATAGCGGCTGTGTTGTTTAGAGCAACCCAGGTGCGCAGTGGTCAGAGGCCTGAACAGATTCATGGGAATATATACGATACCCATGGGTGGGTCTTAGGAATGCCTGACAGGTGGGGCTGCTGCTGCAAAGACTGGGACTTTTTTATATTAAAGTTACTATTCTCTTACAACTTTTCTTTAGAAATCAGTCTCTTTCTAAATTCTTTTTTATATGCAAATATCTTTTTTTCCAATTAACATGTTTTCATTATTTTAGCTCTAAGAAATCCTTTAAATTTTAGTTTTAATGCCTGCTAGTACAAATTCATCCTATAGAACAAAGATATACCCAAAGATATATTCAGGCAGAAATATGTAATCCTAAATATTTTCATTGATAACCAAGAAAAACTAAAAGTAAAAAATTTAAAGCTAAACATTCAAGAAGGTAAAAACTAATAATTATTTTAAGATTTATTAAACAATAACAGAAAATAAGACAGTATCATATTAGCATAATAGCAGACATGTAGATTAATGAAACAGATTAAAGAATTTAGCCAAAGACCCATACGTATATGACCAACTGAGTTGCAACAAAGAGGACAAGCTAATTTACTATGGGGAAGGATAGTCTTTTCAACAAATGGCACTGGATCAATCAGATATTCATGTAGAAAAAATATTAACCTCCACCCTTACCTCACACCGTACTAAAACATTCCTCAAAATGGGTCAGAAATCTAAAATATAAAAGCCAAAGTGATAAATCTTTTCAAAGAAATCATAGAAGACTTTTGGGTAAGCAAAAAGCATGAATGAACCATAGGAGGAAAAAATTGAAAATTTAATCATCAAAATGAAAAACTACTGCTTTTAAAAAATACCATTAAGAAAATGAAAACAAAAGCCACAGACCAGGGAAAAATATTTGCAATACACATATCTGACAAAATACTTATGTCAAGAATATACAAAGAACTCTTAGGATCTAATTGTTAGAAGGAAAACAACCTAATAAAAACTTTAAAAATATAATATTTTTCTTTTGTTCCTTATCTGGTTCCCAAATATTTGAACAGAGTACTTTATAGTACATTCCCAATACTAGACAAATATATTATTTTTAACATTAATGGCTGAAAAGGAATACTGCTAGCAAAAAAACCAAACAATCAGACCACTTATTTACTGCCAATGGGGTGTAAAGTGGTACAACCTTCCTGAAAGATAGTTTTGGTTTTTAGAGATTTTTCTAAGAAGTTATATTTCTAGAATTTGTTGTAAGCTAAGGGTCATGTGCAAAAGATTTAGCTATAGAAAAATTATAAGAAGTTAGATGTTTCCTAAATGGCCCAAGGCGAGAATGTTAAATAAATGATAATACATACAGACAATAGAATTATATGTTAAAAAAAATATTGTCATAGAAATATAAGTATTGACATGAAAAGATGTTTACATTGTCATTAAGTGAAAGGCGAGTTATACAAGAATAGGTAAAATAAGAATAAATTTTTGCAAAAAATATAATTTTTTTAAAAGTAATGTGAAATTTATTCACAATATGTATGGAAATACAAAAAACCTCGAATAGCCAAAGCAATCTTGAGAAAGAAGAATGGAACTGGAAGAATCAACCTGCTTGACTTCAGTCAAGCCACAGTCATCAGGACAGTATGGTACTGGCACAAATACAGAAATATAGATCAATAGAACAAAATAGAAAGCCCAGAGATAAATCCACATACCTATGGACACCTTATCTTTGACAAAGGAAGCAAGAATATACAATGGAAAAAGACAACCTCTTTAACAAGTGGTGCTGGGAAAACTGGTCAACCGCTTGTAAAAGAATGAAACTAGAACACATTCTAACACCACACACAAAAATAAACTCAAAATGGATTAAAGATCTAAATGTAAGACCAGAAACTATAAAACTCCTAGAGGAGAACATAGGCAAAACACTCTCTGACATAAATCACAGCAAGATCCTCTATGACCCACCTCCCACAATATTGGAAATAAAAGCAAAAATAAACAAACGGAACCTAATGAAACTTAAAAGCTTTTGCACAACAAAGGAAACTATAAGCAAGGTGAAAAGACAGACTTCAGAATGGGGGAAAATAATAGCAAATGAAGAAACAGAAAAAGGATTAATCTCAAAAATATACAAGCAACTCCTGCAGCTCAATTCCAGAAAAATAAATGACCCGATCAAAAAATGGGCCAAAGATCTAAACAGACATTTCTCCAAAGAAGACATAAAGATGGCTAACAAACACATGAAAAGATGCTCAGCATCACTCATTATCAGAGAAATGCAAATCAAAACCTCAATAAGGTACCATTACACGCCAGTCAGAATGGCTGCTATCCAAAAGTCTACAAGCAATAAATGCTGGAGAGGGTGTGGAGAAAAGGGAACCTTCTTACACTGTTGGTGGGAATGCAAACTAGTACAGCCACTATGGAGAACAGTGTGGCGATTCCTTAAAAAGCTGGAAACAGAACTGCCATATGACCCAGCAATCCCACTGCTGGGCATACACACTGAGGAAACCAGATCTGAAAGAGACACGTGTACCCCAATGTTCATCGCAGCACTGTTTACAATAGCCAGGACATGGAAGCAACCTAGATGTCCATCAGCAGACGAATGGATAAGAAAGCTGTGGTACATATACACCATGGAATATTACTCAGCCATTAAAAAGAATACATTTGAATCAGTTCTAATGAGATGGATGAAACAGGAGCCCATTATACAGAGTGAAGTAAGCCAGAAAGAAAAACACTAATACAGTATACTAATGAATATATATGGAATTTAGAAAGATGGTAATGATAACCCTATATGCAAGACAGAAAAACAGACACAGATATTTAGAACAGACTTTGGACTCTATGGGAGAAAGTGAGGGTGGGATGATCTGAGAGAACAGCATCGAAACAGGTATATTATCAAGTGTGAAACAGATCGTCAGTCCAGGTTGGATGCATGAGACAAGTGCTTGGGGCTGGTGCACTGGGATGACCAGAGGGATAGGATGGGGAGGGAGGTGGAAGAGGGGTTCAGGATGGGGAACACATGTAAATCTATGGCTGATTAATGTCAATGTATGGCAAAAACCACTACAATATTGTAAAGTAATTAGCCTCCAACTAATAAAAATAATTGGGAAAAAAATAAAAGTAATATGAAATTTAATAGTATCACTGCTGGCAACTGTGATAACAGGTTTTTTTTTTTTTTTTTTGCACCTTGATGTTTTCTCTATTTTCCTTGTCTATTAAGCTAGTAACCCTATCAAAGAATGAGCCATATTTCTATGGGCCTTAAGGATGACTACTTATTTCCTAGAGAACCTAGTCTAGATCTCTCTACCAGCTCCTCCCCTCAGTTCACCTAGCTCATCTGACCAATCATGGTTCACTTTCTATGCCTTCCTGTCCTTGAGGAAGAGAACGCTTTCTGGCTCTTCTGTAGGCAGAGAGTCTGGATTTAGCGTGACCTCCATTTCAAGACACAACCTGGCAACTGAACAACAGCAACAATTTCAAGTGGTGCTTGACACACTAATTATCTATTTTCTCTCCTCTTTTATCCTGCTCTAGGTTTTCCTGGTAACTCAGATGGTAGAGAATCCACCTGCAGTGCAGGAGACCTGGGTTCAATCCCTGGGTTGTCCCTGGGTTGGGAAGAGCCCCTGGAGAAGGGAATGGCTATCCACTCCAATATTCTTGCCTGGAGAATCTTGTGAAACGAGGAGCCTGATGGGCTGCAGTCCATGGGGTCGAAAAGAATTGGACACAACTGAGAGACTAAGCTCACCTAACCTTTTCCTAATTTTCCCTCCCTCATATGTCATTCTTCACAGACATCTTCTATGGTTCCCCAGACTCTCCACCTAAAAATCACATGGTTTATTCCCTGAGCCTTCCCTCTTTCATTCCTCTCATGTTGCCTATCCTGGATGCTCAGGCTTTCTGGTCTGTGCTCAAAGCTTTTTTTGAGAGTATCAGAGGAGCTCTTGATTCTTTCTCCCCAGCATTGCTCACCCCCATCCTTACTTCCAAATTTCCTATGACGTCATAGTCATGCAATGTCATGTATACCATAGTGTTTTGGTTAGGTAATGAAATGTGATGCAAGTTGGTCAATCAAAGCCTCTTTCTGAGAACGCCCTTTTCCTTCGTGGGCGAAAGCTATAACGAGGAGTCTGGAGTTTGCCTGTGGCCAGGTAGCCCATCCTGTGTGAAAATCAGGCTGAGAGAATCTAGTTCATACACAGAGAAAAGAGACACATGAAAGAAACAGTCAGATGGTATTTGGTCCCTCAACCCAGTTCTCCCTGAAAGCCAGTTCCATTCCCAGCCTCACTATGAATTGATTACATGAATTTCCCCTTTAACACTTTGAATCAGTTTGAAATGAATTTCTGACACTATCAACCCAGTGCTCTAATATAACTATTCCAGAGCTCTCAGAGTCCCCATGATTTAACATTACAATAGTCCTTTGCATACCTACCTCTGGAAGCTGTCTTATCGGCCTTCATATTCTCAGTACCCATCCCTCTGAAGGTACAGAAGTTCTGGACTCAGAATAGAGACCAGGATTCTACCACTGTCAGATAGAAAGAGCTAGCAAAAGCTGTGTGAACTTGAGGATAGCCTTGAATGTATGTGGGTCTCTATCCCCTCATCAATAAAAGGAAGAATTGAATTCGATGAAGCCCAAAATTCTTTCCAGCTCTAACATTTTTAAATATTATGATTCCAAATTCTATCTCTCTAGGCTGAACTAGTCAAAGCTCTGGTCCAAAACCTGCCTACCTAGTGTTCACAGTTTTACCTCCCAACATGATTCCAGGCTCAAAAACTCTGAAACCAGTCATCATTTGTCCCCAACAACATGGTATTTTTTGTTTCTGTCAATGTGAAGTGATCACCAATTAATACTATTTCTTCCTTTAAAAATTCTTGTAGTCATCCTGTATTGGGTTCTTTGTGCTATGTGTTGAGATCAATTTAGGTCTATCTATTTCAGTCTCTCATATATAACTACATTGATATCTGTGTCTGTATTTATGTCTACATCCACATCTACATTTCTATCATCTGTATCCCCAATCTCTGCCTTAAGTTTCAGGCTCATATCTTCAAATATGTATTGAAATGTCTCCCTGGCTATCTCTCAGATGTCTCAAACTCATTATCCTCTCCTCAGATATCTACTTCTTCTTGCATGGAATTGTCACCATGCACTGGATTTCCCAAGCTATAACCTTAGACATAACCTTAACTCCCCCTCTAATCCCATCGATTTTATCTCAGAAATGGCTCTCAAACTTTTTGCTACTCTCTTGAACCTACACCCCCTCAAATTATGCTAGGTCAGACTTTTGTTATCTCTCACTGAAAAACTGCAACAGCCTCTTAACAAAACCCCTGCCAAAGTTCTCAGCCTATCCTATACTCCACATTGATGTCAGAGAGTACTTTTCAGGACACTAAATCTGCCAAGTTCATCTACTGCTTTCAAGCAACTTTCAAGGCTCACCCTTTTCCTATAGGATTAAATCCAAATGTCTTAACATAGCCTGAAATGACAAAATGATAAGAATAGGGTGTTCTAAGATGGGTAGGAGGTGTTCAGAAATTATTTCAAATGGCCAAGCTCCCAAAGGAATTCTTTCATGAACAGAGATAAAATAAGACATAAACCAAGATGGAGACCAGTGCAGCCAAGGAAAACCAGATTTCAGGAAGGACTCAAGCTTGAAGAAAAGTGCAAAACACTACCTTAATTATTGATCTTCAGTGGAAGGACCAGGGTTTTATCTGATTTTTTCCCCCCCTTTAATGAGGATACTCAAGGTTTAAGACTGCGCTACAGGGCCAGAGGTATGGTCTTCTTTCTCTCTTGAATTCAGTGGTGATTTAACTTTCACGGAAATGGCAAGTTGGGTAGATCTGGTGATGCTCCTACCGCTGGGTGGGCCTCCTGGATCACTGCTGATCTGGGTTTTAGGGCCAACATCTTCTTTACTGCACACCCTCCTCTTCTCCCTGGACAGATATGCTCAGAATTGCCCTTCCTCGCATGGCAACAGCTCCAGGATCTGAGACGGGGCTCACCTGGAGAGGAAAGGTCCCAGGGTAGACAAGGGACCCCTGGCTCTGCCGTGCGCTGGGGTCTGGGACAAAGTCCCCACTGGAAACAAAGGGCTCCTTTGCCTGATTTTGTCTTCTTTGTGCTTAATCTTCCCTTTGGGAGAGTCTGGGGAAAGCATATTGTTGAAAGCCAAATTAGGGAAGCCATACCTAGGCCACTTCTGTCTCCATGTGCTTATCAGTATATCATTCTGATACAACTCAAAACTCTCATGATTACTTTGTGTCAGACAAAGCAAGAGGAATAAGGAAGGGATAGGAACATGTTTTCTGACAGATGGTATCTGGGAACAGATGACAAAGAGAAGACAGGTCAGTCAACTCCTACTGAAAGGAAAAAATTGGCTTTCTCTGCCCAAGACAGAGATCTTCATTCTTGGAAGTGTAGAACAAATGTGGTCAGAAAGGAATGTGGATGTAAAAATAGAAGCAGGTGGTAAGAGAGCAATTTATTGCTTTTGAAAAATATTTAATGGTTAAGTTTATTTTTTTTTTTACTTTAAAGAGCAGTTTGAAATTGAAATGTAGAAAGAAGGAAAGTCACTGCTAGCCCCACAAGCCAGAAATGAACTTTATTAACAATTACTGTCAAATTCCTCCCATACTCCACTTATTTTAACTGTACATACATTTTTATTCTTTTTATTTTTCAAATTGCAGTCTTAATAGACACAAAATTTTGTATTCTGCTTTTTACTGGAGTATTACAGAATAGTCATATTTATGCTCCACTGCACAGCATATATTCATCCAACACCTACAATGCCCAGGTATGGGCCAGTCCCAGTGAGGCCTCTTCCCTCGTGGCGTTAACAGTCAAGTGAAGCACTGAGGCATGAGGACATGAAGGCTGCAGGTGCCCGTGTGAGCCAACGGCCAGGGAGGGAACACAGGCTCTGGGGGCGCCCGTACAAGGGGCGCAGATGTCTGTGGGACGAGTGTCACAGAAGCTTCTTGGAGGAGGCGGTGGCTAAGCTGAGTCCTGCAGGGTGAGTAAGACTTGGCCAAGAAAAGAAGGTGAAGGAAGAAAAGAGTGTCCGGGGGTCTGGGAGAGAGTGAGAGCATGAGCAAGTGGAGAAAGTTTGCTCTATGGAGCATATGGAGAGCCGGGGTGTGAGCACAGATGGGGGCGGTCTTCATAAGAGGGAGGAGCGAGAGGGGGGCCCAGTGTGGGGGAGGGGGCACGGCAGTCCCTGCCAGCCTTGCCCAGGAGTGTGCTCACTGCCTGGAAGGCAATGGGGAGCAGGAAGGGCTTTAAGAAAGGGAGGGACAGGTTAGGGCTGCGCTGTGGAAGGATTGCCTAGGCTGTGCTGTAACCGGCACACTGGGGTGGGGTGAGAATAGTCAGGGAGAAGGCCCAGGACCCCTGGCAGTACTCCGGTGAAAGCCGGTGCATTTCTGACCTGTCTCCTCCCCTTCAGCTCCCCACCATGTGTAGAAGAAGCAGCCTTCCACAGGCTTCTCCACGGACTTTCCTTGGGGCCTTCTCCTGGCTGCGTACACCTGATTCAGGGGACTGTTTGGTGACTTTCTTCTGATCTTCCAGCTCCCCCTTTAGGACTGCTGCCCCCTAGATTTCCCCACACCATTGTAGTGTCTTATTCCTATAGCGTACCCCCATTTCTTAATGCCCACAGCGCCTCTGCTTCCTGATTCATCCTCACGAATGCAGCCCCCAGTCACACTGTTGACGCTTATCCTGCATGGACTGGTCTTGTCTCCCCATATCAAGCGTGTCTCTGCCACACTGTGAGGCCCCCAAGTGCAGGGGCTTGATCTGTTTTGTTCCTGACAGCAGTTCCTGGTTCATGGTAGGTGGACAATCTGTTTGAGTGAGTGAGGGCATGAATGAGTGAGTGTGTAAGTTCAGGAGAGAGCTCTGGGCTGTGGATGAAGGTTCTAGTCACTGAGGCCATGGAAGTGTATGAGATCACCCTATGGAGAGTGTGGAGTGAAAAGGGAAAAGGAGGAGGGTCAAATCCAGAATTCTGAAAAGGGCCCATGATGGAGACACAGCCAGAGGTAAGAGCCAAATCAGGGGTGCTGTGCCAGAAAGATAGGGGTAGCAGCACAGTGAGCTGGAGAGGTTGGGGCCACATGCTGCTGAAATCAGATTTAGCAGCAAGAAAGCCTTTGACTGTTCAGAGAGAAGTTTCAGGAAAGTGGTGGGGACAGAAGCCACACTACTATGGACTAAGGAGAAAGAAAAGTTGCAGAAGGAAAGCCAGCAAGAGTGTGTACTTCCAGGAAGTCAGCTGTAAAAGGGAGAAAGCAGGGAGGGTGGCAGCTGGCACCGTGTCATTTTAACATGGCAGATGCTTTAACATCATAAATGCTGATGGGAGGGGCAAATATTGTGCTATGCTTAGTCACTCAGTCGTGTCTGATTCTTTCTGACCCCCTGGACTCTAGCCTGCCAGGCTCCTCTGTCCATGGGGATTCTCCAGGCAAGAATACTGAAGTGGGTTGCCATGCCCTCCTCCAGGGGATCTTCCCAACCCAGGGATCCCACCCAGGTCTCCAGCAATGCAGGTGGATTCTTTACCATGTGAGCCACCAGGGAAGCCCAAGAGAGCAGAGATTAAATCAGGCAGGGGGGCTGAGGTGCTAATTGCAAGAGGGATGGCTCCAAGGAGGCAGAGAGGACACCCCTGTGACTCTCAGTGGGGATGGAGCCCTGAGGGAGCAGAGGCTTGGGCCAGACAGCTCCCCCATGTTAATGAGCAGAAGACCAAGGTCGTGATAGGCTGGTGCAGGGAGCCCTGTGTGTCTGGGGACAGGAGCTCTGGGGAATTAACATTCCTCTGCTTCCCCTCCCGGGGAGGTGGGAGCCAAGGCCATCTGCTCCGAGAGCTGGGCAGCGGTGGGATGAATGTTTTTGGCTCCTGTCCCACTAGTGCACTGAATTCTTCCTAAGGAGGGCACCTCCTGAGGCCAGAATGTTGCTGGTCCCTCAACTAGACCTTGAAAGTGTTAATTCCCATCCAGAGTCTTTGGCCAAGAGCAGTTTCCCATTTTTAGGAAAAGACCATTTCTGAAGCTCTTCTGAGCCTATTCCCATGCTTCCTCAGGGGATAGCCGAGGACCTGGCCCACCCTCCCACCAGGGGCAGTCCCCAGAGAAGCCGTTCTCACAGGTGGGCCCTGCTGTGAGGAGCCCCCTTGTGAGACGACTCTGGCTCTTTAAACTGGGGCCAATAAAAGAATTTGCCAAGAGGGTCTTTGAAGTAATGACCTCCCTAGTTAGTGCCTTGAAACATATTTTTACTTCTTGGAGGAGAGATTATGAGCTGAGGGGCCCAAGAGCCGTGGGAGGGTGAAAGACCCCTGAGGGTGGCAGAGCTTGGCTCCTGTCCAGCGGCCCCACCGGGCGAGCCGCGGCCGCTGCTCCTGGAGGGCCCTGTGGCCTAGGGAAGTCAGCTTCACAGAAGTCGACGTGTCTAAGCCCCAGCTCCTGTGCAAAGTGAGGTCTGTCTGGATGAGATCTGTTTATTCTCCACAAGGCCAGCCCGGCGGGGCTCCATGTGGGGCCCAGGCCAACTGAAGCCGTGTGGAGCAGCCCCTTTCGCTGCATCCCATGAGGATGAGCAAGGTGTGGGCAAGTGAGGGGTGAGGGCAGGAGTGTGGAGGGGATCTGGGGAGATGGGCCCAGAGGGAAGGCTGACCCTTGTGACAGTAAGGATCTTTAGCATGATTTAAAAAATTATCTCATTTTCCCATTCATTCAGTCCCCAAATCTTTACTGAGCACCTATATATGGCACGCTCTCTGCAGAGTAAAATAGGTCTGGTCCTGGCCCCACAGAGCTTACATTCTGTGGGACAGACACACCATAAACAAACAGGTGTGCCAGTATGTAAGGGGGAACCCTGGAAGAGCTACAGAGGGGGACAACTGTGCATCATGAGAGCCTATAACGAGGATCCTGAAGTGTGGAGAGTGCAGTGGCTGGGGCTCTGGGGAGCTGGGACCTGACACCTAGGTGACTTTCACCAGGGCTGTGTAGGATTCGAAGCTGAGGGAACAGCACGTGGAAGGTCCTCAGGAGCCAGAAGTGGGCTGTTCCAAGAAGCAGAGGGCCGCCTGGACAGCAGGACACAGAGATGGAGAGGGGTGGAGGAGGAGGAGACGGGGGAGGCTGGCAGGGGCCAACCACACAGGGCCTTGTGTGTGGCAGTAAAAAGTTTGGGTTTTATTCTGGGCGCAGATAGGAAGCTCTTGGCTGCCATGCCGTGAATGGCAGAGGTTTGTGCGTGGAGGCCTCCTCCTGGCAATGATAAGGTGACCCATCTTGTCATGAAGTGGAAACAGAAGTCTGCCCCACCACTCCCAGCCTCCCTTTCCATTTGGTTTCTCTGCACCCAGGAATGCCTTCCAGGGAACAGCTGGAAACAGAAGGACCCCGGGTTTCCTCCTCTGGGCTCTCAGGCTGCCCTGCAGGATCACAGCATTGCCTGCAGGCAGATGCCAGGTGCAGTGAAGGGCTGTCCTCCTGTGGGTCTAGGGATGTACAGACTGACGTGGGAGGCAGGCGAGAGCTTTCAGCTCCCACGGGGTATTCGAGGTGCCAGAAATGCTGCACCCAGAGGCCTCAAGTGCCTCCCACCTGCGTCTTTGGTGAATCTTTACTGTGAGCAAAATGCCGTAGGAGGAAAAAAAGCAGACAGTGTGTGTGTGTGTGTGTGTGTGTGTGTGTGTGTGTGTGAAAAGAGGCTCAGAAATGTAATGCTATTTCTTTGGAGAGTCTCGAAGTCCTCTCAGCAAACAGACCCACATCAATATGTTCTGGAATGCAGGATGAATTGGCAGGGTGGAGAGATAGGAGGCGGGGCCAGTAGTGCCAAGGCTGCTGTGGTCTAGGAGGAACACAGGTGTGATTATGGTGGAGGCAGGGAGGTTCGGGAGGAGAAGAGGCTGGGGCACCGCTGGCAGAGGCCCCAGTGAAACTTGTTGAGAGTTGAGCAGGGTGTATGTGCGTGTGTGCTGGTGCTTGTGTGAATCTTAAAGGATCCCAAGGCCCAGGACACTCTTAGATGATTGTGGAGTTTGGTCCACGTGTGGGTAAGAGGTGTGGATCAATTTGACCAGGTCCAGGTGCTAATAGATTAATCTCAAGGAGCCAAGTGGAGAATTGGAAAGTTAAGCCTGGAACTCAAAAGGGAGGCATTCTGGGGTTAACTAGCTTCTGGTATGAATTCATCAACAATTAACTTATTATCCTACAAGCAAAATGCCTCCTCTGTGAATTCCCACACTTCCCAGTCAAGCCCTGCCACCCCAGTTACTGAATTTTGACTTGTCATTCCTCAGCTCAACCCCACCCTTGACTATCAGTAAGAACAACATTAGTTCATCCTTCATTCTCTACACGTCTACCTCCTCTTCCAGCTCTGGGTGGAAACATACAGGGAAACTCACCTCTCAAATCCCATCTGATTTATCTCCTGAGCTTCCCTAAGGCTCCCTTGCAACCCCAGGGAAAATCACATGGCCCAGTCCTTTAAGTTCTCACCCACATTTTTGTTCACGTTTGGCCCATCATGGTGCTTCTGCTGGGATGTGCTCCCTTCTCCTGGCTTATCTCAGCTTCCCCAGGTGGGCAGCCGATAATTCTTGTAGGTTGAAAACCACAAGGCTATGCGAGCCCTGCCCATTTTCCAAGGCCCATCCCTAGTTTCACCTCCTCCAGGGGCTTTCCCATGATTATGCTTTAGCCAGCTCCCCCTGCAAGACCAGGAGGGTGCCCAACTCTGGATCACATGGATTGTTTGGGTTGCATATGGCATTTACCCAACAAGCTAGAACTTGGTCTTGTTTGGCCTGATTTTGCTGCTCCCCGTTCATTTTGTGCAATGGGCTGTGCTAGTTTGACTAGCCTGGAAGGTTGGGCTTTAGGGTAGATAAACCTTCACCCTGAAATCTCAGTAGCTTCACATAATGCAAGTTTACTTCTTGCTGATGCTCAGTGTCTCCTGTGGGCTGCTGGGGGGTTCTGCTCCCTTTTTACTTGAGGACCTGGGCTGATAGTGACTGAAATCTTGGAGCTTCACCACCTCGGGTGGTGTTATCTAGTAGAACTTTCTGCGAGGATGGAGATGTCCTGGATGTGCCGTGCAATGCCATCTCTGCACCTCGGTTTGCCGCATGTAACTATCAAGAACTTGAAATGGGGCTAGTGTGACTAAGACACAGAATTTGAAATTCCATTTAATTATAAGTAATTTAAATTGTCACACATGGCTACCACATTTGGCAGTGCAGAGCTGTTCTATGAGGTCTCCGTGTTTACCTTCAGGAGGAGAGAGTATGTGGAGGATTGTGCCTACCTGCCTGTGCTCAGCCAAGGAGTCATCGTTGGTCACAACTGGACACCAGGCCCAACCTAAGTGCAAGGCTTCTAGAAAAGGTTCGGGACCCCATGAATATTCAGAGAGCAAAAAATAGCTTTGCCACAGAACTCTTCTAAGTGCAGTCAAAACTTTCCGAGGCTAAGATGCTTGCAACTTTGCGGGGAGTGAAGACTGAGATACTCTGGGTGGAGAGGAAGGGTGGGGGTGGAATGAGATAGTGCAGAGGGATTGTACCTTAGAGATGCAGAGGCAGGCCCAGAGAGGGCAAGGAGTACACACAGCCAGGCTGGAGTCTCGAAGTGCTGGCTTAGGGAAGAGGGAAGGGGAAAGTGGATGCTCCATATGCCCTTGGGGAACAACAGCCCTGGCTGGAACACGTCTAGTCTTCCATTCTGCATCCCTGGGAAGGGAAGAGTTCAGAGCTGCCAAAGGTCTGCTCTTGAAGCCCTTGGATGGAAAGGGCCCCACAGGGCTTCAATTTTCAAATGGCCTTGGCTCTCTCCCCCTGAGGTGAGTCACCGAGCTGCCTGCCGAGAGATGAACAGATGAATGACAGAGCAGTAGCCCAGCATGAGGTCATCTGGGCCACACTTCCCGCCTGACCCTGGCCCTGGGGCCAAGTTCAGGGGGTTTCCAAGGCCAGCAAGGAAGGGGGTCATGCCCTGACTATTGTAGTGCTCCAGCCACTGCAAAGTGGGTGGAGGTGGGTGGGATATGTGCTGTTAGAGTCAGGGTCTAAGAGCCGTGGAATGGATCTCAGCTGAGGCGGGGAACTGAGACCCAGAGAGAGGCCCCAATATGCACTGGGGGTTGCAGTAGAAGGCCCTTTGCACCCCACATGCAGAACCTCTGAGGCAGTCTTGCCCAGATTTCATCCTCACCATATCCAGGTTGGTGCTTGCTCCAGCTGTTTCTATTTTTCCTAGAGACCCACATAACTCAGGCTCTGTCCACTTCAGATTTAAATCTTTGCTGCTGTTGGAAACCATTTCTTTCCCTCTCACCCCCCCAGGACAGACGGCAAAGCTCCAGATGGCAGGAAAAAAACCCATGTGAGCAAAGGAACTGGAGCCAGGGAAGGTAGCCTCTGGTTCCCCTGACCAGGCGGACACAAATCTGTATTTAAAAAAAAAAAAAGAACCACAGCTGGAGAAATTCTTCACTTCACAAACTACTCTTCATTTTAGAGCAGACTTTACCATAGGAGTTCATTAAAGCAAGGAGTTCCTGGTGTATTTCATATGGAATTTGATTCACAAACCGTCTAATTTCATCAGCAAAATGCTATTAACAATTACCATCTGTAAGACACCAGAGTTTTTTAAAAATGTGGCATCTCATTAAAGCCAGGCCTGTCTGTGGGTTCTTCAAGCTTCAGGGAACCCCAAATCAATTTGGACTATGCCAGCCTCCAATCTGCCCAAATTGGGAGAATATAACCCCCATTTCATAAAGCAAAAACTGATGTTGGAGTAAAGAATTAGAGCCAAGATCAGGCTCCACTGTGCAGGGGAAGGGTGTGCTGGGGATCTGGTCCAGGCAAAGCTTCTCCTTGTCTGAATCCTCTCCTCTAGTCCCATGAGTCCTGTGGGCTGGGGCTCCCATTGTGTCAGAGGCCAGTGTACATTCCAGAAACAAACTCTCTTGCCCTCTTTCTAAACGCTGCTCAGAAAGCCCAAACCACAGTCCAATCTGACCTGCCCTCTGCTGGTATCTGTGGCAGATGGTATTTTTCGGAGACTTCCAAATATCTCTGATCCACCTGTCCTACTCCATGACCATGCCACACCCCCATGGACCATGGAATCTAATTCCCCTTCCCTTGTTTCTTATTTCCTCCCCTGCCCTTGATTGCTTGAACAATAGAGCACAGTGAAAGTGATGCTTCTGAGGCTGGGTCAGAGAAGGTGATGCAACTTCTGCCTATTTCCTGTAACTTAGGGGCTCGTGGAAGAAATCCAGACACCTTGAGGCCAGCCGCCACTCCAGGAGGAAGCCAAGCCACGTGGCAAGGCCACATGCAGGTGCTCTGGCCAATGGTCATGACCCAAGTGCCAGACGTGTGACTGAGGAGCCATCAGTTGAGTCTAGTCCCCAGCCGTAGAGCCACTCCCAGCCTTGGGATCTGCCCAGATGAACCCCAGACAGCGCAGAGCAGAGACCAGCCACCCCCACCAGGCTTTCCAAGTCCCAGCCCACAGAGTCTGTGAGCATAACAAATGGTTGTCTGAAGCTACAAAGTTATGGGGTCATTTGCTCCACGGCCACAATAACTGCACGATACCTTGTTCTCTTCCATAGCACGGGGTGCAATGGTAATTAATGACCCCACTATCAGACGATTTCTTAACTGTCTTTCCCATTTGACTCTGAGTTCCAGGAAGACAGGGGATGCTGTCAGGCACATCACTGCACTCCTCGGGAGTCAGCCAGGGAGACGCTCAGTGAATGTTTAATAGATGACTGATCTTAACACTGTCCCCGGATTGACCCCTAAACTTGACCTCAGAATGACTCTGGCCTTGAATTCAGACTGACTTTAACCTTGGCCGCAGACCAACCCCTAATTCTGGCATCGAAGGCCTAACCCTGGCCACAGCCTGAGCACAGCCTCTTGCTCTGGTGCCTGCTCACTAAGCCCAGCTTCAGACTGACCCTTAAACTTGACCTCAGAATGACCCCTGGCCTCGCCGTAGCCCAGATGGACTGGCCCCAGCCTGCCTCTCCTGGCTTGCCTCTCCCCTTGTACCCCATCCCCCCATGTTCCTGCCTCATGAGCCTTCTTTCAGTCGCTTCAAGGAATAAAGGTCCTCCAGGAGTCAGAACCCCAGCAAATACTTGCCCCTGCCAGGAACACTTTCCCTGCAAACTCTGCTCTTTCTTTCAATCTTTCCTTTAGGATCAGCTCATTTCAGTTAGACCCCTGTACCTAGAATTAAGCAGACTGCATGTGGCCCAATGGCCAGGGGTAGAGATGTGTGTGGTATTTGTTCCATCTATTAAATATTTATACATGAAAAAATAAAAAATAATGAGACCCCTTTATAAATGCTGTTAGCATTTTCACACTTTATAACTATATATGTGTTTGCTATTTGCTTGATGTCCCTCTTCCTAGAGGGACCCCCTTCCATGAGTACCGGAACCACATCTGCTTTGCTCGCCACTCCATACACAGTATACCCAGCACAGGGTCTGGCACCCACACCGGGGCTCCTGATTAACTATGGGATGACTGAAGGAACCAACGACTGGTTTACAGCTTCCAGGAGGCCATCTCTGTGACCCCTCCTGGCCCTGGTTGAGATCCTGGTCTTCACTGTTTCCCTTTCCTGGGCCCTGCAAACAACCCAGTGGGAGCGCTCAACCAGGAGCTGGGTGATTTTCATGCCTTCCTGTCTCTTCCACCAGTGTGTGGCCTCCTCCAGTCCTGAGCCCAGCCTCTCCCCTCAGCAGCTCCAGCACACACAGGCCCGGGCAGCTCAATAAATGTTGATTGAACTGTTGAACTAAACCAATTCCTTCTCTCTAGCCTCCTTTCTAGCCTCAGCTCTCGACTGGTTCATGTAAGGGGCCATCAGCAGCAGCGCTTCAAACAGAAGGAACAAACGAAGCAGCTGAGAAATCGGCAGGAGGAGACAGGCGGGGACATTCATCTCCTCCTGCCCTCTGTCCTCCTCGCCATCCCCTCGAGAGTTGCAGGCAGTCAAAAGTTCAGGCTCCACATTTTCTGGAAGAGGGAGGGAAATCTGTGTGTGGGGGATAAAAAAAAGTCCCCAAACTCAAATCACGCACACAGAACAACAAGCCATAAAACAGAACACCATTGGGAGAAGATGGGGTCACATGGTGGGAATCTGGATTGCAATGAGGGGGGGAGCGGGGTGGGGGCAGCACTTGAGAAAACGCAGCCTGCTCAATGGGAACCAGATGGGCTGCGTGTTCTTAAATAGAATCCCAGACTCGCAGCACAGGCGGGAGCCAGGCTGGGGGCTCTCCCCTTGGCCCCTTCGTGGGCAGAGGGGATGTGGAGATGTAGGGAGATGGTGGCAGGCCCCCAGGCTGGGACAGGGTGGCATGTAGACCCAGTCTCCTGGCTCTGGGTCAGCACTCCACTCACCCTGCCACGCTGTCTCCCAGCCTTTTGCCAGGATCTCCAAATTAGAAGCATATCGAGAAGCAATACTGTCATTTCCCCCCTTTTTCTGTCCTTTCTTTGAATTCTTTCTCTTTGCAGTATAATTTTAGAGGTGCCAGGAAGTCCTCCTCTTCCAATATCCCCCACCCTGCACCCACCCCATCCACGGAACACACAACAATAATACCTGTGACGGACCCTGCGTTGGTGGGGGGTGGGGATCTCTACAGCTATTAAAGTCCTCCCAACACCTGTAAAGGGGGCAGTGTTGGTCTATTAGTTTACCATCTTGCAGGATGGGAGGGAGGATGGGGTCAGACATTGTCTTTTTGCCTTTTATTGACCACTTAAGATTTAGTATCTTAACCAGAGATTTTTTGTAGCAAAAAGAAAAAAGAAAAAAAAAAACATAAAACTGTCCCTGCAGAAACCACTGTGTGAAGACATGAAAGTGGCCATGCATTCTCTTTCTTCCCTGCCCTCTCCTCCCAGGACAAAGGCATCATTGGTCTCTTTCCCAGCTCCCCAAAAAAGACTCTAGCAATAACATCCTTGGGGTGCTATGAATGGCCCTATGCCCAACAGCCCCAGGGGCAGCATTCAGTGATGTGAGTGACACCCCCAGCCCCTCACAGAGACTTCCTGCTGCCCGCACATGCAGGAGGCGGGACCTCCTCCTCCTCAGGGCGAGGTGAGGAAGCCCTGTTCATCTAGGGACTCAGATGAGTCTGGGTCTTCTAACAGGAGGGGTAAAAAATTAGGCATCCACTTATATTTGAAAACTTTGTCCTCTGGATTGCCCTGGGGCTGGAAATCCTTCATTTTTAATCCCTCCAGGGGTGAGAGTGTCTCTCACAACCAGTCACTCAGTCATCCAACCAGTGGTGGCCAGCACCTTGCAGTGTGCTCCTGAATTGTGGGTGAACAGGCTGCCAGATACGGAGTCTCAGGGTGGGTGTCCTGACAGAGGAAGGGTCAGAGCAGAAAGGCCAGGGGGAAAGGCTGGACGGCAGGGGTCGGATGTGGCCCTGGCACAGGCAGCAGGAAGGGTGGTGGCAGGGGAACCAAGAGGTGTGAGGTTGGAGCGGGGACCGACCCAGGAAGGCTCTGGAAGGCTGTGGCCAGGAGTCTGGACTCAATGTGAAGAGTGGTGGGGACAGTTTGAAAGGCTCTAAGCTGGAAAGTGACGTGACTGACATTTTTGCAGCATCCCTCTGGCTGGAGTGGGTTGGGAGAAACAAGTGGAGCAGAGCATCGTGAGAGAAGACTCTTTCGGGGCCCCAGGTGGGTGGAGAAGGTGGCCTGGACAAGGGCACTGCCAGAGAGAAGCGGGTGGATTTGAGGACATGCTGGAGAAAGACACCAGGACTTCCTGTGGGATTGAAGGTGGGTGTGTGGGGTGAGGAGGGTCCTAAGTTTGGGGACTGGCTAAGCAGGGTAGCTGGAGGGGCCCTTCCCTGGGACAGGAAGGTCATCTCCTTCCCTAACCCCATCTCTGCTGCAACCCGTGACTCCAGCAAGTGAGTAACACATGCTGTGGCCTCTCTCTGCTCCCTTCCTTGCAAAACAGATGGTGAAAGAAGGAAGAAGGCCAAGCCTCCGCCGCTGTGATTGTACTTTCCACTTTTAGCTCAGCAGTTGGGAGCCCGTGGCCTTGCCATTCCTTGCCTCCCACTCCTGGTTCTCCCAGCTCTACCCTAAATCAAACTTGCCTCAGAATTATTTACCGAGCACCTGCTGTGGCTCAGCCACATGAAGGCACTGTGGGCTAAACAGGAGAAGGAGCATGTGGGGTCCAGCTATTGTGGCATGAGGACAGCTGGGGGCACGGGCAGAGAAGGGACTGAGCAGCCAGGGAGACCTTCCTGGAGGAGGCAGGTATTTGGCTTGGCATGAGAGATGGGTGTGAGCTGAGCAGCAGAGAGACCAGGAGGGGAATCCCCATGAAATTACTTCCATGGAAGACAAAGAGAGTCCTAGAAAGCTGTGGACACTTATTTGAGGTCAAACAGTGGGAAGTGGAGGAAGAGTCAGCAGTTCGGATGAGCCCCTGAGGCAGGGAAAAGCTAGTGCCAGTTCCATTATGTGTGCCCTCTCTCTCTCTCTCTCTCCCACTCACACACACACATATATACACATGCATGCACCCACATGCATGCACAAGCATGTGTACTTCCAGGAGGCCACCCCTGATTTCTCACCTCAGCCATATGCCTCCCTGTTCCCCAGTGGGGTGGGAAGAAGGAAGGAGATGGACTAGTCAGTTGTCCACTTGTCTGCCTCACCATCCCAGACCGCCCCCAGAGGGTCAGCTAAAAGATCTTTGAAGACAGCCATTTGCTGACCTTCTGTTCTGAGCTTCCCCACATGGCAGGTCAGCTGGTCCATGCCTCTAGAAAGCTCCGGCGATTCTCAAGGTGTGGACCCAGATCAGTAGCATCAGCAGCAACCTGTGAACTTGTTAGAAGCAAACATTCTCGGACCCCCACCCCAGACCTGCTGAATCAGCGACTCTGAGGGTGGGGCCTTGGAATCAGTGTTTTCATACACTGCCCTACGCCCTGGGGGTGGGAAGCAGGGGTCCTGAGACAAAACTTCCCTAGAAAGGGGGGATGTTTCTCTTCTGCCGCCGCCCCTGAGGGGAAGCTCCAGGGCCTAACCCTGCTCCTCCCCAGCAGTCATTTCCGCCCATATGGACTCTGTAGCTCTTCAAGTTTACTGCCCACTCCCGCCCCACCCGGGGCTGTGGGAGTGAAAGCCAGGTGGCTGCATCTGCCGCCTTCTCCCCCCACCCACCCCACCCAGCCTGTCCTGCCACATCCATGCAGGGTCCGCAGAGAAGCCAGCTCTGTTCATGGAGAACATTCCAGGCAGCGGAATAAATGAGATGGCTTGTGAAAAGGGAAGTGGGGTACCCCGATGGCCCCATTCCAGTTCAGTTTATCCAGCTCCCCCTTCCCCAGAACCCTGCTCCTCGCCCTGGAGAGGGGCAACACCAAGCCATTGGCATGGTGCTAGGTTCCTGTAAGGTAGAGGTGAAAGGCTGGTGTGCATCACAGACAAAATCAGTTGTCTGCTGGCTGCTTCCTGGGATGGGACAGCTTCATTGCCCCTAGGGAGCACGTATGACTATGTTAACTCCAACCAGCGTCCCTGTTTTCTTTAAAACCACAAGCAATAGTCGCCCACTGAAGGGCCACTCCTTCCTGGAGCCCCTATTTGGTGGGGCTCTTGGCTGAGCCCTACAGGAGGCACTGGGTGGGGGTGGGGGATTTGGTGCTATACTGGGCAGGGCTGAGCAGACAGAGAAGGCCGTGTGGGTGAGCACGCACGTGTCCCACCAGCCCCTGTTGGCAGAAGGAGGAACCAGGGGTTATAGCCCAAGCTCCATTGCCAATAGTGGCTCTGGGAGAGTTAGCCTCTTTGGGTCTCAGTTTACTTGACAGACAAATGGGAACAATACTAGCTCTGTCTCCCCCTCAGGATTATCATGACATCCAAATGAGCTCATGTCTAGAATGGCCTTGAAAATACTGATGGCTACTTAAAGCAAGACAATGTATTCACAACAAGGTCATTGCCTCTTCCTTGCAGGCAAAGACTGGTTTTCCCATGTTTTATATTCCCCAGGGCGCCTGGTACCACCCATAGCAGGTGGTCAATCAGTACTTGTTGAATGGATGAAATAGAAGACATGGTCCCTGTCTCCATGGAATTTAAGATCTGGCTGGTGGATGGTGGTGGGGATGAGAAACACATAATGGAAGAAACTTAAGAAGAGTATAGAGGCTCTTGTTCACTCAGACACCTCTAATTTAGAATTTGTGATGCTTTCTCAGGGCCAGAGAGGAATTGGACCCTGCTGATTGGAATGTGCGCTGAACAAACTCCTAGTGGGAACGAGATAATAATAACAGGAGCTCCCAGCCTCCGAGCTCGGGTTGTGTTCCAGATGGCAGAGAGAGTGCTGGGCCCTTCGGCAACACCTGATTGAAAGGGAACAGTTAGCATGCCAATCACAAGTGAACTCTGACCTCATCTCTGAAGCAGCCAGCACCTTTCCTTGACCATGTTTTGTTAATGGCCGTTCAGGGTGACTTCATGTATTTAAGGAACATAAAATTTTATTTTGCTAAGACTAGACCATTACTGGCCTCCCTCTGCCTCCTCCTAAGCATCTCAGATCCATTCACAGTTTTCAAATAGATTTGGTGACAGGAAGCCTGCAATCCACTCTATCTTATCTTCCCTGGAGTTGCGGACATGTGTTCCCTTGACAGTAACTAGGGGTTTGTGGGCCTGGCAGAGAGCTCTTGTCTGTTGGGACTTGAGCCAGCCACTGGCCCTTCTGGGCTACACTTGCCCCAATAAAAAGAGGAGGTTGGGTCAAATGAACTCAAAGTAGGTGCCCCCCACATTGGACTCTCCTGTCCAGTGTGAGAGGATGACAGTCCCTCTGCCGGCTGCTGCCTCCTCTTGCCCTGTTCTCTGGCCGGAAGGCAAGGGAGGCCCCGCAAGCTAGAGACAGAGATGGCTCAGGTAGTTTTGTCCATCCTTCCTGGTCCCAGATGCTTGGGCCAGGCTCCCAGTGGGACTGGGCTCAGGTGGAAGGAGTGCCCAGTTAAGTCATGCCAACAGGAGTGTTGGAGAGCATGGATAAATGCATGAACATTGGTGTGGCAGCGGGAAGGTGAGAGCTCAGGTCCCTGCTGGAGAGAGGGGGTGGTGGGCAGTGTGAAGATATAGTAATGGGACGGGATGTGAAAGTTCCAGCTTCAGGGAGAGGGGCTCAGTCTTAACTGGGAGTCATTGCCTGTTGTGAGCAAGGAGGGCCTGTGATCGAGGTTCGGCGTGATGGTCTGCAGCCACTCCAGTGAATCAAGCTGGAGCCGGGGGTGCTGAGTGTGAGACCTGGAGATTGACTGGCTACAGAGGTTCAGCCCCACTGCAGGGCAGATAGTAGACATGTAGAGCTGAAAATCCTTCTAAGGCCAGAATTGCTAACTAGGGGCAGCGAGAGGGGCCCTGGAGAGACCCCTCTGCCCAGAAATATCTCACACAACTGAGACTCGGTAACCCCCAAGCCCACAGGCATCTACATCTCGTTTCCCTATTGAATCCTCACACGGCCCAGCAACACACCATCATTATCACCATCTCGTGAACCGGAAGAGCTAGCAACATAACTGGAGGTCATAGGCTGGGAAGGGTCTGAGGCAGATTTTGAACCCCTGCCTGTCTGACTCTAGAGCCCCTGCTCTTTCACCACACTCCCCCATTTACCATACTTGGAACAGCCCTCACCTCCAGGCCCAGAGCTGGCATGGGGATTGGACTCCTAGGGAGGGTCTGGCACCTGCTGGGCAGAGGGTCTTGTCCCACACCCCAGCCCTGGAGGTAAGCTGGACCCTATCAGAGGAGAGGCTGGGTCTGGTCCTGGTGGACACCACCGCGGAGTCTCCGGGTCTGAGAGGCAGAAGAGAATTGAGTGACACCCTGGAGCAAACACACCCTGTGCTTTCTGCCCTTCATGCCCTTACTCAATGCTTTCTTCTGCCAGCTCTGCCACGTTCTGACTGAGCTTCCACACAAGTGTCCTCACATGTTGTCACCCCTCTGTTTTCTCATCAATAAACAGGGGCTAACAATAGTGTATCATGGTTGTGAGAGAATCAGTACAGTAATATATGCTGAAGTGCATATTGTAGGTGGACTGGCTTTGTACAGGGAGCCTTATCTGCAGGCTTCTCCCCATTTCCCCTTGTCCACCTGTTGCACATTCCACTCATCTTTTAAAGCCCAGTGTAAATGCCTCTCATCCCTCTTGGCAGAATCTGTTTCCCTGATTTCTGTCCTGCTAGAAGCTTGGTAACAGCTTTATTGCATGATTTATCTAGGTCTGGGTGTAATCAGTTGAGGATATGTCTGTCCTTCCAGACAGCACGCCCCCGGGGGCAGGGCCTCTACTCACCTCGTTTGCTTTCTCCACCTTGGCTCAGGAGGGAACAGCTGTCGGGACAGCTCCCAGCAGTCCCCAGACACGTGCCCTCCAGCCATGCCCACGGGCTCCCTCCTGTCAAAGGAAAGGCCTCTAGTCTCGACCCTCTGCTTCCTTAAGGCCTCCTCAGCCCCGCAACAGCCTGCTTCCTGCCTCTCAGGCCACCTGTGACCCTAATAGCTATTCTTTATTTGGCTCACTCTTTCAATGCCTGATAATGCAGACCACTCCCTATTTCTAGAAATAAATTTTTCTTTTTGTCTGTGTCACTATTTTCCTAGATTTTTTTTCCCTTGCTCTGGCTACTCCTTTTCTTCACCCTTCGTAACAGAGATGGAAATTCACAGCACTTCAAGGTGATTCCAACTCAAGGCAGTTCTGAGAAAGGTCCCCCTTTGTGGACCTTCCACATGGCTGTCCTTCTACCATGCCTGCATGTTCTGCTTTCCTGCTTTCACATCCAATTACCCCAATTGCGCTGAGCCATCAACATAGAGTGAAAGATAAAGTCAGTGTGTTTATATTCAGAATGGCAGAGATGGTAATATGTTCTCCAGACCTCACTCCCTCTGCCTCCTGGACCAGGCATCTCCCACCTCCTTGTAGAGACTAAATTCTGACTGATGTGATATGAGCAGACATGATGGAGGGCACTCCAGGCCTGGCCCTGAGAACCTCCCTGACAATATCCCATCCTGGCTGGATATGGAGAGTCCAGCAGAGAACTCTGGAACTCTGGAGTTGGCAGATTCCAGGTCCTTGAATCACAATAGAAGGAGAGTCACCCAATCAGCAATGCTTGCACTGGATTGGATTGCTATAGTAGAGAGAAAGAAACTCTAATTTCTGTTAAACCACGTTCAGTAAGGTGATCCTATGCTGATTATTACAACCCTAAGAGTACTTACACAGCATACACACACACACACACACACACACACACACACACACACACATGCATACATATGTGTGCTTCCAGCCTGGAATCACCTGGGTTTCCCAGGCAGTGCTGGTCACAAAGAACCTTCCTGCCAATGCAGGAGACGTAAGAGAGGCTAGTTCGATCCCTTGATCAGAAAGATCCCTGGAGGAGGGCATGGTAACCTACTCCAGTATTCTTTCCTGGGGAATCCCCACAAAGGAGAGGAGCCTTGTGGGTTACATTCCATAGATTTGCACAGATTCATACATGACTGAAGTGACTTTTAGCACGCATGCATGCATGCCAAGGATAGAAATATAAACAGTTAAGGAAATCAAGATGGGGGCAAAACAGACTAGGGAGATAAGATGATGTCAAGAGTAAAAGAAAGTCAACAAGTCTTGCTAATCTTACAGAAAAAGAATAATTTCCAATAGAATAATGAGACAAAGGCTCTGAGCAGATATCTTCCAAGTGAGTTAACTCTAAGGCCAGTGCATACATGAAAAAGATGCCCCTGAGTAATTAGAGAAATGAAGTTTAAATAAAGAATGAGATAACCACTCCTTCGAGGAAATGCCAAATTATTCATCTTGGCAAAAACTAGACATTGTGATGATATCCAGTGTTGGTGAAAAGAGGGAGAAACAGGAACTCTGGGTTTCTTGATGGGAGGGTTAATAGCTTCAACCTCCTTGGACAACAATTTGACAATATCTAATAAAACTGAAGATGAGGACCCAGCTGCACTATAGAAACTCTCACACATGCACAACTGATACAGGAGGGATGCTAATCTGGCTCTGAACTTCTTACTTGCCATTGCAAAGAGGAGCAGATGATTAACTACAAGATTCTCAATGCCCATATAATAATAAAATGCTCTGGCTTTTGGCCATGAGGTTGGAGAAAATGTTATCCTCTGAATTGCTCCTGGGAGCAATGTCCACTGTAATAGAAAAGATCTTATGCAACCTTCCCATAATAAATAGTAAATTGGATACCACTAAATTTCAAAGCACATATGCAGTCATGTGAAACTTACTATCGATTATAAGAATGAAATTCAAGCAGAGGCTCAAAAGGCAGTTCAGTATCAGCAATTATGAGAGAGAGTTCAAAGCCATGTGGTCCATGTATGAGCTCTCCAGTGGCTTAAGATAGCCTGGCTTAATTCAGGAATAAGAATTTTAGTATTACCAGGAACCTCACTCCCTGCCCCCATGATGACCATTTCTTCAAAGCAAGCTTCTGAATAGAGCTAAATAGCAGAGAGTTCAGGTTATAATATCAGGCAAGCAACCAGAGTGAAGATAACCTCTACTATTGATTTAAGGCACTAACCATGAGCTGTGTTAATGACATAAGCAAGAAAATGGCTGTCTTTTCATAAAAATGAAGGAGTCCTCGAGGGAACAGTGTCTAGATAGCTAGCCCCAAATCCAAAGGTGTGTGTTGTTGTTGTTCAGTCGCCCAGTCGTGTCCAACCCTTTGCAACCCCGTGGACTGCAGCTCACCAGGCCTCCCTGTCCCTTGTTATCTCCCGGAGTTTGCCCAAGTTCATGTTCATTGCATTGGTGATGCCATACAGCCACTCATCCTCTGGGGCCCTCTTCTGTTTCCACCCTCAATCTTTCCTAGCACGAGGGACTTTTCCAATGTGTTGTCTGTTCACATAAGATGACCAAAATATTGGAGGTTCAGCTTCAGCTTCAGCATCAGTCCTTCCAGTGGATATTCAGGGTTGATCTCCCTTAAGATTGACTGGTTTAATCTCCTTGCTGTCCAAGGGACTTTCAGGTGTCTTCTCCAGCACCGCAGCTCAAAGGCATCGGTTCTTTGGCATTCTGCCTTCTTTACAGTCCAGCTCTCACAACTATACATGACCACTGGGAAGACCACAGCCTTGACTATACAGACCTTTATTGGCAGAATAATGTCTCTGCTTTTCTACACACTGTCTAGATTTATCATTGCTTTCCTGCCAAGAAGCAATTGTCTTCTGATTTCATGTCTGCAGTCACCATCTGCAGTGATTTTAGAGCCCAAGAAGAGGAAATCGGTCACTACTTCCACCTTTTCCCCTTCTATTTGCCATGCAGTAATGGGATCAGATGCCATAATCTTAGTTTTTTTAATATTCAGTTTTAAGCCAACTCTTTCACTCTCCCCCTTCACCTTCATCAAGAGGCTCTTTAATTCCTCTTCGCTTCCTGCCATTAGACTGGTATCATCCACATACCTGAGATTGTTGATGTTTCTCCCACCTATCTTGATTCCAGCTTGTAACAGATCCAGCGTGGCATTTCTCATGATGTGCTCAGCGTATAGGTTAAGCAAACAGGGCAACAGCAGACAGCCCTGTCGTACTCCCTTCTTGACCCTAATCAATCAGTTGTTCCATACAGGGTTCTAACTGTTGCTTCTTGGCCTGCATACAGGTTTCTCAGGAGACAGGTAAAATGGTCTGGTATCCCCACCCCTCTTAGAGCTCTCCACAGTTCGTCATGATCCACAGAGTCAAAGGCTTTAGCATAGTTGATGAAACAGAGATAGATGTTTTTCTGAAATTCCCATGCTTTCTTTATAATCCAGTGAATGTTGACAATCTGATCTCTAGTTCCTCTTCCTTTTCTAAACCCAGCTTGGACACAAGGAAGTTCTTGGTTCACATAATCCTGAAGCCTAGCATGCAAGATTTTAAGCGTGACCTTACTAGCATGGGAGAGGAGTGCAACTGTCCGATGGTCAGCACATCCTTTGGTACCACCCTTCTTGGGGACTAGGATGAGGACTGACCTCTTCCAGTTTTGTGGCCACTGCTGGGTCTTCCAGATTTGCTGACACAATGAATGTAGAACTTTGATAGCATCATCTTTGAGGATTTGAATAGTTCTGCTGGAATTTCATCACATCCATTTGTTTTATTAACAGCAGTGCTTCTTAAGGCCCACTTGACTTCACAATCCAGAATCTGGCTCTCGGTGACTAACCACATCATCGTAGTAATCCGGATCTTTTTTATACTGTTCTTCCATATATTCTTTCCATCTCTTCTTGATCTGTTCAGCATCTACTAGGTCTCTA